>NC_089495.1:31690963-32009713 GCF_036850765.1 Saccopteryx bilineata | reverse complement strand
TAGTAGGAGTTAGGAGCTAAAGTAAACAGTACTAATGAGGGAAAAAGAGAGTACTTATTCTAGAGGTAGTCAAATGACATTGAAGTGATTTTAGAAATAGCACTCTGGCAGCAGACTGAAAAAGTCTAGAAACAGAGACAGCAAGACTTAAGAATGATCTCATCTTATATCACAGCAGGTTATAGCTGCAGAGATTTCAGGATCAGGAATACTAAGATTGAATGATAGTGACTGGTATTGTTATTTTGATAGTTTCTTATTATTTTTCCTCACTCTCAAGAGTCCTCATATAAAATTGATATTAACAAAAATTATGTTATTGGATATGATAATTAAATGAAATAAACTATCTAAAATACTTGGTGCACTTCTTGGCATGGAATGAATAGTCAGTAAGTATTCTTTTTATCCTCCCTATTAACTAACATGGTCAATGACTTGGGAATAGATTCATGTAGGCAGTATAATATAAAATGAATTATGTTAAATTGAAATTCAGGGGTCCTGAATACTAATACTATCTATATCATTATCTATGAAGCCTTAGGCAATTCACTTTATATCATCTATAAAATATAGGATAATAGTTTTCTACTTTCCCAATAGGATTGTTGTGAGGATCACATGATATCAGGAATGAAATGTTATATGAATGAAAGGTCCCATTATTTTGGTCCTTAAAGCTACCTGTGGCCAAGATACAGTCTACTGTGGGATGAGAGTCAACCATAGCTTTGGATTTTTATTATTTATTTATTTATTTATAGCATTTTGAGGTTGAAAAGTTGATTGGCGATACAACAAACACAGCAGCTACTTTAAACACAATATACCACCTATTACTTGTTATTTTTAAATAACTCCAAAACATCCCAATGTCCATATTTACTCTGTATTAACTACTCATTGCTGTTGTAACAAGTTAACTCAAAACTAAATGGCTTAAAACAACAAATATTTGCTATTTTAGAGTTTCTGTGAGTCAAGAAGGATGCCAAGATATAGTCTGTGCTACAGTCATCCAACAGCTTGACTGGGGCTGAAGGGTGTGCTTTCAAGGTGGCGATTTACACTGCTGTTGGCAGGAGGCCTCTGTTCTTCACCACATGGCTCTGTCCTCATGAGACAACAGCAAACTCGTTCTGGAGTGATAAATCCATGAGAAAGAGCAAGAAGGAAGGCATAGCACTTGTGTGACCAAGTCTCCTAAGTCACACACTATTAATTATACTTCTGTTTCTATGTGTTACAAGCAAGTCAAATACAGCCACACTAACGGGGGGTTGAGGTAGACTCTTGGCTCCTCTGCTTACAGGGAGAAATATCAAAGACTTTGTGGATGTATTTTAAAGCCACCACATTTCTCTGTAATCAAAGTCAAGAAATGATTTCTTGGAGTCCCCTTGGACATCAGCAGAGCTGTGGCTTGTTGTGCTGGTGATATACTTAGTATGGGGAAGACTCATCTTCCTTTCAAAGGACCAAGTCAACCTGCTTGCTCAACTACTCCCAATAGAGTTTCACTTATGTTTATTAATATGTCCTGATATACTAATCATTTAAAAAATATAACATCTCTGGCAAGACCAAGCACACCTGGCAAGTATAAGAGTTCCATAAATATTAGTTTAGTTTACTTAAAGATTCTGAATGTAAATAGTTTATCATATTCTTTCCAGGGGACAGGTTTTGTAAACTGAAGAGGGAGGGGATGTGAGGGTTTGGAGAGTAAGAACATGGATGGAGGAAGAAGGAGAAATGGGAAAGGGATAAGCACCCCATACAGCTTCCCAACTGTCCGTTTCTGTGGAAAGCTAGACTGTAGGCCTGAAGGTGGACTAAACTCTGCACTAATAGCAGCCCCTTGATTGGTGGCAAGATGACATATAGGGTGGGAACTGCATTGGGGAAGTTTCTCAGAGCTTGCAAAAGAAGAGTCATTTTCAAATATGGAGTAGGGTACTGAGTCCAAAAGAAAAAGTGGGTCCAGAAAGAGCAAGAGATGGTTACTATGAGAAACCATTCCACGTAGATTTTAATTTTGGAGAAATACCAAGTTGTAAATTCATCTCAGACATTTAAAATGCATTAGATGCTCCTGCAGCCCTGGCTGTCAATTCAGCCAGCATTTATTGAGCAGCAATTGTGTGTCAGCCGCTGTTCTCATGGCATACGCATTTATTATCGCATTCAGTCCTCACAAACCCTGTAAGGGGAGTCTTATTATTCTTTTCCTTTCATAAGAGATCACCATTCTAGGAGGTTGTGCTCCTCGTTGAAAGTCACATAGTTAGCAAAGGGAAATACTGGGATTGGAACCCAAGTTATTGAACTCTATTATAGCACAACTTTCATTTCTTGAAATGAGATATTATAAATGAAGATATGTCATGGATTAAATAACATTTCTTAAACTATAGCATCTGAACAAATGACTGGTATAGGGGAAGCTATAGGTCTAGCTCAATCCGTGAAAAGTACTTCCTCTTGACAACACAGTTTTACTTACTACAATAACATTTAAAACAAAACATGAGTGATAATTTTCTTTTAGAATCTCTTCTGCAAATTCACATCTTTCCCATTCAGAAATAAGGCTGCATGTTCACTACAACAAATTCACCATTCTCAAACATCTAGTCTATAATCAATGTATCTGCCGCTGCATAACAACTAATAAGAGCATAACCACTAAAATGGTCCAGCATAGAAACATTTGAAAATTTCAAATACTTGCTTTACAATTATACTTTTAATTGAAATGTCTGTTAAGATAATTTGGTCTTTTATTCACAATCCTTATCTGTTAGACTTTGCTCATTATCCATTATTTCTTCAAGGAAAGAAAACATTTTCTCTTTTCCCCCGGTGTTTCTCTATGATTTTTGATTTCTTTCGCTGCTCTCCATGTAAGTGCCATTCACTCGTGCATTCATTCACTTAGTCAGTAAATATCATGCACTCTTTCAACATATATTTAACGAGCATCTACTATGTGCTAAGCACTTTTCCAGTCGCTGATGAACTATTTTTGGTTGTAGGCCAACCATTGTGCTCAGTTCTATGGATAACAAGATGTTATGTAAGAAACTATCACTATCATGAGCAAATTCAATATAATAAAAGTATGATGACATTTTACATAAGATACAATAGAAGTAATATGAAAATTAACATCTCTAATCACAATAGTGCCATTATTAATTATAATTTATGGTTCTTATGTATTGTTTTACCTAGGGGTCCTGTGGTACCTTGTAGAGGAGTGACATGTCATATAAAATGTAGGCTTTTACCAGATGGTCATTGTGTTAGTCTGGGACCAGATCCTCTGAGAGACAGGTGCTAAGAGAGGATTCAATGTGCAAGAACATTATTGGGGTAAATTGTGAGAGAAAAAATAAAAGTGATTCAGGAGAAACTGGGACAGCTGTCAGACCACATGTCTGACCCTGAGTGAGGGAGGGTGGGAAAGAAAGTTGAGTGGGAGTCTCCTGACTACTGTGCGGTCTAAGGAAAACAAGGCCATTGGGAAGTGATGACATCGTCTGCCTCAGAAGAACTCTCTGCCTTCCAGAAAAGATGTGCCTTCATATCTCTGCTGTCCACAGTCATGAGCTGGGAGGAGCTCAGAAGCAGTAGTCAGAGCTCAGCAGGTGGGACTGTTGGTCAACCACCTCTCTGAGGGTGAGGTGTGGGAGGCACATTCTCAGGGCTACCATAGTCAGGAAGGCCTGCGCCCCAGGCTGAGAGGGTGGGTTAGACAAAGGCTTTGATTATGGCAGTTCGGTGCATTTTAGGAGAACTACCAACTCAATATAGCTGGAGTATAAGGTGAGTTTTGGTTGGGGTAACAAGGAAGGGAGGGAAAGACTGGAGATGTTCAGTAGGTGAATCATACAATATAACATGTAAAGCTGAAGGATTTTGGCAATGAAAAGACACTGGAAAGTTTTAAGTAGAGAAGCAACCTAACCACCTATTTTCCTTCCAAATAAATCAGTGGATGGATTAGAAATATAGTAAGAAACAGAGAGAGGAGCTGGAATAGGTTATTATCTGAACTACAACAGCCACATTGGAAATGCAGACACTCAGAAAGGTGTTTGAAAAGCAGAGGCAACACCACTTGATCACCAGTTGTGTGTGAGAAGTGTCTGATTCCCAGGTGTCTGGGTTGCACACTAGACAGTGGAGAAATTCCCTAGGCTAAGCACTACACGAAGAAAAACTGGTCTGAGAAAAAAAAAATAAGTTTTTTGCAAGCTGCACCAGCCATATTGAGCTTGTAGTTCTCCTAAAATACATGAAACGGCCATAAATTAAGCAAATCCTTTGTTTCATCTGCCTTCTCAGCCTGGGGTGTTGGCTCGCCTCATGGTGATTCTGAGGCGAGTGGGGAAATTGTGAGCCTTTCTTCCCCTTAATAACCCAGCCAGCCACTGCAAGTCTTATAAAGGGAGGGTATTAGTGAGCTCGCCACTCTAGCATCTCTGGATCTCTTTCGACATTCCTTTACATAGCAGAAATCAACAAAGAAAAAAAAAAAAGAACAGCCAGAGATTAATGTAGTGCCTACCAGATCATAAGATTGCAAAATGAACTTCTCACCAAATGGACAAGGAACTGTATCAGTCCCACCCCTGTCTTTGCCTGTTTCTGTTTGTTTTGGAAGAACACCTCCTTGCAAGTCAGAGTGACTCTGAGGTTGCTGGTCTAGAGCCCCCTTATCTCTGGACAGCTGATGATGAATGGATGGTGAAACATTATCTGACTGCGCTAACCCAGCAAGGCAGAAATCACCCTCAGAAATCTTCGGAATCTCCAGTAAAACATCATGCTTTGATCCCAAACTTCATCTTTATTATTTAAGTTTCATGATGTTAATTCAGACAACATAAAAGCTTCTCGCCAAAATTGTGCACATAAATCACACAGTCTTGGGCAAATGGGATGAGAAAGAAAGATGGTTGTGATTCTCTGGGAAGAGTGAAGAGGGCTTCAACATAGAATTTTTAAGGCACCTACCTGTCCCAGGAGATGTGCTAAGTACTTTATATAATTTCTCCTGCTTTTTTTTTTCTTTTTTTCCTACCTTCTTTCCTACCCCCTCTCCCTCTTCCCTCTTCTTCATTGTTGTCTTCATTTTCTTTTAATCCACTAAACACTTAACAATCAGGTCTCTCCTTGATTAAACATAAACAAATGGGCCTGACCAGGTGGTGGTGCAGTGGAGAGAACTTCGGACTGGGACACAGAGGACCCAGATTCAAAATGCCGAGGTCATCAGCTTGAGCGTGGGCTCACCAGCTTGAGTGCAGGGTCTCTGGCTTGATCGTGGGATCATAAACATGACCCCATGGTCACTGGCTTGAGCCCAAAGGTTGCTTGCTTGAAGCCCAAGGTCACTGGCTTGAAAAATGGGTCAGTCGCTCTGCTGTAGCCCCCTCACCCATCAAAGCACATATGAGAAAGCAGTCAATAAACAACTAAGGAGCTGCAACGAAGAATTGATGTTTCTCATCTCTCTCCCTTCCTGTCTGTCAGTCCCTATTTGTCCTTCTTTCTGACTCTCTCTGTCTCTGTTAAAAAAAATACACAAGCAGTTTTCCATCTTGTTCTCCATAAAAGCCCAAGTCTATACAAGGACCTACAGGGCCTAACCCGCGTGAACCTTCCCCGGCAGTTGTTCTGGGCTTCCCTCCACACTGCCCCTCCCTCAGCTCCAGCCGCGAACTCCTCTACTCCGTGGAGACCTCAAGAGCGTTCTTGCCTCAGAGCTCTTGTACTTACTGATCCCCTGCCTGCTCTTCCCCCACAACCATGTGTTGACTGCCAGTATTTTAGCACATGCAAATGGCACATTCTCTGACCACACTTTGCACCTCCTGTTTCCACATTCTCCATAGCCCCTGCCCTGATATTTTTTCTTCGCATTCCTATCACCTTCCAATATATCATGTTATTTGCTTATTTTGATGCATTCCCGGCCTCTCTATATTAAAATATAAGGCATGGGTTTTGCCACTTTGATTTTCTGCTGTGTCCTCAGCACATTACAACAGTGCTTGGCCCTAAAGAAGAGATGACATCCCCAGTCATAGATAAGGTGACTAGCTTGAAGAAACGGAGACAATTTCTCAAGTCATATGATTAATAAATGGCAAAGCTTAAGTTCAAATCTAGACCTGTCTGGCCCAAGATTCACACGTGTCCTTTTCACTATAATGTACTTTTCTTCCTTTCCAAAGAGCCAGCTAGATACTTTCATGTAATCAGGAGTAGCTTCCGTACAGAGAGCTTCTGCTTTCTACACTGGGAATTTTGGTCCGGAGCCCAGCTGAGAGGGACCTGTGTCAGAGACCAAGAAAGGGAAGGAAGGAGGTTAACAACAAAGGGGGGAATGGAGACTGTGTGCTCACAGAAGTTAAAGGCCAGGTGCTTCATGAGATCACTGGGAGCCTTCTTCCCGTCACCCACGCTGGATCACACCACAAACCATGGGAACACCGGGGACACGCAGGAGCCAGACAAGGGTTCCATTTATTAGATAGCAGGTCTAACTGGAGTTTGCTGTTTATTAACATAAGCTGCTTTGCTGTTCAAAAATGGCAGTGAATCAAAATATCACAAATGATGCACCTTGATAAATGTCACTCTTTACCATGATTGCATTTCCATATTTTTTTCAATGATAGTTTGGTGTGTGTATATGAACTGCTTTCCAGATGTGTACTCTACTCAGACCAGCCCCTGGTGGCAGGACAGGTCTGACTCTGTACGGGGACCTGGCTGAGCCATACCGAGCCATGTGTCAGTGCAGCTTCATGCTCTGCACACAATGCACATTTCTGCAGCCACAGTGGGGAGCAGAGTCCCAGCACTTGCAGCTCGCTGGGAGCCCTGGAGATCCCTGGCTCCCTTCTCCCTCCCCTTCCTGTGGGTCCTCAAGGAGGAAAGGTCATGGGCTGGAAGCAGATAATGATGATGCCTCAGGAATTGGTGCTCCCTCTGAAGACCATAAGAATGTAATTCATTTCTTCAGTCTTTTATCTCAACTATTAAAATAGTCAACAAAAAAGCATTTATTTCCCCACCAGCACTTGCCAACGCTGGATGAGAGCAGTCAGCATGAATTTTAATCACAGTGTCTGTTTTTTAGTCCAGGATTTTCCATGATCAATTTCTTTTTGTCAATTAATTAAAAGTGAATATGTATAGAGTTTGAGAATTGATGGATCTCGACACCTAAGAGACCACTCAGTCACATTCAGAGCTGAGCCGGGGTGTGTTTCTCCATACAGCGTAACCTTTTTATGTAAGAAGTACGTTCGATGATTTTTTTTTCTGGTGAAAATGATTTACCCTGTGGTTTTTTTTAAATGGGTCAGCTAGTGCTGTAAATTAATTTACACAAAAAGGAGTCAATTTTATTTTATTTTTTTAAAGAAACAAATCTAGCTTGACCAGGTGGTGGCGCAGTGGATAGAGTGTCGGACTGGGATGCGGAAGGACCCAGGTTCGAGACCCCGAGGTTGCCAGCTTGAGCGCGGGCTCATCTGGCTTGAGCAAAGAGCTCACCAGCTTGGACCCAAGGTCGCTGGCTCCAGCAGGGGGTTACTCAGTCTGCTGAAGGCCCACGGTCAAGGCACATGTGAGAAAGCAATCAATGAACAACTAAGAAGTCGCAACGCGCAACGAGAAACTGATGATTGATGCTTCTCATCTCTCTCCGTTCCTGTCTGTCTGTCCCTGTCTATCTCTGCCTCTGTACGAAAAAAAAGAAGAAAAAAAAAAAGAAACAAATCTATATATTTAGGAGGTGAGAGGCACCTAGATCCTCCTTCCATCGACCTTGCTCTTTCCTGTGCCTGGGGTTCTCACTGCTTGGTTTTCCTCCAGCTCCTCCACCCCACTTACCTTTCCGAGGTGTAAAGGTCAGGAGGCAAGGGCCATGCCCACCTGGACCACTCATTGTATTGCCTCTGTAACTTCTTCTGTGATCAGAAGAGCCCAGAGATGATGGCATTTGTATAGGAACATAAAAACTTCTGCTTGTTTGCTTGCTGGGCTTTCGTGAGAGGGTTTCTGCATTCCAGGGGATGACTGGGATCAGAGTAAACCATTCTTTGGTTGTTTTTCTCCTGCCTGATACTCCGTAATAGCACTTTTTCTCCTACTTAGTGGCTCTTCATTTCCTAGGGCTGCCTTAACGAAGTACCACGATCTGAATGGCTTAAACAGAGATTTGCTCTGGAGACCAGAAGTCCAAGATCAAGGTGTCGGCAGGACCTAGCTTCTGCTGGTTCCTTGGGTTGTGGTAGTATAACTTTAATCCTTACCTCATGTTCTCCCTGTACACGTATCTCTGTGTCCAAATTTCCTTTTTTATAAGGATGCTGATCTTATTGGGTTAGAGACCTACCTTACTGCGGTATTACCTCATCTTAATTAAATTGTATCTGCAATGACTCTATTTCCAAATAAGGTCACATTCTGAGGTTTAGAGGTTAGAATTTCAACATATAAATTGTGGGGGGTGGGTTAGGGTTGGGTGAGACACAATTCAATGCATAATATTGAGCATTAGTTATCTACTGTTGCTTAACAAATTACACCTAGATTTTGTGACTCAAAACACCAATATTTATTATCTCACAGTTACTGTGGGTTGAGAATCCTGGTGTGACTTAACTGTGTTCTCTGGCTCTGGGTTTCTCCTAAGGCTTCAGTCAAGGCTATATATACTAGGGGTGACTCTGCTTCCAGTTTCACTCATATCGTTGTTGGCAGGATCTGATTCCCTGTGAATTGTTGGAATCAGGGCCTCTGTTCCTCAAAAACTACTGGCTAGAGGTATTTTGGGCAGGGGCAGCTCACAATGCTGTGAGACAGTGTGGGAACAAGGTGGAAATCACAGCCTTTTAAAACTTAATCTTGAAATAATCCTGTTCATACTGTATTTGCTAGAAACAAGTTGCCAGATTGAGCCCACACTCAAGAGGAGAACATCACGCCAGGGCGTGGATATTAGGGTGCCAGGACCTTCGGAGCTGCTTCAGAAGCTGCTTACTTGGGTCTGCTCTCGGAGTCATCTTTTCTTTTCCAGGAAAGCTAGTACATGTTTTTGTACCCAAATACTTTGATTAGCCTGCTTCCTGCCAGTAGAATTTCTGGGTCTACTGGCCTCTTTCCATTTTATGCTGTTTCTACTCCTTTCACTCTAAAATGATAGTATTTCTGAGGATATTTTTTCAAAAAACTCTAGGATTCTGTGAATTTTACTGGGGTTCACCGCACTAGAAAAAAAAATTCACACCCACTAACCTCTTATTCCAGATTTGGGTCCTGTTGAGAAGGCTGAAAGACAATGCCCTTCAACTTCTTAGAAGCCTTCTTGGTCCATTGAGGGACACCTTTAATCTTTCCCAAGGTCCCTTCATGGGACCCAGTAACAGTCTGATCTTTTCACTTGTTCAGGTCTTAACCAAGGGTGGATCAGTCTTAGTTAGCTTTAACTCCGGACCATTGATTGTACTCAGAAGCATCTTTTGCTGTCCACAGACACTAAGAATTTTCAAAATCATCAAATCTTGATTTCTTTTTCTTTAACAGTTCTTCCTATAATTTATTACTCTTGCAGTTTACTCTAAATAGCAAGAACAACCAAGATGGCCCTTAACCACAGCTTAAAAATCTCCTCAGCTGGATCACAAAGTTCATTAGTGTTGGTCAAGACCAAGTTGTGACATGGAAATATATTTTAATAGCCCCTCCCATACATAAATACAAATTTTCCCTGTGGTCTCTCCTTGCTCCTTTCTTTCCCTCCACCATTGGTTTCATTGCCCTTCATGGTTCCTGGACGCTTAGGCCAAAGTTTCAGCACCCTCATCCTGGCAAACATCTTATTTCTAATAGCTTGAGTATATTAGAGTCAAGTCCTTGGACACTTTGGAAGTCCATGGTGACAGAGATGTAGCATAAAAACAAACCAATGGTAATGTTGTAGTTAGCTAATATATTATCCCCACTATATTATATCAATTAAAATGTATAAAGTAGTCTTTAAGGGTTAATAAAGTCCCATTATATAAAGTTATCATCGTAATGATTTACATTTGAATAGCTTTGCCACTAATTTTATCATTTACAAAGGATTTCATTAACCCATTTGTCCCTCACAAAAGTCCTATGGTTTATCTTCAAATTAGGGACTAAAAAACTGGGGCTCAGAGAAGGAAATTCATTTGTTATTAATTTTACATGACTTGGATTGTGTCAGCTAGAATGGGGATTTCAGACTCCATAGCAGAGTACTTCACTCTGCATCATAGATGTCCTACTGGGACAATATGGGAGGTATATAGTTCTTTAGAGGGGGAGATCACAGTCGACTTTTTCCTATGATGATTCTAGATGTGACTGAATTGTCTCCACCTCATTGAGTGTGCCCACCCCAGACATTGCAGACGTGGTTGCCTTTTGTAGTTACACCTCTTGTTTTGTTTTGGTCCAGATCTGGTTGCCCTGAAGCACACTGCACCAGACTACCATCTCTCAGAAATTCTCCTTGAGAACATGCTGACATTTTAAATTCTTTTCTTGACCAATCAATACGTTTATAAGATAGAGTTTGGCTCTGTTTGAAAAATGTGCCGATAGCTTTCAGTAGTAGAAATGGACATCGGCTGAAAGGTTTGGCTGTGTTTGTAGTTGGTGACAGTTAACAAATAAACTCTGAGACTCAAAGAAAAAATAAAAAAAAAATAAAAGAAAGTTAGCATAGATCTTCTCTATCTGTGGATTTGTCATTTTGGAGTTTGTAATAATTTAGATGGGGCTGACAGGAAACTGCTGAACTTGGAATTGAACAACTTCAAAAAATTGAGTCTATTTCTGCTGCAGTGACCTTGGCCCAGCCACAGGGTTTCAGCATGTCAGAACTGGAAGGGCCTCGAGACTGGTTTGGTCTGTGTCTTCACTGAATAGATGAGGAAGTGGAGGCTTGGGAAAAGGAAATGACATTTGCAATGGAGCCAGTTAGTAGTAAATCCAGGTCTAGATCCTAACTTAATGATCTGAGTTCACTTATTCCATCACATAATGTTTGGGGGTCTTGATAATAATATAATACTTGTCAAATAATTTGCTGTAAAAATTGCATTACCATGTTCATTCTATTTTTACTACCAGCAGGCCATCCAGGATACCAGACATAATTAACTTTGCCTAAAGCAGGGGGCAAGGTAGCAGAGTAAATAATCCTTATACTAATAATGATAAAAGGCAACATTTATGTATTGTTCCATATGTATGAGGTACGTAATACTTTCCTGTATCACCACTAATTTCACAGCATCCCTTTGCTATCTGTGTATTATTATATTGTCCCATCTCATGGATCAGGAGACTGAGGTAAAAGCCACAGAGTGCCAGATCTGGGATTTGAGGTCCAGCATCAAATGGTAGAGCTCACTCTCTGATACTCCTGAACTGCTTCTGCAATATGCCCCACTGCAAAGAAGTTTCTAGTCTAACATCTTGAGCCTGCTCAGTGCCTGCCACGTGTGGAAGTGGGGTTGGTCTCTGCCCCCTAAAACACAGAAGCAGAATCAACTAGGTTTGCTACTGCAATAATGCAATGCAATTTTGGCGCTCACTGCCCAGAGTTAACAGACTTTAAAAGGTAAGACCACTCTCCTTCAGATACCAGCTGTAATCTTTTGGGATTCCAAGCTTTTTACATATCCGACTAAGAGGCTACAAATTCCAGGTTTCTCACTGCTTCCTGAGGGTCAGTAAGTTGCTACGAGGAATTACAACATTCAGGATAGTGCTAGACTTCTGATCCTAGTTTTGTTATAAAAAGGAGAAATTAGGACAAGATCAAATGCATAAGGTGAGGACTGGGGGGACTCGAGGTGCAGAGTTTCTGCGCCTGCTCTTTGTGGAGTCGGGAAGCACCACTCACCCTGCCAGCACATTGCCATGTTCACCAGGCAGGAAACTCCACCAAGCTTCAGTGTCCAGAGTTTTTCCTGGGGTTTCGTTATTTGGCCTAAGCAATTGTATCGTTGGCTATGTGACTGAACTCAATATCTGGCCTTCCTCCCCTTCATAAAGGTTGAGCTAATATCATTGGGCTAACCCCTCTGATTACATGGTTGGTCTTGCCAGCATGGCCAATCTCATCTTGAAATTATCTAGGGACTCACCACCATGAGTCACCTCATTAACCTGAACTATCAGGGTCCACCGTGAACAACAAAGACATTATAATCAATTGGGAAATTCCAAAGATTTAGGACCTTCATTCCAAGAATGTGGGACAGAAACCAGATAAATTAATTACATAATAACTACATCAGAAATTGTTCTTTCATGTGATTAAGAACAAGGATAAGATCATAAGAATCTCTAAAGTTTTAGTGGTTACTTGACTCATTCATTTAATCCTCATGACACTGCTTTGTAGAAGATGTTATTGATGATTTATCTTTGTTTTATACACAGATAAACTGAGACTAAATAAAGTGATAAATATTGTACATGAATATCTAAGTAGTAACAACTGGTGTTGGAGTTTAAAACAAAGTTTTCTAATTTTATATCATAAATACTTAGAATCTATTAGAAGACTAGGAGAAGATAGATAAAGATGCATTAAAATACTCAGTTGTTTTCCTTCTTTAAAAATGGAAGATAAGAATAGACTTGCCCAGATAGGACAGGAAATGAGGACTGTGAGCATTTGGGAGTTAGGCTTCTTCTCAATGTGGCAATAGATTTCCTCTCTAGTTTTCTTTATGTGTTTATTTGAGGAAAGTTATGCATTGATTCTCTGTCAAGCCTCATCCAAGAATTGAACACACAGACAAAGACACAGTCCCAGGCTTTTTTGAAGGGGAGACAGAAGATAAACAAAGGAGGTCAATATAATATGGTTAGAGGAACAATAGAGGGAAGCACTTAGGATGGGCACCTAACTAAGATAGAGTAGGAAGAAGAGTGAGTCAGGGAAGACTTCCTGCGGGAGATAAAATGAGAGCCGAGGCTCCAAAGCAAACAGGCCCTTGTTCTGTAGGTGAATGGGACAGAAGTACAGGACTCTTTCACATCTGTCTAGGAGACTTGCTCTATGTCAGGGATCGGGGAACCTTTTTGGCTGAGAGAGCCATGAACGCCACATATTTTAAAATGTAATTCCATGAGAGCCATACAATGACCCGTGTACATTATGCATTATCCAATAAAAATTTGGTGTTGTCCTCGAGGACAGCTGTGATTGGCTCCAGCCACCCGCAACCATGAACATGAGCGGTAGGAAATGAATGGATTGTAATACATGAGAATGTTTTATATTTTTAACATTATTATTTTTTTATTAAAGATTTCTCTGCAAGCCAGATGCAGCCATCAAAAGAGCCGCATCTGGCTCGTGTGCCATAGGTTTCCGACCCCTGCTCTATGTGCATCTGCTTCAGCTGTGGCTAGAGCCAAAGTAGCAGAGATGGAGTCCCCCAGACCAGGGGTGTCAGAGGGGTGTGGGTGCAGGCCTTGGTAATGCTATGAGCATGTGGAAGTGTCAGGGCCCTTCACTGAGTTCCTCATCTGTAAAATGAGGACTCTGGACTCCCCTGTGATCCTTGGGGTCCCTTGTGCTCTTACATTTCATTATTTTGTAATTTTATAAAAAATATTTTGCAAAGCCAATGAATCGTGTAAACAAGATTATAAAGAGAATGTTTGCCTTCTTAAGGGAATAAATTGTTCTCAAGCACATCAGGAGCATTAATTTGCATATAAACAATGCAAATTCTATACTGAGCAGAGAAGGCTTGTTTCCTTAGGTGTTTTGGTAAGCTAATTACAAATTGTTTTTGTTAATTTCTCTATATTATCGAGGAAGTGATAGAGCTGCAGTCACTTTAAATAGTCTATACTTTTGAATATTCAGTTTCTTGAATGTTCATAATATTTAGCTGTTCTCTGAATTAGCCTGAATTTTCTTAAATTATTTCTTCATTCAATGGTTATAACAGACAGGATTTGTTTTCCAAAGAAGGATTTGGATAAATTCATCTTGTGTTACCCAGATGTCAGCAATGTTGGCTGAACTCCACCCCACTTCCAGTCATCTTGGATTGGCATAAGACTACTCCACAAGGTTTATAACCGTCTGTTGAAATACAAAGCGGTTAACTTCCAGTGTTTTATGGCCTTTTAGCATCTTTCTCCCCTGTAACTCTGAGTGCTTCCCCCATTCCCTTATCAACCATACTACATTGCCTTTCACTAATAGGTAACATTTTGCAAGTACTTTATTTGTTTAGATACCTATTGAAGACCTGGGTATCATACAGAGATAGCACCATGCACAAAACAAAGCCGTCTTTCTGGTTCCACTGTCACCAAGCCTCAGCCCCTGCTCCCATATTCTTTCTCTTCTCCCCTTTTTTCCCTCCACAATTCCCCTGTCATCACCCCTCTCAGAAGCAAAACACGTTTGCATCTGTCTTCAGCATAGCAGTTTACTGATCACCTCCTATAGCTCCAACATATTCTTGAAGTTTTGTTCTCTGCGTCCATGTGGCTGCTCAAATTATGGCAAACACAACTTGTGGGCAAGGGTAAGTTCAGGAAAGGATATCATAAGGAAGCTGCTTCCACTAAGGGGAGAGGGAAAAGGTGGGCAAGTAGAGGGTTGGGGGATGAGTTCCCAGGCAGAAGGGCCTGGAACAGGGCAGCGACAAGGGGAGGAGATGACATACTCAAGAGTGAAATAGGAAGCCAATAGAATTTGTGGTTGATTTGTTATGGGATGAGGGAAAAGAAAGCAAGCCTAGGAAAACACCAAATTTCTGCCTTAAATTGTTATTTGCCAAGTTAAGAAATGCAGAAACAAAAGGATAAAAATCAAATAATATTCAATTTTGGAAATTTAATTTAATGTGGTTTCTTATTGTAGGATCTTAATAAACTGAGCTAAGGTGACAGGGCCTTGGATGCCATTTATGGCACATCTCAGGCAGTAAGTTGAATAAGTTGAAACTCATGGCTGTTCAACAACATGTTTGTGGAAAATGTATGGGACACAACACCTCTTTATCTAAGAAGTTCTGGCCATATCTTTGCATATGAGCCATGGCCCATGATTTCATTTTTCATGCCACTGTCAACTTGCTCTCTGGCTATCAGAAACTAGGCTTGATGCAGCTGAGGATGTCCTGCTTTGTTTTTTAATCACTGTATCACCCTTTAAATTTAACATCGGACAAATGAATCAGTAAAGTTTTCTCTAAGTCATCACCTTCAAATACACTTGGTCAGAATGCTTTCCCCAACCTTCTCCCAAACGTTGATAATATTTCAAGAAGACTGCACACATTTCTGATCATTTTTACTTTATTTTAATATGCACACCAGATGTTTCAGTAACTCAGTTAACCATTGAGTTTACTCAAATTTTTTTATTTTTCTTTTTTTTTTTTAAGGGGTTGGGTTGCATTTGCAGGGATTTGGAATGGTGTTGGTGCCAACTTGGACTTGGTGAACATGTTAAGGACACTACTCTTTTATGGATTCTTGCTGTATTGGCCAAGAGTTTGCTTAAAGGCTTTAATCACTGTGAAAAAAAATAGAAAACTGGATAAAGAAGATGTGGCACATATACCTTATGGAATACTACTCAACCATGAGAAATGATGACATCGAATCATTTACAACAAAATGGTGGGATCTTAATAACATTATACAGAGTGAAATAAGTAAATCAGAAAAAACTAAGAACTGTATGATTCCATACATTGGTGGGACATAAAAACGAGACTAAGAGACATGGACAAGAGTGTGGTGGTTGGGGGGGGAAGGGGGGGGAGGGGCACAAAGAAAACTAGATAGAAGGTGATGGAGGACAATCTGACTTTGGATGATGAGTATGCAACATAATTGAGTGACAAGATAACCTGGACATGTTTTCTTTGAATATATGTACTCTGATTTATTGATGTCACCATTAAAATTGATAAAAATTTATTTATAAAAAATAAAAGTTCACTTACAGTTAACATATTTTATGATAGTTTCATGTGTATAGCATAGTGGTCAGACATTTGTATAATTTATGAATGGACCCCCTAATAAATCTAGTCCTCACTAGCATCATACATAGTTATTGCAATATTACTGACTATATTCCTTATGCTGTACTTTACATCCCTGTGATTATTTTGTAACTACCAATTTGTACTTCCTAATCCTTTTGTTTTGTTTTGTTTTTGCATTTCTGGTCATTTTCAATAGTGAGAACAATTTAATTTTTGTATTTAAGGCAGCTTTTCAAGTATTAAGAAGTTCTTGTCAGTCTACATAAGACTACCATCTCATACTCGATTTAGAGTACTCCCACTCTGAAACTACCAGGTCAGAATGGGGAAAGAAGTGACTAGTGAAAAGAACCTTTTTTATTTAAGTGGTCCTGCAAATGTGATTTTCATCTGGCTTCGGGTCTTGGGATGCCTGCCCTGCCCTGTGAGGCCATCAGGTCCCTCTGTGTGAGAGGAGCCCCTGTGGGCTGGGGGGCAGAGAAGTTAGACATGGAAGCTTCCTACAGCTCACTGACAAGGAAACTTTTGAAAGGTGGAGGAGGTATCCATTCCAAATTGTTTCAAGATTTTTCTCACTGCATTCCAAGATCCAAAGTCATAGTCTTTGGTTACATTTTTTTTTTAAGTGAAATGAAGGTTATGTTGCCCTGATATGTGAGTGTAAGCGGTATGCGTACAATGCAATGGAAATTGTCTCTTCAACTCAAATCAAATTTAAGACCCACTGAGAACAATGACTATTCTTCACCACAAATGGAAACTATATAGTAAAATTTTTTTCTTATGCCTTTTTTTAGTTTTCTATTTGAAGAAATTTGCAGCTTATCTTTCAGATGAAAAAGAATTTTTTCTTGGATTAGATGGCTGTGTATTTATTAATAGCAATAAAAATGTTCATGTCCTTTTGTATCACATGGGATGCAAACTGTAATAGGAAGGAGGCTCTCCAGACATAATAACAGTAACAGATGAATAATTATAAAAACTATATGGAATTGAAATGCATTTTAACTTGTTATTACTTCTATGTGTTTGGAAAGGATCTGAATAATTATTTTGACTATAAAAAGGAACTGTGTGATATTCTTTCTCATTATGAGATTAAGTTCTTAATATACCACTTTTACTATAAGCTAAAAAAAAAGCCCAACTCTCTTTTGGTTTCCTCTAACGATTTAATCATGACTGAAGATGGCCCAGTGGCGGATGTGTTTAGTCTTCTTACTATTACATGGGCATGCTGCATTTCAAACTCATTTTAATTTTAAAAGTGTCCATCTTTGCAGTTTATAAAATGAGATCATACTTGTTTGTTTAAAACTTTCGACCTTTATGTCGCATGAATTCGTGAAGATGGCAATGACTGTAGAATTTTCTTAGGTCATGACCCAATGGTAACAGAAATTGAATATGAGTTTCTAAAATAGGTTTTTTTCTTTTTATAACTATATAAAAGTAGCTGTGGTGACTAGGCTCATTCCAAGGCAAAATTTCAAAGCTATTTTTACAAAAGAAAAAAAAATATCATGTGGTCTTCATTCTCCTTTGATCCACATTATACCAACAATATCTAAATTCTTTTTTGGGTCTTAAGAACACTTAATTTTTTTTTTTAAGTGAGAGAAGTGGAGATAGTAAGACAGACTCTTGAATGTGCCCTTACCAGGATCTACCTGCAACCCCGTCTGGGGCCAGTGCTCAAGTACTGAGCTATTTTTAGTACCTGAGACCTATGCTCAGACCAACCAAGGTATCTTCAGCACCTAGGGCCATGCTCAAACCAATAAAGCCACTGGCTGAGGAAAGGGGAGAAGAAGGCAAGGGGGAGGAAAAGGGGGAGGGAAGCAGATGGTCACTTTTCCTGTGTGCCCTGACCAGGAATCGAACCTAGGATGTCCATACACCAGGCAGATGCTCTAGCCACTGAGCCACCAGCCAGGGCTGAAAACATTTAATTTTTAAGATCTATTCTATTAAGAATGTTTTTTTAAATAAAATTCCAATATATGCTATGTGCTTCTAAGCAAGTGGTAGAATTTTTCTTTGTAACTTGTGAATTTTCACTTATCAGATTTCCATTAAGATATTTGGATCTTAGTGATGAAGGATGGGAAAATCTAATACTAGGATTCTGACTGACTCTAGCACTTTGCCTCCCTCCCCCCTAGAATATGGCTTTAGGGTTAATAGTCAAGTCTTAGAAAATACCGTTCTGATAGTGCTGATGCAGCCAAAGGATACCTTTAATAGCATGGGAGAATCCCCTGCAAGTAATGTCAACCAGGTTGTTTTTTTTGCCTGCTGATTCTGATCTTTCCCAGAGTTCAACTCTCATTGCCTAACAACCATAGGTCCTTGTGTCATTAACATAGCCAGTTTAAGCCTCAGTGCATTCTCCTTTGAAATGGGGGAAAATACCATCCACATTAAAGGTGGTTGTGAGGATTAAATTTCATGTAAAATAAATGAGAAAATCTCGACATATTGTAGGCATGCAATAAATGGTAGTATCTACTTATCATAAAGAAAAACAAAACTAAAAAAAAAAAACCTTTAAAAATTAGTTCTCTATTTAAGTCAACATTTTTTTTGAAATTAAGACCAAAAACAGTTTTTTTCTATTTATCTAACAGAGAAAAATTCTAAATAAATAGAGAATGAGGTTTATAATAACTTAAAGTATAAATGCTATAATGTTCTCTCCTCCCAACAAGAAGTTTCTACAAGTATTCTACAAGTTTCTACAAGTATGCCTGAAATTTAAAGATGGGTATATGCAATATTTCATAAATAAAAATCAATGTATTATTATCATTTTAAAAACCTTCAGAATAAATTTAGTATCTAGATTGACAGTGTAAGGATACATATTTTCTTCTACATACATAGAAATTACATTGGTAATTGTGTTATTATATACACTGATTGTTTCGAACTTAAAAGGTATATAGATTCAGCTTTATTTTAATTTGATGGATAAAGTGATGTGGGAGCGGAGAGAGAAAGAGAGAGAGAGAATGAGATTGGAGTATGTAATTATGAAAGAAGGTAAGACTGTGTTTCTTTCTGTCTTATAGCCTGAAGAATAAGTAGTGAAAACATCAATCAAGAGATGAAAAAAAAAAGTCGGGATTTCTCTGCCGTGGAGAACTGCTTGTCAACCACCAGAGCAGGATTTTTTCTTGAACAATGAACATTTCTTACGAGGATTCGCAGATTAACATATGACTAATCTTAGTTTTGGAGAGTAAATGAGTTTTCCTTTTTTGTTTTTTAATTTTCTGGTAAGTTATGATGTTTGGATGGATTTTTAAATTCTTTCCTGGTAATATATTTAGCATATGTTTTAAATTATAACCTTACAGCAAACAGTGGATGCATTGTTTAAACTTAAAGACAGCAGAAAAATTAAATCTCCAGTTTATTCTAGATTTCTTTCACATATAAAGTTATTCTATTAAATCCTTGATGTTTGAGATGTAAACCACCTCTATCAAAAAATAAACATTATTTTTTCATCATGTTGAACGTGACTGTAGCAACATGCACCAACCAGAAACAATCTCTATTAGTAGAAGATCAACAATAGACACAAATATTGGTCCTTCTCATTTCACCTCCAAACGTGTGCAACAGATTTGCCTCCTAAACAACGGGAATGAAGAGGGTAAATGAAAGAAGAATCCTCATTTCTATTTTCTGATCATTCAAAGAACAGTTTCTCAAGGTTAGGCCAAGTCCTCTCTGCAAGCTGCCAAAATAATAACTTAGGAAAAGAATTAGTTTTCCTGCATGATGATCCTCTTAGGCAAAAAATGTCTTCACAGCAGTTGACCTTGATGAAATGTTTTCCCAAATTCATCCAAAAGAAGAATTACAAATCCCAAAATGAGAGAGAAATAAATGAATATTTCTTATGAAGTTGGCTCGACTTGTGGGCTTTAATATGGAGCACTGATGATTTGGAAAAAAATGAGTAAACTCTGAAGAATGACAGCCTTGGGTTTGATGATGTCCCCTATTCCTCTGTTTCTCGCTGAAGTCCTCTTGCTGATGGAGAACATCTCAGAGTGTAAATCATGAAGCTCTTTCCCTAGATTGAATTCTTCTCCATCGGGACTGGATTTGGTGTCCTGCAGGCTGGCTGCACAGCTGGGCATTCAGCTTCTATACATGATGCTTCTCAGTGCTCTGGCTGGGGTCGCCCTTTGTACATTGTGACCACAGGCAATTGATCTTTTGGTGTCAGGTTTTCCTGGTTGCCTATTGTTTTCCCATGAAGAACTGAGGTGGATACAACTCAGTGAGCAATAAATGAAATGACTTAGAAATGCACAGTGTTGTTACTAAGGTGTTTGAAATTTGGCACGATTCCTCGGAGGAGAGCCCACTCAGGAGGGACAAGGGGGCCAGTTTCCACGCCTGAGAAAGAAGCAGCCACCCCAGCCCCAGCTGTCCCATTGGAAGGAGGAGGGTTTGACAGGAAGCAACTTTTTCTGCTCTTTTAGAAAGCACACAACAGAGCTACAAGCCTCCGATGATGACTTTAGTTCCATGTGTAAAATAAGGCTTTATTTGTCCATTCTGCTGTAAAATAAGCACTGTCCAAGTAAAAACAACAACAAAAAATCTGTTTCTCTTTGTGTTTAGTGAGTGAGCTCATGCACTCAGGTGTTTCTGGTTTTGTTTTTTAATAACCTGAGATCGTGCCGATGAGCCTAGGAACACACATCTCTTTTGCTTTACAGAGGCTCTGCCAACCTTGATAGATAATCCTCCAGATATAATAATCTGATCATCTCAGAATTCTTCATCTAAGTGCCATTGTTTCTTGGCAACCTGTTAAGTGAAAGTGAATACCCTGCCAAGACTTTGTTTGTTTTCAAACCTCTTTACTTAATTTTTCAGAGCTGATAAGGGAAATTATCGTTCTGATGAACCATGGAGGTGACATATTCAGCTTTAAGCAAGAAGAGCCTATGAATATTATATTTTGTGAAGTCTTAAATGGAAACATCCCTGCTTAGAAAGCTAGCTGTTTGTGCTTGTTATTTTGTTTGTTTGTGTTTGATTTGGGGGGGGGGGAGGTATGGTTATATTTGTTTAATTAGGTCACGTCTTACATTCCAGTTTTATTATGAACAAATGGGAGTGAGATGGAAGGCAAATATTTTCAGAGTCAAATTAATTCTGGCAGAGAGGAAGAGATGCTTGCAGACCTGACTTGTGTGAAACTGCTTTGACAGGGCCATGTGACTACAGCAGAGGTTTCAGGAGAGATGAGGACAAGTCCAGGGATTGCTTGTAAAACCTCAATTCAGGAGAGTGAGGGGAAAACCCTATCGGTTTGAAGGACTGAGACATCCAAATTATCAATGTTTAAAGTATAGTAATTTCACAGTTCCTGAGTACTTATCAGAATGTCAACTAAACTAAACAACTACTGCCCATTCAAAGTTTTGTTCCAATGAAGGAGAAATGATTCCAAATTAACATAATAGGCAAGCCTAATGGCATCTTTACATTAGAATAAAAATTTTGCATTTAAAGGAATACTTGTTAAGTGGTTGAAATAGTCAATGCTTTTCATAGACATAAAATGCTCCTATAGTCCTGGTCATGAAATTCACGTATTTTCCAAAGAGTTTTTCTTCTTTAAGTAAAAGGTGAGCTTCAGGCTAACACTCGTCTCAGTGGCCACAAACGCCAGAGTTATGAAACTCAAATTAATGAGCTTTCATTATATATAGTCTTCACAGCCAAGTGCACTAATAAATATGTTCATAAAGCAATCAGCTAAGTGGAGAGGACTACAGTGATCCCTCTTGCTGATAAAAGTGGTAATAAAACTCTCATCTGCAATTGCTTGACTACAAAGACCAATAGGGATTTTCATCTGCCTCTTCGATGGCACATAAACATAAATTGGAACTGTGAAAGTCTGTATGCCTTTCCATTGAAGTGAGTTTATTAGACCAATCAGACCAAGAGAAGAAAATATGAAATAGATGAAAAACACTAATACTCCCATGAGGAAACATGATTCTCAGAAGTTGGGGAAATGGATAGATACACCTCTTTCAGAGCTGGTGTTTAAGTGGGGTATTTCCAGCAGGTCACTGTTAGCCCAGCATATTAGTATTCTAATAAGAAAATAGCCTTTCTCAATGTCAGATAATAAAATAATTACCCTCTCTGTATTCCACTCAAGCAAAATATTCATCACGTTTCACCAGCTTGTACACAGTATTGATTATTGTTTTTTTGTGGCCAGAATGAGAAGAGTATGATCAACACAGTATTGTGGGAACAGATCTTTTCTTTTGTTGCTTCTTACCTAATATATTCATGTTAAAGTCATGCTAAACTACCTCATAGGTTTGTGGTGTGGATGAGCTAATTAGCAAATGTCAAGTGCTTAAAAATATGTCTCTATATAAATGTTGCTTTTGTTTTTCTAGTTGAAGATATGCATGTCAAATTAACCATCTGGATATTTCATTAGAATATCCATGTTGATAAATTTGGCTTTAAGTTTAATATGCAAATATTTTAATGTGAAATGAAATCCTGAACATCCCAGCGTAAATTGAGAGCATCAAACTCAAGTCTGGCAAGTGTAGCACCCAAGGAAAGGAAAAGCAGCTAGAGACAAAACCAAAATGTTTTCTTAAGCAGGTTTTAAAGCAGGCATGTTCAAAGGTGCACGTGTAGAGGGTCAACACTGGTTTTAAAGAATGTATTAAGTAATTTTGTATCAGAATAGTTAAAATGCCAAACATTGGCAGTGATTTATATTTAAAAATCTGTTAGAGTGAGTTTAAGGCCATGACTATGATCATGTAACCTTTAATTCCTTCATATGTTTAGCAAAAGGTAGAGGGGAGTGTTGTAGCCATTTCATACATATCTGAGTACCTTCAAGAGAGGTTGTACTGATGAACATCTGCTTTGATTTGTGTCTTCCTAGAACAATGTCAGACATTGTTTTTTGTTTGTTTGTTTTTTTAAAGATATAGCTTAAAGAGAAAGGAATTAATATTTAACAGCTCTTGGCGTATGAAGGCTCTATGGCAACTAGCTAAAAACTAATTTTACTGCTGGCTCTTCTTCTCTGCCATTTCTTCCCGTCTGATTAACTACTCCTTAGTCACTATTCTGAGCTGCAGTTTTATTTGCTAATTTCAAATACCTCAACTTAATTAGCAATTTCTTCTGACCTTTAAAATCCACATTCCATTATCTTTAAATTATATGAGTGAAGGGGAAAAAAAATCTAATTTTACCTGTCCCTTTATCTCCAACTATCATTTACAGGTTGCAATCCAACTGTTGTCATCTGCCAAACTTTCACCTTAACTGTGATTATTTGTAATCCAGGCTCAAGGTCCCTCATTCCATAAGGTGGTCACTAGGATCAGAAAGTTTGAAGTAATGTACAGTGTCGGACATTTAACTGCTAAATTTGTGCAAAGAAATTGAAATCGCTGTACACAATATTGACTCCCTCTCTTTCATACTTGCTATTTTGAGCATGCTCAGCACATTTTTCACTTGAACTGTTGCTCTTCAAATGACTAGAGGTTTTGACTGTAAGACCACAAACGATGAGCAAGACAAGATTTCCTTGTGGTGATCAACGTGGTGACCATATGTTCTACTTTGAAATCAATTTCTTATTGTATATGCTCATATTTCCTGACATTGTCTTTATCGATGGCAGGGTGTTACTCAGTGTGCACAATAACATTAGTGCTAAGGATTTTGTTACTGAGAGTCCAAAGAGTTGCCATATGAGGTTAACCCCATGTCCTATGAGTCTGCTGCTCTGCAGTAGTCTCCAAGAAACTCAGAATGGGAGGATCTGATTAGCCTCCCTGATATTAGTTCCAAGGAAATATTCATGTTGCATATGTGTAAGCCAGATAGTAGGGATGTTTTTCTATTTTGCAAAAAAAATATAATCTCTTTGGTTAAGTTGGAGAATAATGGAATGAAAGGGAGTCATCTTGGAAAGAAGGTAATCGACAGCAACTCCTCTAGACAGAGCTGTCAGCACATCCGGGCGAGCACACCCTGCAAAGAAAAGGCAACCCTGACCCCTAGACATCACAGTTGGCTTTAGAAGCATTCATAACTGGTTTAAGTCTTCCCTCCTTTCTTCTCCTGAATTAATTCTTCTTGTCACTTGTTAGATTTACTTTGTAGCTTTCGTGATGATAGGTTCTGAGGACCATATATTCAGAACGTTCAAGTCCTCCTTTTCCACCACTCTTTTTTGCTTAACTGGCGCATGCTACTATTGAAAAGTTATTAGTAACACGAAATACAGTCCGTATGTGAAGAATATGTACCATTTCGAAGACATATTTTATTAAACTTCCAAGTTTCTACTTTTGACTAGAAATTTTTTTTATAGCTGCTGTCGTCATTATCTTCTTTTTACCACTTAATTTAAGGCTGATTACAAGCCCATCTCCTACCTCTTTATACGAGCTACCACCTCTCAGTGTCCTTTAAGAGTGGAGAGTTTAATTGTGATCAAAGCTAATCATGTATCTTTCGCAAGCTACCCATGAGGGTATGTAACAAAGTGAGTATGCCACCTGGGTGACTGCATCAGCCATTGGTTTTTTTGATAATGTGGAGGTATAAATAAAATAAATAGTTGAGCTTTTTCTTTAGTCACTCACTGGCTCAGAAACTTCCCATCTTCTCAGATGAATGGTGAGCCTCTCTCTGCGTGGATGTGGGCACAGTCTTTATACATTTTTGTATAATAATATTGATACATGTTATGGTTACTGTTGGGCCTTATATATACAGATATTGAATGTAAGACAGAGTACGGTTTCTACTTTTAAGATATGTCTGAGATTATCTAATTTATGCCTGGGAGTTGCAGAGAACAGACCATTTTTCTTTGTAACTACATTTGTTAGCCAAAGTGTTTCTGAGAATAAAGATGGGTATTGCTGAGAGGAAAAAACCCAAACCCATTTATCATTTTTTTTGAAAATTCTGGTCATCCAGTTTATAACAAACACTGTAAAGGGTTTGTATGTGTTTATCATATATGCATATATTAATTTGGTAATTATGGCCTAAATACAAAAGTTCCGGATGAAAGGAATGCTATAGGGGAAGTGGTAAGAGGTGTCTAAAAAATCCTGGGTCTCGAATATGGTTCTGTCATTTATTTGCTCTATGTTCTTGAGCAAGTCATGTATGTTTTTGAGCTTCAGTTTCTCGATGTTGAAAGTGGGCTAATGATACTTTCCTCATAAAATTGTAAAAATTAAATAAATTAACTTTATGTGTTTTTTATTCTCCCCTCTTTTCTATGATCCAACTAGTTAATAATTGTTCAATGTAAAATAGAAGCATTCAATGTGAGAACAAGAGGAAAGTTTAAGGCGATCTTACCTGTCTTTCTCCCTTTGGTCATTCTCATTTTTAAAACTACATGATGAGATAGAACCTTACCTGGGAGAGAGTCATTGCTAGCATAACTTCCCAGCGAAGCAGAGCGCACAGGGCTCCAGCCGCTGTCAGGATGATTTCCCAGCAACCCCTGTCTCAGTCCCCGTCTCAGTCACACTTCTGCTGCACTCTCCCTCTGCACTCCAGGCTCAAGCATCTCTGCCAGTCCCTCCCGGCCCCGCCCCACCTCCAGGCCTCTCTGACCCAGTTGCTCAGTCAGCTTGGTGAGCTTTTGCTCAGTACAAGGACCCACACTTACAGCTAGCGAGGAGACCGTGAGATAGATTTTGCTCTAACACAGTAGGATATAACATGGGGCCCTTCAACATATAATTCCAACAGGCAATGCAGAGGTCAGAATATGTTTTTATCTAGTATTTGTGGTCGTAGTGTCCATACGTGTATGCATGTACATATGAATCTATGACAATATGACCTATTCATTCCTACATTTTGTTTCTATTTTTTATATACAGGAGAATAGCACAGATGTGGATTATTTCCCTTTGCTACTTTGTTTCATGATAGGAGCCATTTAACTGCAAAAATGAAGCTGGATTTATGACTGCCAGTCTGTTTGAGTGGTAATAAATGTCAGACAGACATTGCTGAATCATAAAGATTGTGAATTTGAGCTGAATTTGCTACTTAAATCAGTTTACTATATATGAACCCCCTACTCCAGAAAGTCAGGTGACTACAAATGGGCATGAAGACCAAAGACCCAAATCTCTAAACATGATTGTCCCTTGGCACCCTCAAGATCTCTTCATCGTTAGCTGATTAGAATTCACTATCTGTTTGCTCAGAAGTCCATCTTATGATTCAAGTTCTCCTCATCATGGTGCTAGGGAAACAGACAACATGTTGGTGCAAAGCTAAAGCCTTATCCCTGGGGTTGGACGAGGGAAGTCCTGTGGGGTTGGACCTAGCTTACTTCTGCCCAGTCCTGTTAAGGAGCACCAGGGATTTAGGAGTCCCACCAGTAGGCTGTAGTCGTTCTGTATAACCCTCAATGTGCCCTCATTGCTGACTGCTCTACCCAGAACCCAGCTCCATGGTCCCCATTCCTGGAGCCCAGTCCCTAGATAGAGGCCGTGTTATGTCACCAGCACTCTCAGTCTTGATGGCGCATACTACTGACTCTACACTCGAAAGATGTGTCCTGTTCTCCTGGTTAGCTCCCTGCAGCAGCCGTTCTTAGTTCGCACCCCTCTTCTTCACCGTCAGTGGATGGGGCCTGGAGAGCTCTGAAGAGTGGGGGGCAGGAGGAGATGTGTGTTTATATGGTCTGTACACACTTTAAAATATATCATATATAGTTTCACTGGTTCAGTTATCTGAAGAACTTAAAGAAATAATTGTGAATTTCATTTGAAAGTGTATGAATTAGGAGGCCAGAAGAACAGAGTTAAAATTTAGGAGGATGGAATTTTAGCTGTGCTCTGCCAGGAGAGAGATTTGGGTTTTTATAAAGCAAGGTACTGTTCACTCTCTGGGCCCAGCTCTCAGAGGGGTGGGCACGGACTGTCTGGTTCTAGTTACTTTATAAAATAAGAAGGCAATGGTGTAGTAAAGAAAGCGACTAAGCATTTTTACTCTTGTGCACTAGAATGAAGTTAATGCCTCTTATTTCAGTTTCCAGGAATGCGAATTAAAGCAACTCAGAAAAATTAAGATGACCAGGTCACATGAGGGTAACAATGATGTCATCTGCATCGTTAAATAGTGTTTGCAATTACCTTGTCCGGACTGTTACACTATCATAACTCCCAGAGATGTCCACGGGGTTTCTGGATTCTACCTGACACCCTTAGCACTGCCGTCCCCATTCCCTCTCATAGGATATGGCTCTGACTCATTATTCTTCCTTTTCGTGAATGCACAATTGTCCAGTATGCCCCTGGTTTCAGCTTTCAGTGAGAAAGCCACTTTAATTTCATAACCAAATATATCAAACAGTTTTAACAATTACAACAACTGGAGAGAGAACATTAAATCCAAGATCAAATCAGCATGCAGTTCAAGGGCAGCAGAAGGAAAAGCCCCCTTCCAGCCATCGTGACAGTGACCTGTTCTCTGCTGTCTGAGTGCCATCAGGAAGGCAGATCTGTAGCCGCTGTCCACTGTTTCCAAGAGTCATCCATTACTGCCTGCCGCAACCCCACCGGAATGTTCTCTAACTACTCCCCGGCTGGAGTCAGAAAAAAACAGCCCACACCAGAGAGCACTTGGAGAGGAAATGAAGCAGTATTTGTTAGCCTGGTGGTAGGCATGCTAGAAAGTGCCCGTACGGGAAACAGCAGAGACAGAGATGGTCAGTTATCACCTCACGAGCTGCGGTGAGGGTAGAGCAGGGGAGCTAGAGCCTGCCACCCCCTTGGGCTTTTCATCTGGCTCCTTCCAATCAATCTCAGTCAGGTCAGACTGACTTCTGAGAGATGCAAAATCACTGTCTGCTGTTGTGGTGAATGTCCCCTTGGTGCTGGAGGGGACAAAGGGAATAATGGGAATGAGGCTTCGGAACACAGCATACAGGAGACAAAAATTGCTCTAGTAATAACACCTGTACCACGTTGCCTGGATGCTCTCAGCAGGGAAAAGAAAAAGAAAAACAAAAAAACTCTCTCAGATAATAATGGTTGTTAGGATGGAGAATGTAAATAACAGAGAGTTTAAATCGAATATTTGACAACACTAAAATCCTGTGAGCATGCATTGAATTTTCATTTTTAAAAAAAGAGCTGTATTTTAATAGAAGGCCTGCAAAAGCTTCAAACAATAAATCCCTTGTACCGCTTAGTAGGGGAAATATTTTCTCCGCTCCTCAGTTAGAAATAATAGGTGTTGTCTCCTATGTGGGGGAGAAAAAGTCTGTTGGAAGAGGATGTTTTAGGTGATTACTTAAGCCAATTTGCTGCTAAAAAGACAAGATTGGCAAACTGCCCATTATCGCATCGCCATATCAAATGATAATAATGTTGCCTAAGAATACTAATAATATAATAAACACTATATTAGTTTCTGCTTCCTGGGCAGGAAGGAGGAGGGGAAGACTGGCTTTTGCAGAATAGCTACACAAGGGTTCTATTATTGGGGTACAAGGAGGAAAAGAAGGGGTCGAGGGAGCAAAGTTCAGGTAAGATCAGCTTCATGAAAGAAGACAGTATGAGTTTTCAGAAATTTCTTTAGCAATTTTATACTAGTCTAAAGAGGACAAACTGATAACTGAACTTGATCAGTGTCACCTAAACTGGGGACAAGCCAATAAATTGCTCAGTGCCTATGGGCCTTCTTCCAAGTTACCTCCTGACCCCAAGGTCTATAGAAAGCTCAGAGTCTATTTTTAGCTCTGCTACTCTGAGAATCCAGAGGAAGCCTTCTGAGTGCTCCGCTGTTCCTGCCTGTACAATGTATTGGTATGAGAGCACCCATAAGGTCGCTGCTCTGGTCAGTACATTCCAGCCACACTGCTGACTGGCCCCTCAGAACACCTTTGCAAAGCAGACAGCGGGATAGCTCACTTTGCCTGAACCTAACTTTCTGTTGCAAATGTCCACCTTCTCAGCACAAGCCCTTTCAGAAAAAGAGATGCCGAGATATCCTCAGGTCACCGTTGCTGGCCTGTGGTGGAAACCTGCAGTGGACACCTGCAGTCAGCTTTGCCATGGCAGGATGAGAGTCATCAACCCTCAGGTGCCCTCCCAAGTGAGGCGCCCAGGGTCCTCCGCGTTGTGTCTCAGCAGCAACGTGGAAACAGCAGAGTCTGGGCAGAGATGGAAGAGATTGACCGATCGATAACAAGGGCTTGCTCCAGTAAGAACTGCTATAGTGCAATTTCCAGAAGACGTTGCAAAGATAAGTGTCATTAGGAAAAATGTTTCTATTCAGTGGTAAGACATGGTCTGAATGTGGCTATGTGGAAAGGACTACACGACAGGTGAAACATCTCCAGGGAGGGGTTGGAAAGAGAGGGACTGGGAGCCAGCCACCTAGGTGAAAACGCACGAAGAGCTGGTCCACATGGTGGGCCAGCTGTCTGGGGGTAGCCTGATTTCTTGGCTGGTGTGTGAGGGAGGACACCAAAAAGGAGACCCAGTTTGGGTCACTCTGGAGCAGACAGCAGAGAGTAGGTGACTGAGCAGGAGCCGAGCAAGGCTGAGAGCCGAGACTGGACACAGAGAAGGAGACGATGGTAGGAAAGAAGGCAGAAGTATGAAGCCCAGAACCTCACGGGAACTCTAAGATGCAGCTCCAGCCAGATAAAGCAAGCCACCCCACAAGCTGGGGCTCCAAGAGTAGAACCAAACATCCACAAAAATCTACCACCTGGTTGGACAAGCAGCTGCAACTTTACTTCCGATTTCTCTACATGTTTCTGAAGAGTTTTCTTGCTGGAACTCAGAAGGCCTTTACCCTCAACAGCGTGTGACAGGGTAAATGGCAGATGTCTGCTCCAGTCCATATTGGCAGGGTGATCCGCTTAGCTAAAGGGCTATTGTGCAATAGTCAAGACACCGAGACAGTGATTTTCCCCTTTTTCACCTCATGGCACACGTAAATTAATTACTAAAATTCTGCAGCACACCAATATATATATATATTGCCAATCTTACAAAAAAAAAGTAGATACAATTTTGTTTCATTCACACTGGACAGCTACTGTTGTGTTGGCTGTTGTCATTTTTTATTTGAAAATCTAAGGAAAAAGAGGTCAATGCCTCTGATTAAATAGTCAGGTAGTGCATGTTTAAAAAATTCTTGGGGCACCCAGGCTGAAAATCCCTGTGCTGGGACGACACAAGCACTGCAGGGTCTGCCTCAGTGGACACAAAATCGTTGCTAAACAGTGTCTTAGCAAGGGATTGCCTTGGGGCAGGTGGGTGATGGCTACCTACAGGTATTAACTTGGAAGCAACGCTGAGGTTAACATACAAAAGATAGGTCTATTTTGTGGGTAACATTCTGTGCAATTGTAGGTCTTTTTTCAATGTATTTCAGAAGCTAAAAATACAGTATAGAAACATACTCACAGATTAGGAAGAAAGTTGTGTTTGACTGTCACAAACAAATTTCTAATTAGAAATGCATTTGCTAATTACATAATTGGTATTTGAATTACATACACAGAAACATGTAACTGCTTATTGTACTAAGGGGTCAATAGAACCATGCTAGAGTCCTGTGAAGCTCTCAAAAACAAAAATGAAAGGTTTTTTATTTGATTGGAGACCAATATGTTCTGCTGTTCAAAAAAAAAAATAGTAATAACTTGTCATGTTAATTTTCTCTGGTAGTTTGTGAAATGTTCCAAGCCAGTTAGACATCAATATGAGTCAACAATGCCCTAAAAATCTTAAGATTTTTTTTGAATATCAGAAACAATGAGTTAGCTCTTCACACATTTGCAGAGAGCTACAGATCATCCCTGTGCTTTCCAGTGACGAAGACTGTTAAAAACAGTAACTTTGGCAAAAGAAAATTAGATAGACCTCATTAATCCTTCTCTAAAAGCAGCTAATGTGATTTCTATGCGAGGCTGAAGGCGGAAAACTGGTTATGTACATGTATTTGTTGTTGAAGTGATTGTTGTCTGGGAAACATGAAGGCCATCAAATGTGGAATACAGTGGGTAGATGGTGAGAAGTAATTAACAAAGCCATCACAAACATGTGCTCACTGAATTTGATCAGAGTCCTTTAAAAAGAAATCAAAGAGAAAGGGAGGCTTGTTGGCAGACCTGCCCTCACCTGCATGCTCTAGCACAGTGGTCCCCAATCCCTGGGCTGCGGACCGGTACCGGTCTGTGGGCCATTTGGTGCCAGTCTGCAGAGAAAGAATAAATAACTTACATTATTTCTGTTTTATTTATATTTCAGTCTGAACAATGTTTTATTTTTAAAAAAATGACCAGATCCCTTCTGTTACATTTGTCTAAGACTCACTCTTGATGCTTGTCTTGGTCACGTGATACATTTATCCGTCCCACCCTAAAGGCCAGTCCATGAAAATATTTTCTGACATTATACCGGTCCGTGGCCCAAAAAAGGTTGGGGACCACTGCTCTAGCATCCTCCTCCAATACCAGGTGCTTGTGACAACCTTCCTCCCCTCCAGCTGTAGAGTTCTTAGAGTGGACCACTCCACAACTGCGCAATAAGAAGCCAAAAAAGGAGGCACTGTCAAGTCAGGCCCTGAGAACGCTTTATGCACCCCAAAGAGAAACCCAGAAGAATACACGAGGCTCCAAATATCTGCAGTCCCTAACCAATGCTGGGAGAGTTTAACCTGCAACCCCAGGTATACCTGAGAAACCACCCTCCATAGATCTGACATTGAGGGAGACTTCTCCCCTTGCGAGTGTACACATTATATCTAGCATCTTGTACTAGAATATGGCAGTTTTATGCACACTCTAAATACATTGATGATCCCAAAAGTGTGGCAGGTGAACTGCTTAGCTCACATTGGCTCTAAACCAGTGGGCTGCTGTGGACCAGCACGAGTATCTTTTCTGTAGCACTCACCCATATATTATATATACTCACTTGTTCAATGACTCCTACCCATCTCTTGCACTGACCAAAGAGAGGTGAATGCAAAAATAGTCTCACTTTTTTTTTCTTTTTTTAGTGAGAGTATGGGAGATAGACAAACAGATGCCTGCATACTCCTCAACTGGGATCCACCTGGCAACCCATATCTGGGGCCAATGCTTTGCCTATGTGAGGTCCATACTCACAACCAAGCTATTTTGATTGAAGGAGCCATCTTCAGTGCCCAGGGCCAGTGTTCTTGAATCATCAACTGAGCCATGGCTGTGGGAGGGCTAAAAAGAGAGAAAAAGAGAGAAGGGGGGAGTAGAAGCAGATGGTCACTTCTCCTATGTGCTCTAACTGGGAATTGAACCCAAGACTTCTACAGACTGGCTCAATGCCCAACCACTGAGAGAGCAGGCCAGGGCCAGAGGATATTCTCACTTGTATGTACTATTTGCTTTCTTTTCCTCTAGTAATTTTTGTAATTGAGATAAAATTTAAATTTTATAGTGGTTATGTTTAAGTTTTTCTAAGAACATACTCAAAGCAGTATTTTCTAAATTTAAAACAAATTTTATTTAGAAAATTAAATTTAATGGGATGATATTGATAAGAGATTTTCTAATTTTTGATGTTAAAAAAATAGGCAGTATTTGATCCTTCTTAAAAACAATTTAAGAAATCAGCATGCTTGAGATCAAAATTGTTTTATCCTTTTAGCCCCCTCCAAGAAAACGTTACTCTGAACATTGTTCAATTGTATTCTAAGATCTGATATAGAGGACAATGAGTCTAGTCTGATTTTTTTTTATGAACAGTATTTTAGACACTCCTTCTCCTTCTCCTTCTCCTTCTCCTTCTCCTTCTTCTTCTTACATAACAAGAACTTAAGAGGTGGAAGTCCAAGGCTAGTACATTTATGGGTGTTTTTAAGACTCCGATTCTGACTGTCCTTTTTTATTCTCCCTATTTTTTCTGGCCTGATTGTTAATTTAGGGATGTACAGATCAATAAGGCACATTTCTTGCTCTCAAGCTGCTCAGCTAGGTATAGGAGTTAAAAGAGACCACCAATTCTTTGACAGTGTCCCTCTTGAATATGGGCTGGCTTTGACCACTAGAATATGGCAGACACAGTACAATGCTAGTCTGGGGTCCAGGTCTTACAGACTGTCAGTTTCCTGTTCCTTTCTCTCATAGAGCCCTGGGTCACCAGGTGAGAAGTCTGACCACTCTTCTGAGGAGTAGTCTGTGAGTGTGGGTGGTCTGCAGGGAAAGGCTGTGAAGCCACATGGCGAGACAGGCACCCTGCTGAGCCCTGCCTCCTGGTCTCCCCTGGAGTATAGCCAGTTGAGGGGAACTGTCTGAACTAGCTCCACCAGTCCACTGCCAGTGGGACTCTGCCAAGTGACTCCATGTATACCACAGGGAACAAAGGGTTTGCTCGCTGTCTGAATTTCTGACCCATTATATTGTGAGATAAAATAAAACGATTATTTTAAGCCACGTAGTATTGGAATAATTTGCCACACCGAAAATGGTTACCAAGAGAGATACCTACATAAACAGACAATTACAAAATAATATGAAAATGTAGTGCTAGGTACCTAGGAGAATTGATAGTAAATTAAACAATAATAAGAATAAGCACGTCTTTCTAACCATCTCTAAATCTATGTATACTTTTCTTGCAATTTCACTGATTTTGTGATTATTAGTCAGGACTCTTTCAGTGGCAGAAATTTAATTCAAATCAACGTAATTCAAAAGAGAACTTGGGCTTCAGGACTGAGAAGAAGAAATTCCAAGGGAGCAACTATAGGCCCAGGAGCAGCCTCGTCTTGGTGGAAGGGGCTGCCTGACACCTCCCAGCTTTTGCCATCAGTCTCCCTCTCTGGCAATTTTCCTCCACAGACACCATCTCCTTGTGGGGACGAGAAGGGGAACTGGCTGTTGACAGGCTCACTTCATATTTTTATAAACCCTGCAGGGGAGGACCGGCCGGGCCTGGCCCTGCTCACTCCTGTGGTCTGAGGTTGGGAAGGGAGGGTCTGCAGGACAAAGGGACCTGGACAAATAAAATCATGGACACAGCTTAAGACAGTGCTCAGAGCTTGTCACAGATGTCAAGGAGTGGCTGTACCAGAACTTACAAATTCAGAAGAATTTCCAGAAAGAAAAAGATATTTGACTATAAACAAAATTCAATGTGTTAGAGTGCATCTTACTTTGAAAATGCAGGTTATTAAGGTACACTAAAATTACTATTAAGTTCCTACCCAGTGCCAAGCACAGGGAGGACTCTAAGCAAGAATAAAACAAAGGCTTTGGCCTTAAGAATACCCGATCTAGTTTTATCACGAGGCATAAAGAGGTGTCACAATCATAAAAGACATAACGATGAAAAATTATAGCCTATTTTAAACCAATTTCTGAAAATTATTAAAAATGTAGTTTTATGAAGGGTTCAAATTGAATAAAGCTGTGAAAAAGCACTGAAAAAAGTTCCATATTTTAACATGGAAAAGACTGATATTACTGATCAAATACTGACTGAATAATGAGGAAAAAAAACAATACTGTCACCCTTTCAAACATATTAATATTTTAATTACCTCATTAAATTATTAACTTTATAACATTTTGGTTATTTTAAGAATGATTCTGTTCTCTATGCCCACTGAAAGACAGAAGGGTTCGTGGCTGGGAAGTGCATGTACACAGCTGATTGTCACGTGTGATGTTAGGTACTTTACAGAAACACTAAGCTCTGCAGTTCCTCCATGGGTCATCCACTTTTCTTTCGGGTTTGAAGGAAGAGAGATAGGTTTGTCTGAAAACTCTTTGAAGTATTGAACAACTCATGAAATTTAAACTTTTTATCAAGATATAAGAATCTGGCCTGACCTGTGGTGGCGCAGTGGATAAAACGTCGACCTAAAACACTGAGGTGGCTGGTTTGAAACCCTGGGCTTGCCTGGTCAAAACGTATAAGGGAGTTGACGCTTCTTGCTCCTCCCCTTTCTCTCTCTCTCTCTCTCTCTCTTTCTCTCTCCTCCCAAAAATAAATAAATAAAATCTAAAAAAATAAAAAGCAAATTTTTTTTTATTAGTAAGTTTTGGGGTTTTTTATTAGTTTTACTAGGGTGACATAAATAAATCAGGATACATATGTTCAAAGAAAACATGTCCAGGTTATCTTGTCAATTAATTATGTTGCATACCCATCACCCAAAATCAGATTGTCCTCTGTCACCTTCTATCTAGTTTTCTTTGTGCCCCTCCCCCTCCCCTTCCCTTATCTCTCCCCCCCAACCACCACACTCTTGTCAAGGTCTCTTAGTCTCATTTTTTATGTCCCATCTACGTATGAAATAATGCAGTTCTTGCTCCTCCCCTTTCTCTCTCTCTCTCTCTCTCTTTCTCTCTCCTCCCAAAAATAAATAAATAAAATCTAAAAAAATGAAAAGCAAATTATTAAAAATAAAAAAGATATAAGAATCTGGCTCTTGATTTCTTTTCCCTCTTTTACTAACTTTCAAGGACCTCTCCTGTGTCTTGGGTCTATCTTTACAGTCATTAATGTTCTTCTCTGATTATCTGATTATTGCTTCTGTTCCATTGATTTGTCTCAAGTTTGGCTGTTTACATCTCTGCATTTTTTTTTTATCTGCCATTGAGTGGAGCTTTGAAAATATCCCACAGCTTGATGCTTTGATTTTTTTTTTTTTTTTTTTTACAGTATTGATTCTATCTTTGGGGACTTCTAAAGCAGATTGCAGTTCTATGAATGCATTTCAATTGTTTACAATCCTTTAGTTCATCTAACAATTTTTTAATCTCTTTCTAATTTTCAGCTACCTATTTTTCCATCACAATTTGTTGTCTCAACAGCTAATCTTTCCACTTACTTTTATAGAGTTTTTCTATTTTTGAGTGTTATTGAGAATTTAAGCAGTTTGAAGCAATAGATTTCAAACTATATTTTGTTTCCTGCACTAGATGATGAAGGATACGTGTTTGCTCTCTTTATGTCTGAAAGTAGATTCTTGGGTCCAATGTTCATTTTCTTTTTATTGCTACTCATCTTTAAATAGGGCAAGTGCTATTAAGGACTATTATTTGCTCTCACAAAGAGTAAAATCTCTTACCTCCCCTGCTTTTACCTAGTTGAATTTGCATGTTATATCTCAAGCAGAAGGATATATTGAAGTTTAGAAGCCTGACCCAAATTTTTAGTGCCTGGCATATATTTGCCTAATGTGTAGCCTCTGGACCTGCACTGTTCAATATAGTAACCATTAGCCACATGTAGCTATAGATTAGTTAAAATTACGTAAACTTAATCATGCATTCCTCATTTGGACTAGTTACACTTCAAGTGTTTAATAGCCACTAAGGACAGACATGACACATTTTCATCATTGCAGAAGTTCTATTTGACAGTGTTGTTTAGAGTGAGAAGCACGTGTGTCAACTCTGCAGTTATCTGCCTATGGAAAGTTGAATTTATTTCTGCAAAATTATAACATTCAATAATTTTATCCTTGCAAGACACAGAAAATGAAAAGCTATAGTGTCAAATGAGTATCTCTCTGATTGTTCTTTTATCTCCAACAATTTTTATTATATTCTTAATATTCCAAGGTGCAGGACACTCATATTTACTTACTTTCCATATTGGCCGTTATTGGGAATTTGATTTCCAAAAAGGATGTGCTAAAAATAAATAAATAAATAAATAAATAAATAAATAAATAAATAAATGCCAGGAAGAGAGACTAGTTAAGAAATGCAGGTCTGACTGGGAAAAGGCCCTGGACAATACAGGAACAGTAGCTTCACATTGTCCTCTGGTTGACAAAGGCTCCCTGTCTTGTAGGAAGGGACACACAGTAGTGATCATGAAAGTCCCTCTGTGTCTACATGACCAAGTTGTTAAAGCTTCATCTGGATTTTGCCCAGTACAACAGGGTTCACTAATTTTACTATCTACAAAGAGATTGCCACTCAACTTGCTTTTTTAAAGACTGTTTCAGTGTAAAGGTAGGAAAGTGTAAAACAAACATTAGAATCAAGAAATTTTCTCTCTGTATAAGGAGTTTTTATTAGACACAGCAATCATTCAACAAATATATTGGAAGCTAAAATAAATATACAATCCCACCCCTCCAATAAACTATAATAATGCCTGAAACATGCTTTATAAAACAGCCTATCCAGTTCCTAGGCTGTATTTGACCTAGAGGATACTTAATTGTTTATTGAATCGATATCCAAATGAACAACATATTAAAAAAAAAGAGAGAGAGCGAGAGACTGTCTTCACCTAAATGTGCCCAATTAAGGCCCGTCTCTTAAGGCCAACTCCCTCCCCGGGTCCTAGTGTCTTTGCTCTCTTTTTCATTTCCTCTTAGCCCCCCTCCATCCTTTATCTCCAGTTCTCTGTGTCCCCAGCAAATACAAGTCCTATCTGGCAGGATAGCCACTTGGAAGCTCAGAAAATACACAGTATTGAGCATACGTTTTTTAGTGACAGTGAGAAACAACATTTTAGAAAAATCTCTTCTTACATGAATGTTTTCACTTACATCCAGATAAACATCTCTTTTCTACTGCATTTATTTCAGAAAATCATGTGAAATCCTAATCCAACAGACAGGGAGGACCCAACTTTGACTAGACCGAGAGTTCCATAAAGGCAGCGACAGCGTCTGTCTGAGTCACCGCTCTTTCCCCACGGCCTCTGTGGATTTTTCAGCCTGTAGAAAATACATGTCTTAATGCTTTACTAAGTGACCAAATTGAATTTTAAGGATTTCAGGCTCAACAGAATGTATTTTGCTGACAGATTCTTGAAGTAAATTTAATACAGTCTTCTCATTTCATAGATAAGGAAACTGAGAAGCAGAGAGGAAGCAAGTTTTTGCTCATAATAAGAGTACAGTGCTCGGAATTGAACAAATTTGGATTCCATCCCTTATTAGGGAGGTGACCTTGGTCAGAGGAGTCAATGACTCAGTCTTAATTCTTTTTTTATCTTTAAAAGAAGATTAATGATACTTATTTTACAGGATTCTTGTGGGATAATGAGCCTAGTAGTTATTCAATAAAGAATAACAATTATAATTGCAGTTATTTTTCAAGGACACAGAGAGAGTTGGTAGCAAAGTGGACCTTCTTTTCTCCAGGCCCGCACTCACCCTGTTTTACCCGATGTAGTTTAAACCATGTGTTCCAAGGGTCCTAACCTAGATGGTGCTGGTTGACTTGAGGATTGATGAGGAGGTCAGAACTGGAGATAAAAGTTAGTTAGTTAGTCAGTTGGCCTTCCTCAAGTGTGTCCTTCTATTTTGTACAGAACATCAAAATATATTCAATATACCCAAATTCATTGGCCTGTGAAGGCTGGGCTGTTTCCTGATGCTGAGACCAAGGGCCTGAGCTCAAGTGGCTGTGAGCATCAGGACAACCTTCCTTTCCCTTTAGTTTTGGGAGTGAAAACTGATGTCACCGCCTCCGTCAGGTGAAGTGAGCATGCGGAGCAAAGACTGACATGGTGACATGAAAGAAGCCACAAGACTTGGACAGGAGAGCTCTATAGGGAGACCCCAGCCTAGAGAGATGGAGACAATACCTCGCCCATGAGGATTTCTCTCTTCATTTCAACCCCTACATCACAGGGCAGTAAACTTTTTTGCTCTGTCAAGGGCCAGATTATAAGTACATTACAAGGGTCATTCAATCTCTTCGCAACTCCTCAGTTCTGCCGTTACAGCGCAAAAACAGCCATATTCAGTACATAATTGAGTGTGGCTGTGCTCAATAAAACTTTATTCATGAACACTGAAATGTGAATGCCATGTAATTTTCACATATCAGGATACATTATTCTTCCACTGATATTTTGCAACCTTTAAAAATGTAAAAACCATTCTTAGCTTCCAGACTGTACAAAAAAGTTGGTGAGCCAGGTTTGAGCTGGGGCCATAATTGCTGACCTCCTCTCTTAAATCACTGGCCACAGTAGAAATTTTAAAATAATTCAGAGACTGTAGGAGGCCCAAGCAAACTATGCAAAGTTCTAGATTTGTGAATTCAACCAACCATGATTTAAAAATATTAGGAATATCATGCTTTTTACTTAAAAAAAAAATTACATTTCTTTTGAATGCTGATGAACAGGAGACACCAAATCTTTTTCGCCTGCAAACTACTACCTTCTTTATTAGATTTAGTTAATAACACTGTTCTGTCTTTTTTCCAAATAGCTCCAGATATATGGAAAAGATTTATATAGGTGGATGGGGATCCTCAAACCCCTCAGCGAGATCTTCTGAGAATGGCTTTTAAGATACCTAGAGGCAGAAAAAGCCCAATAGAGATCAGGGGAACTACCAGCTTTTAGGATACACCCTTAAAGGCTCCAATGCCCCAAAGGGGTCTCATAGGATGCCATCTGGGTCCTGCTTCAATAGTAGAAAGGAAGGTCATTGAGCTAAAGCCTGCCAGGCTTACACGCCTCTGCTGTGAGGAAACAGGGACACTGGAAGGTGGGTTTCCCCCTCGCTCCTCTAATGGAGGGTTCAGTCTCTTCCAGCCCTGCTCCAGCCACCTATGACCTAACCTTGCCCAGAAAGCTGGGGTTTGCCACTGAAGGCTGAAGGTGCCCAGGGCCGTCAGCCCCATCTACGACACTGTGGACGAGCCTAGGGTATTTCTTCCAAGAAGCAGGTAAACTGATCTCATTCGCACAAGGGCCACTTAACTATGTTTTGCCTGAATAGTCAGGTTTTTTATTCTTCCCTCAAAGATCTCTGTTGTGGGTGTTGATAGTCCTATTTTCTGCTGCTTTGCTTAATATATAGTGTTTCCTTTATCCCTCCTACCTCAATGCCCCACTCATATTTCAGGCTGGGACCTACTCCTAATTTAGAGCTCTCTTTCCTCCTTTTGCCAACTTGTATTATGAATTTACCTTTGCCACCCAGCTTAGTGTATCCCAAGGTTCTCTTTACCAGGCCACAGTCACAGGGCTCCAGGGAAAAGCAACCTGGTCTCAACTCTCCAGGCAGAGGAGAACAGAAGCTCCATATCCACGCATGCTGCAAATGGCTTTTTCCAGTCTACCTGAATCATTACCAGCTAGAAGCAGCAGTCATTGGGACTTGGACATGAGCTGCAAAGTGTAGAATGGTGACAACAATTCCAGTGCCATGCGGACTTTTCCTGTGGGGAAATTTCCTGGACTCCTGCTCCCTGTGACAGCTCCTAACAGACTGAACTGTGGTTGGGTTGCATTTTTCAGGGATTTGGCATGGTGATGGGGCCAACTTGGACTTGGTGAACATGTTAAGGACACTACTCTTTTAGGGATTCTTGCTGTATTGGCCAAGAGTTTGCTTAAAGGCTTTTAATCACTGTAAAAAAAAATAGAGGACTGGATGAAGAAGATGGGGCACATATACACCATGGTATACTATTCAGCTAGGAGAAATGATGACATCGGATCACTTGCAGCGGAATGGTGGAGTCTTGGTAGCATTGTGTGGAGTGAAATGGGTGAATCAGAAAAAAACAGGAACTGCAGGATTCCATACATTGGTGGGACATAGAAGCAAGACTAAGAGGCATGGACGGGAGTGTGGTGGTTACGGGGGGTGGGGGGAGGGAAAGAGGGAGAGGGGGAGGGGGAGGGGTACAGAGAGAACTGGATGGAGGGTGGCGGAGGATGATCTCTCTTCGGGTGATGGGTATGCAACAGAACTAAATGACAAGATAACCTGGAAATGTTTTCTTTGAATGTATGTACCCTGATTTATTGATGTCACCCCATTAAAATAAAAAAATTTATTTAAAAATTTTAGGAAAAAAATATTATGTTGTTGCCAACATGTACTATGTAGTTCAACCTACAAGAGTTGTGATGGTTGCATTTATGCTGAACATGTTCAGACTTTCTTCTTGTCATTATTCCCTGAACAATACAGTATAACAACTCTTTACAGAGTACTTACATTGCTTTAGATATTGTAAGTAATGTGTAGATGATTTAAAGTACACAGGAGGATGTATGGAGGTTATATGCAAATACTGTACCATTTTATATACAGGACTTAAGACTCTGTGGGTTTGGTACTCACGGGGGTCCTGGATCCAATATTCATTTCCAGCCCTGCCGCTTCCCTCCCTGTGTTCACATCCTCCCCTCTTCTCTGGCTTTCCTTCTTCACTGGGGTTTGGGGAAGATTCTCACTTGCTCTTAGGCTACAGCGATCCTCCGCAGTGATGCACACATTTCTGCTTTTCCTGCCCCCCCCTAGGCCAGTGGGATCTTATTTACCCAGTGCAGAGGATGGGGTAGATGGGGAGGTGGTAACTATGAATTAGCAAGATATCCATCTATTTTGAATAATTCACACTGACGGGTTTAAGACTTTCTCTTCACTTGGGAAATAGCTCCGCCTTTAAAATGCAAATGGTTTTTGACTTGGTATACTGAGTTGAAAATAATTAAGAGTGAAATCTAATTTCCCTTATCTACTCTTGGCCCTTCTGCAGTCTCTAACAGTTCCTCATAAAGCAGGTCAAAAGGAAAGGAGTCCTTCGCTGACATCTTGTTTCAGAGAAGTGACCGATCTCGTCACTGGTGTCTCCAGTTCCTGCTTCAATGTCCTCTCTGAAAGACCTAGAGGTTGCCTCTCTGCCTTGTTCACACAGCCAGCCCGGCAGGACTTGCGGGCCCACAGGTGTGCCCTTTGTGGGGTTTCCAGCACCGAGGGACTCCAAAGATAGGGCAGGGGTTCCTCTAAACCCACAGCTGTAGAGACTCATGGCTTCAGCAGCATTGGGCAGGCCAGGATTTGATGAGCATTTCCTTCCTGGACCTGGGTCCAGGCCACTCCAGACATCTGGGATACTCTTACCCTGTGTTGGCTTCTGTGACTAGAACACCAACTAGCAATTAAGCCTGGTAGGGGAAGGAGGTATCAGCCCTCAAATCTAGTCCTGCCTTGACACCCCAAAATATGGAAAAACAATAAAATATGAGCTTGTGTTTATAGTTCCAGCTTTGCTATTAAGTGAAGTGTGGCTCAGTCACTTAACTTCTCTGGTCCTAAACAATCTATAGAATGAGGAACTGAATTAGATCACTCGTTCTTTATGTGGTGCCGGGGAGCAGGGGTGGAAGGAACTATCAGAAATATGCTGGATTGGCCATGGCTGGTTGGTTCAGTGGTAGAGCATTGGACTGGCATGTGGATGCCCCAGTTTGATTCCTGGTGAGGGTACACAAAAGAAATGACCATCTGCTTCTCTCCCCTCCCCCTTCCCCTTCTCTTTCTTTTTCTCTGTCTCCTTCTCTTCTACTCCTGCAACCATAGTTCGATTGGTTCAAGCATGGCCCCAGGCACTGAGGAGAGCTCCATCGGGGCACATATTGGCCTTAGGTGCTAAAAAATAGCTCAGTACTCAAGCACTGGCGTATGATGGGTGTTGTTGCATGGATCTCAGTTAGGCACATGTGAAAGTCTGTCTCTCTATCTTCCCTCTTTTCACTTGAAAAAAGAAGAAAAAAATTAAGAAATATGCTGGAATCGTTCTACATAAAATGCTAGCCTCCTTCCCATACCAACCCAAATGTATCAGAACTGGGGTGGGGCATAGGCGGAATGTGAACTTTGAAAGAGCTTTGCCTGGCATTCCAAAAGGAGGCCCCAATTCAGGTGAGAACCACTGGGCTGAACCTTTCTTAAAGATCCTTTGGTCTCTGATATTCTGATTCTGTTGACAGGAATAGAGTTGACAGTACTTTCCTTAAACATCTGCTGTGGATTAATGGAACACTAGTTTGAAACAATCTAATACTGCAAAGTTGGCTTACATTGATTTTATTTCTTAATTAGTTTGTAGGCAATTGGTTCCCTGCAGCCTCTACCCTTGAGATGATTGTGTGAATGTTGGCACCATTCTGGGTTGAATTGGATTCAGGTGCCTCTTGTAAATAAGAACACATAGGTGTCAGTGGAGGCACCTCAAATTAAATTACACCCTATGGCAGAAGCACTCTGAATCTGGACCAGGTGCATCCAACCTGGCTAGCTGTTGGCTAGAGCAAGCCTGGCTCCTGGCAGCAGGAGGGTGTGTGCTTTGCTGGTGTTCAGATCCTCCTGGTGTTCTACTCCATGCTTTCACTTGAGGAACATTCTTTTTCCTGATTTTCTAATAAGGTCGAGATGGTATCCCAACATTATATGCTCCAAAAAACTTGTACCTTCTGTCTCTTTTGTAATGCATTCTACACTTGCAGTCAATGTCTTATTGAATTGTCTTCTGCTCTAGAGTGTAAGCTCCATGTGAGAAGGGACCTCATCCTTCAAGTTCAACTCTCTTTCTAGCATGATGCCTGGCACATCATAGCAGGTCAATAAAAACTTGTTGAATATGATGCTACCTTGTTTAAAGATTCTTTTTTTTGTGAAGATTTTCCCCTAAAGAGCTGTTTGTTCTCTAAAGTACAGCAGCCTAGAGATTGATTGATTGATTGATTAATTGATTGATTTGCTCAGTGAGAGGAGGGCAGGCAGATAGACAGACTCCTGCATGAGCCCTGACTGAGATCTACCCAGCAAGACCACTAGGGGACAGTGCTTTGCCTATCTGAGGTGTTGCTCCATTGCTCAGCAACCAAGCTCTTCTTAGTGCCTGAGGCAGAGACCATGGAACCATTGTCAGTGCCCAGGACCAACTTGCTCCAATCGAGCCATGGATGCAGGAGGGGAAGACACAGAGAGAGAAAGAGAAGCAAGAGGGGTAGGGGTGGAGAAGCTGATGAATGCTTCTCCTGTGTTCTCCGACTGAGAATTGAACCTGGGATATCCACATGCTGGGTTGATGCTCTACCACTGAGCCAACCATCCAGGGCCAGCCTAGAGATCTTAATAATTCTTTTGCTTCATAAGTTCTTTCTCAGCTGAAGTCCATGGACATTCCTGGTACTCAAAACTACCAAGTTAGGTCACCTTCTTTCCTAAGGTGAGGGGGAGTGCTACCCTTTGAGTTGTTCCCTTCATCTTCTCACCTCCTTTATCTTTCATTCCCTCTTCATCCTCCATCCTCTAGGTCCATTGTGACTCCTGGTATCACAGGCTCAGCAATAATGTCTAACTTAGGTAAATGTGGAACTATTTGCTCTGAGCTCTAAGGTCACTGCCCATAGGTGTCCCAGGGATTTGAAAACTGATATGACTCTGAGACAGAAAGCGACTGCAGGGATGGTAACTTCAGGGCTGAGCAAAAATGGAATGACTTTGAAATAAACAAAGAATGGATGAGTGAAGGTTTACCTGGGAGGCATATGAGACCTCCAAACCAAAAATGTTGAAATAACCAAGAGATGAAAAGGAACTAAGAAAACAACAGCTAGTCTGACCAGGTGGTGGCACAGTGGATAGAATGTCAGAGTGGGTTGCAGAGGACCCAGGTTTGAATTCCCAAGGTCACTGGCTTGAGCACGGGCTCATCCAGCTTGAGTGCTGAGTCACTGGCTTGAGCATGGGATCATGAATATGACCCCATGGTCCCTGGCTTGAGCCCAAAGGTCACTGGCTTGAAGCCCAAGGTTACTGGCTTGAAGCCCAAGGTCGCTGGATTGAGCAAGGGGTTAGTTGCTCTGCTGTAACCCCCTGTTCAAGGCACATATGAGAGATCAGTCAGTGAATAACTAAGGTGCCACAACAAAGACTTGATGCTTCTCATCTCCCTGTTTATCTGTTCCTATCTGTCCCTCTCTCTGACTCTCTCTCTTTCTCTGTCAAAAAACAACAACAAATAAACAGTTAGATTGGAAGTTAGAGTACTGAGAGTGGGTTTTGACTTTCCCTACCCATTCTTCTACCTTTCTTTCTCTTACCCTTCTAAACAATAAACCTGGAACAAATTATTTTCCAGGTCAGCAGTAGGCCACAGGAAAGATGAATGGTGGCTCTAACAGACAAGAGATCGCTCACTTCTGGGTTTTTCTGCCCATGGACTATTTCATTCCCATCTCTAGCCTCAGCAGCTCAGGCTTGACTGTGCTGTCCCTAAGCACTCAGGGGTTGTTATGGCTGGCAGGGCTAGTAACTGTAATGCACGAAGAATAAAAAATACAACATCAGAGCTCTTAGGGAATTCTATACTGATCAGAAGGAAATCAATAATACAAGGAATACAGCATTTTCAGAACGAGTTGACTTGTATTTATCTATATTTATCCAAGTTCACAGTGCTCTTAGCAGGTTGCAAATTAATACATCAGGCCAGATTCTGAATAAGCCACAGGGGACCAACAAGAACCTTCATGCCTGGAAACTAAGAACGCCTAATGGATCAGCTGTCACTTCCTCTGTTTGGCTGGCAGTTAGAGTTTGTGTCAAGCCATTTCTCCTCATTATCAAAGTCATGGAGTATGTTACATCTTTCAATAACACTCACCATTTGGCAGGCTAATGCATGCCTGTTCCCTGCCAATTTGCAAGATCATGTCTTTGCTGGTAACCCAACCCAGTCCTGGTTTGGTATCGCTCTCATTCCAGCAGGAAAATGGGGTGGGGGAGAAACAGAGAGCTTTAAATGTTGACGAGGAGAAGAAAAATTGCAGATCTGGGAAACTGAAGGGCACTTCTGAGCAGGTGCTAGTAGAGAGGGGATGGGGGAAGTGGTCTGATCCTCCCACTCCAGGGGTGGACAATAATGAAGTGCATTATCTGGAAATAACGTCCAAACAATAAAAAAGGGAATAAAAGCTAGTCAGCTTTTTATTATCCACGCACCAGTAATTCTACACAACACCAGTGAGGAAATATTTCTCCCATTGGGGTGGCCTGTTCCTGCTGTCCCCTGAGGGACAGCTGCTGGACAGGGAATTCTCCTAAGCCTCTTGTTGACTGATAAGGGAAATGAGGCACCATATCTTGCCAAAGGCCCTTGGGCTAGAGCAGCTCACTGAACCCGAATTTCTTTGCTGCCCCCAGAGGCCTTCCCGCTCCATTATGCAGTCTGACTCCAGGGTGAGAAAACACAGGGTGAACCCAGTAGCGGAGCAAAATTGGATCAAGCTAAACAAACAAAGGAATCTAAAAATCCTGGAAAAAAGCCCAGCTGCTATCCTCAGCACCTGCCTTGTTTACAACCATATTTGGGAATTTTTAGTCTTAAAACTATTTTTTTTTAAAAATCCTATCCTTCATTTACATAAAAAATAGATTTTCTTTTCATATTGGAAAATAAAACTATTTTTGTACAAGTTCATTTCCATTTTTAAATCATTGTGAGACTCTTCTGATTTTCTGTTTGATTGTGTAGTGGATAAGAACCTCAGGTCTCAAACTTGAGGGTGCAAAGACTATCATATTTTCTTTAATTAAAAAATGTCAGTATAATGTAGGCTTTCAGTTTTCATCCCACCAAGCAAGCAGGAAACTCCAGCACAGCTATCAGAGCTAGGGGCTCTCCGATGTTAACGTTTTCAACCCACAGCCTTCCCTTTGCAATTGAGCCTAAACTGCGGGGACATCCCGTGCTGGCTGCTCCCTCTTGCTTCACATTCAGTTCCTTGGCCTCCTCTCAGGGGAGTTGCTAGTTTCCTGAGATGACATTCCTTTCCTAGTGCGGTGCAGTAGGCATTTTGTTGTTGAAATCTTGACATTTTACATTTATTATTACATATGTTTCCCCCCCCCTCTTGAAGTGAATTATTTCTCTCCTGGGTTTTTAGGATCAGAAACATGTTATTTAAGACCCATTGAAAAAGGAATAAATCCAAGGAACTGTGCCCACAAGCCAAGAGAAAGGCAAGTGTGGGAGAAACTTGACCAATACCCAAGTCAAGAGTGATTTCATGTTTGACTTACCACTATGAAGACAATGGATTCACTGCCCAGGGTGACATAGCTGAGGGACTTCCCGTTCTCATCTCCCACTGCCTGCATCACCCACTTGCCACAGAAAAGTTAAAATCATTCATTCATACTGAATCTTTGCCTTCACTCACTACTGCCACATGTCAAGCATTTGTCAAATGCCAAGTGTTTACCTACCTGCTTTGCCAAAACCAAGAGAAGGAATAGAGAAAATGAGAAGGGCAGAGCACACAGAGCTGGAAAGAAGGGACAAATAAGAGTGCGTGACCTTAGAGAACTAAGGTCAGACCCTGATGAATTTGCCGTCCAGACCCACTCCCCTATGGTGCGGATCAGGAAGTGAAGGACATCTCTGGAGTCCCTTCTGTTCTTCTGCTTCCCACCACACGCTCACATAAATAGCCTCCTCATGCCTCACAACAGACCAGGGAGGCGGGAACTTTACAGAGAGAAGACTTCAGCAGGAAGTGACCTGTCCTGGTTTATTCATTAGATGAAAAGCAAGGTAGAACTCAACAGCTAACCCCCCCCCCCCTCATATGCTCTGGGGCTTGGAGTGGAACATGGTGAGGAAAAGCAGGTTTAGGATCCAGGAAGACCTTTACCTGAGTCCTGACTCCAGCACATGATAGCTCTCTAACTTGGAGGAAACATTTTAATGATGCTCTGTTGGAAATTGTTGGCTGCATTATTCAAGAGCTTTCTTATAAAAATTAAATGAATTAATATAGGTAAATTCTCCAGCACAATGCTGGGCACTAAAAAGGGGCTCAAACTCTAAAAACAGAAAGTCCACCCTTGTGGCAAGATACAGAGCCATGCAGATGATTAAAAACACTCGGTTATCCATGCTCTGTTTCTTCTGCAAATGAACGCTGGAAGCATTAGCCTTCAGGTGATCAACTTAAAATTCCTATCTAGCACCAAGTCCCAGCCTGGACCTGACTTAGCAAGTTAGTATAACTGCACTCCTTCCAAAGGAGTGCCCTTCAGGTCTCTGCTGCCTTGCATCCATGTATGCGGTTCTGCTGTAGGATTCAAATTCTAAGGGATCAGACTGAGCTCTCTCCAATGTCTGCTTAAGCTGCTTTCCAGCAATTGAAATGGAACAATCGGATCACCCAAGTTTTTGTCTAGGCCCCATTTTGGAATCCAGTATATATTTTCTCTGTAAACCTCCAGCCTATATTGAATGTTGCTTTGCCCTTGATTAGGTGTGTAAAAAGGTGTTGTGAAGATGAGGAAAAAATAACTTAGAAGTGTTCTGAACCTCAGTGGGGACAAGGCGGATGGAATCTTCCAGTTCAGGGCTGTCCCCTGATGTGGAGTATGGTATCTCTGTCCCACACCTGCTTCCTTCTGTGTGGGAAAGCTTAGGGAGTAGAATGTTCCTGACTTCTTCTTGCCTCTTCACATAATCTGGTTCTGGGGAGGAGTGACTAATCTGATTGAAAACTTTGGGAAGAATCGATTACTTCGCTTGCTTCCATCTCCTCCTGTGTTCCGTCTGTGACTGCCTTCCAGGGGTGGTCTCTGCCCTTGCAGGGCAGCAAGTGTGACCACCCTGGTTCAGCATAGCCATCACCTGGTATGTAAGTCTGCCTGATCCAGGCTAAAATATTGGGAACACTACATGCCCATATATGTAAGTCCTTTCTTTCCTTTTAGACTTTATTCAGTAAAATAGGTGATAATGGCAGCTATTTCTTTTTGTCCAACTCTCGAATTTGTTCAGAACTACGACAGAAAAAAAAAAAGATGTTATTTATTGCTCTCCTTCAAAGACTGCTTCTCTTAGTTTTTCAGGGCATAACTTTAACCCTGTACCCTAAAAGGGTCCACCTGCAGGGTCTATAGAAGTTTTGGGGCTGAGTGGTTAAGTGGAATATAACAAGACAGGACTAGGATACAAAGAGAGATGGCATCTACCTATGGTGAGTATACCCATAGGCATGAATGCCCCAATTGTGGACTCATTTGTATCTATTGGACTCATTTATATTGAAAGTAACTTGTTCTAAATTGAAATAGGACCCATATGCCTCTGATGGTTAGTGTCTTCTGTTAAATAAGTAACAGTTGTAAGTTTGAAGTCCATTATGTTGAGTTAACTCTCCAGAAATAAAAACCTCTTGTGAAAAGTTATGACCTTGGGAGGCCGTTTTACAAAGTCACTTTATTGGCCACAGGGGAAAACCTCACAAAATTGTGCAAATGCATCTGCACAAATTCATTCTCATCAGAGAGAATGCAACTCAAAGTTCGTCCTGTGTATAAGAAAACTAGAACTGATCAATGCATTGTATGCATTCAATGTAATCACATCTATAACCATTTGCAGACACCAGAATTAAAAAGAACATTTATTTATTGAGAAAATATTTATTATTCACCTTTTTGTGGAGGTAGGCACTCTGGTAGAAATCAATGAACACAAGATTGGCTCCCCAGGGATGCTCAGCAAAGAGGATCTAGTATGGGATACATGGGATGTTGGCTAACTAGAGAAATGGACATAAAAAGTACCAAAATAATGGAATAAGCAGTAAATGCTAGAAAAGTTCCTTGTTGGCTGGGATAGTTAATGGAAGTCAATAAGTGAGGTCAGGTGGGTGGGAGCAGGGGTGAAGAGGAGTCCAGGTAGGAAACACTGCCTGAGCAATACACACAGCATGGGCAGAAGTTGGAAGATGAAAATCAGTGGGCAGACCAATGTCAATGGAGATAGATTTGTTAAGAATGAATGAGAGAAAGTCCTGGCCAGTTGGCTCAGCGGTAGAGTATCAGCCCAGCATATGGAAGTCCCCAGTTCAATTCCTGGTCAGGGCACACAGGAGAAGGGACCATCTGCTTCTCCTCCTATCCCCCCCCTCTCTCTTCTCCTCCCGTAGCCATGGCCAGAATGCTTTGAGCAAAGTTGGCCCCAGGCACTGAGGATGGCTCCATGGCCTCACCTCAGATTTTAGAATAGCTCAGTTGCCGAGCAATGGAGCAATGACCCAGGAAGGCAGAGCATCGCCTGGTAGGGGGCTTGCTGGGTAGATCTCAGTTAGGCACATGTGGGAGTCTATCTCTGCCTCCCTGCCTCTCACTTAAAAAAAAAAAAAGACTGAATGAGAGAGCAGGCTAGAAAAATGTGTGGGAACTGGATCATGGAATGGCTTTAAAGCTGAGTTAAAGAATTTGGGTTTTATTCTGTAGATAATGCCAAGTCTTAGAGGATTGTTTAAAAAGGGAGTAACATGGTTAAAACATATAGATTTTTAGATTTTAAGAAAATTAAGCTGAATTGTGCAAAATAGATTGACAAGAGAGAACCTGGAGGGAGATAAAGTGTTAAGGGGGTTACAGATTAGCTGAAACAACAAGTGTTTAGCTAGCATGGGTGCAGAAAGACTTGGGAGGATAGAAGGGGTATTAGTAACATGCAGGAATAATGACAGCTTAGATATGAGGAAAGGAAGAATGGAAAATCAGACCTAACAAAGCTTTCAGGTGAGATGTCTGAGAAAATGGCAATAGAAATTTATCATCATGGAGGAGGGTTTTAGTTAAAGTAAATGGCACTTTCATTGGTCACTGCTCTCTTGTGTCCTGCCTTTGTCCTGCTTAGCTGAAGAAACAAAAACTTCTTGCAGTCTCAACCTTTCCCTGTTCCTGTACCACCGAGAAGCCAGACTTTGAGCTCAGTAGGAGCCCTCTCTCTCCAGTGGGAAGACTTTGCCATTGGCTACTGGTCTCAGGGCATCTATCTATAGCCTCCACAACTCACAGTCTCTTTGAGAGGCTGGATCAACTAAATTCAGAATTCGATATTTCTATTCCGGGTCTCTATTGAGTCTAGAACTCATTTCCGAGACCACGGTCACTTCAATGACCCTTCACCAAGTTCCTAATGCTTTTTATCCCAAGGCTACATACTGCTTCTGGCTTATTCTTTCTCACCTATACTCTCCACCTTAATTTATCAGTTGTGGTATCTTCTTAATACAAAGAACTCCTGCCACTCAATCCTTTGTCCCCAACTACATGGGACCTCTTAACTATGGACGCCAGTTTGAAAGGGATTTCAGTTTGCATTAGCCCTTAGAGTGATTTGTGGCTGCGGTCCTCTTCCTTTTCCTGAAATGATTAGCCTTTCTTTCTTGACCAGTTGTTACCAGTCTTTGTTGGTATCAGAACCAATTCACTGCATGTCTTCCTGGACTTCTTGTGAAATGAGTGACTATGGTTATTCCATTTGTGATGGTTAATAATAAAAGCAGGATATAGAAATCAAAATGTTTGGAAAATAGAACAACATGAGATTTTGAAGCTGACAGAGAAGATGAGAGACACTCAGATTTTGGAGTCATCCCCATAGATGAACACTTCATTATGGTTACAACTAAATTAAGGGTTGGATATATACACACAAACAGATGAGTCAGCAGGAATCACTAACAGCAAAACCTGGCATCACAAAGCATTCCAATTCTTATCTTTTTTTTTTTTTAAAGACACTGGTCAAAAGCAGCTATATTTGGAAGTGGACAGAACACTATTTCCACCTTAAGAGCTTTTTGAGAAAAGGGTATTTCAGAATAAGCAGAGATTAAAGTCTTGAATGTCAGGAAATGTCTAGCATCAAAGTCATAAAAAGAAGGAAGGAGGAGAAGAGAAGAAGCCATGGGAGGAGGAAGAACAGGGCCCCGTGAGGGTCGCGACAGAAGTGGCATCTGTGGGTAGTTGGAGGGGACAAATCCTAAAGAGATATTGCAGAGACTGTCAAACCTCTCCCCTCTACCTTGGAAAGATTGTCCTTTCCCATTCTTGCAACCCTCTCTCGGGAAACACTTTGTGATCACAGAATCATCTAGAAAAACAATCTTTGGTCTTGTATGTTTGTCCTTGGACAGAGGGTCTGAGCAGGAGGCCTTCCCTGCCGAGCAGTGATGAGCAGCGAATAGCAGTTTGGTGGAATCATTATGGAGGGCACTGCGGCCGCGGACACTTTCATGCTTGTGTGCCTGCATCCATGGGACCAAATCTCATGGGGCCGGGAGAGAGAACAAGCGAAATGTTTCCAATTCAATATCAAACAAAAATATATCACAGCCTCGAGCCAGTAGATATTCTGGGAATGGCCTTTTTTCCAGCCCCTTAAATGTAACCAGCTGGAAGTCTTTTTTAAGTGCTGTACTATTCAGACTCTGAGCTGAAGGATTTGCCATTTAATGTAGAAGCTACTTTTCAATGTAGAGGTGAAATAATGAGTCCTTAACTTATTCTCCAGGGATTCTCAATCCTTATTGACAAAATAGGCTTAATATATAAAGACATATAAAAGATCTAATGTGCTGTAAGTGGGAAAGTGTGAAGGTATATAGATCATATTCAGATTTGGGGAGTATGAAACAGGATTCTGTATCCCCAGGGTACTAGACATCTTCTGATGAAAAGTCAAAAGAAAATGCCTGAACTCCTACTTCACAGCCAGAGTAGCTTTCTGTTAGAAAACTTCAGAAAATAATTGGGATCACATAGTTTTAGAATTATTTAATTTAGTCATGAGTAAAGGGAGACTCAAGTATGCTGAAGGAATGACTAGATCACAAGGTCTAGGATAAAACTTGGCAACATAAATTGTGTGTCTTTCTTTCTTTCTTTCTTTCTTTCTTTCTTTCTTTCTTTCTTTCTTTCTTTCTTTCTTTTTTCCTTCCTTCCTTCCTTCCTTCCTTCCTTCCTTCCTTCCTTCCTTCCTTCCTTCCTTCCTTCCTTCCTTCCTTCCTTCCTCTCTCTCTCTCTCTCTCTTTCTTTCTTTCTTTCTTTCTTTCTTTTTCTTTCCTCTTTCTTTGAAAGCATGTAAGGTATTCTACAGAACACTGTGCTTGCATTTTATTATCTCGATAATATTTAGGAGCCAAAGGCATTTTATGGATAAGTATAGGAAAGAAGACCATAATGAAGGTCAAAGATGTGAGTTCAAGTCCTGTTCTATCCTTTATTATTTGTGAGATTCTGTGAAAATTTCTAAAATTCTCTGAATCTCAACTTATTAATCTAAAAGTGAAAATATTCTTATGTGCCTTAGGATCATCACAAGGATTAAATAAGTGAATACATGAGAAAAATGTGGTAAACTAAGCGAACACCAGGAAAGGGACATTTTTAAAAGTACAGTTGGCTAGACAGAGGTCTCAGAATTCAGAATCAAACTTCCAGGAATGCAAATGACCAAAATGTCCTGGTGGAAGAAGTAATCAAATAGGTGTCATTTCTATAAACAACAAAAATTGATTTTATTGGTAGATTGACAAAGAGCCCTATAGGGACTAGTGTTAAGGAAACTGACACATTCTTACTTCCACAGACATTTCTCCAGATGGAGATGCTTCTGATGTTTTCTGGTCACCTGATCTGTGACAAAAATGTGTCCTGTATTGACAACTTAAATGGGACTCCTTAGAAGAAACTCACATTTTCCTCCCGGTGTGCCATAGAAAGCCTTTTATACCAAAACTAAAGGGGAGCTGTAAGTGCTATTTATTTCAAAATGTTTCTGGTCATTTATAAACTGCATGACTTAGGGCAAGATATTTAAACTCTTTCTGTGGTTTTATTTTTCATCTTTTAAAACAAATAATAAGTAGCCCAACCATGTAGGTTTAGTGAAGATGAAATAAAATGACTGCATAAAGACCAAGGATGCTTAGCACTAAGACTGGAATACAGAAGAATTTCAGTGTGGTCATTTCCTGCCCTTCCTTCCTCTTTTCCCTCTTTAGAGGTTTAAAAATGGGAAAAAATATGAATAAATAAAAATTAGAGCAAGTTTGATGATGTATACTCTGCAAAAGGTGCACATTTGTAGTTGATTTTTTAAAAATCTTTTTTCCAAATGTATTTTCACCTCTAGATTAACAAGCAAAATTGTGCAATCCAATTTACAATGTGGTCCTGATTGGGCCACAACATACATATCCCACCTTGTTGACTATGAAAGTCAGTGTTATCTTTTCCAAGTACAATATTTAGGATTTCTTGCTAAATGTAAAAAATGTGTTCTATTAGGATATTTCTATTTTAATATCAATTTTTTAATTGACCCAGTAAAACAGCAACAATTACCCAGTAGATTGACTCTCAGTATCTCAAGCTATTTGGTTATTTTTTCCTGTTCAAAAATAATTCCTTGAAGAAGCTTGAAAACAAAAGTTTGAGACCAAAAATATAACATAAAATTAAGTTAAATTAAGTTAAAAAACATAAAAATATTTTTATTATTTTTCCTGAGTAGTTGTTAAGTACAAATAAAATAATATAAAATGAAAGTCTTTGTGAATGGTGAGTAAAATCCCCAATTCCCCTAACTTCCTGATCCACAAAAACCCAAAGAAAAATCTTTGAGCAATACATGGAACAGCACGAGTGTCCACCCTGCAGAATCACTGAGAAGAAGCCACCACTGCCTCCTTCCATGCAGCTACAACTAATGCCCTTTGCTCTGCCACTTACTGTCCTTGCTCCACCAGCGTTGCCTCTCAAACATCTGATGCTGGATTTGTCATTCTTTACCTACCATTGTTGACTTGCTCTTCAAGCGGCTGATAAGGAGCTAGTACCCAGGTTACTGCTGATGGTGCCTTAGTAAGAGCATAGAAAGTACCTGCCATGGGTATTATAATGCTTACTGGGCTGTCTTACAGAATGACTTTGTCTTGACATCCTAAAAAGAAAGCTTGATGAGAAATTATTTTAAGGTTGGGATGGAGGACATTGGCAGAACATACAGGTCTGACACCCCCAGATGTTCCTTGGGCTGTGTTTGTTTTCTAGGGATGCCATAACTAATTCCACAGATTTGGTGGCTGAAAACAGCTGAAAGGTATTCACTTAGCCCTTGAGGCCAGAACTGCACGTCCTGTGAAACTCTAGGGGTATAATTTTGTCTTCTGGATTCTGGTGGCTATTGATTTTTTTTTTTGTGGTTGCATCACTCCAATTCCCACCTCAGTTTTTACGTCGCCATCTCTTCTCCGTAGGTCTCTCCTCTGGGTATCTTTTATAAGAAGACACTTCCCTTTTGGTTCCTGACAATTCAGAGTGTTCCTTCTCTAAATCCTTAACAAGTTCAGTAGGGTAGGACATGCACACAGCTTTTTGAGAGCCATTATTCAACTTTCTATAGCCTGCTCCATAGACTTCAAGGCAAAGTAAGAAAAGGATGCCTCTTAAAAGACTAGTAAAATAGTCCAGGCAAAAAGATTATGGTGGGTTGTCTTAGGTTGTTGTGGTGGGATCCATGAAAAGTGGTCAGATTCTGTTTGTATTTTAAAGGTTGAGTTGATGGTAACTGCTCTTGTACTGGACATGGGTTATGGAAGAGTAATAGGAGGCAGGGAGAGCTCAAATCTAATACACAAGAATGAATAAGACTGTTTCTAAGGCTCACAGTCATAATTGGGGTGGGAGACACACAGGCAGGCAGACAATAATTATCTACCTAGATAAAAGTTAGAGGAAAGAGGAACTAAGTCCATGAGACATAGGGAAGGGATTTGGGGGGATGGTCTTAAATAAAGCATTTTTGGTGGCCACCTGGAGGAAGCCCTCAGTACTCTCAGAGCAGCTCCATGGCACCCAGGGGGAAACAGAGCGGAAAGAGGAATGACAGCAGCCAGAAGGCTGAGTGACAGCACAGAGGGACCACTCAGATCCCTTTTATTGGCAGCTCTGCCCACCGACACCCACAGACAGGTATTCTCCTGTCAGAAGTAGATGAGGATATTTCTGCAGAAACTGGGAATTTAGCCAGGCCTCACCCGGAACAGCAGAGGGTAGGGATAAGGGGCCACAGCAATAGCATGTAGGACAGGAAGGTGGCAAACACCTGGGAGAAGCCTGGGACCCCTAAAGAACCAGATGGAGATGTCTGGGACTGACCTTCATGCAAATCTTTTCCTAGCCAGACACGAACTGCTGCCCAGTTACTAGCATGTGTGCTTTTGTGCCCTCAGCCTCCATGGCCTGGGGACATGCAGATCTTTACCCTTTCACCAGGCAGCTGGGGAGGGGGGCAGCATTCCAGAAAGAACAACACACAGAAGCCTGAAATGTCATGGCAGATACAGGGTACTGTAGTGTTAGTGTACCAGCTAGCCAAGTTCAAGCTCAAATTCCTTCATTTTATGAAAAATAATTTACCTTTTGACTTTTCCTAGTTTTAATGAGTGGGTGTTAAAATGAACACACACGTGATTATATACACTCCTTTTAAAAAAATATTTTATTTATTGATTTTTAGAGAGAGGGGGGAGAGAGAGAGAGAGAGAGAGAGAGAGAGAGAGAAGAAGGAGGAGGAGCAGGAAGCATCAACTCTCATATGTACCTTGACCAGGCAAGCCCAAGGTTTCGAACCGGCAACCTCAGTGTTCCAGGTCAATGCTTTATCCCACTGCTCCACCACAGGTCAGGCCTATATACATCCCTTTTAATAGTAGCTCTCTATTGGTCTTGAGGTACATGTATGCTTGTATGTATGAACGCAATGTACTTACCTGGGAAATTACATTGATTAAAAAGAAGAAGAAGAGAGGAAAAAGAGATTTTTTATTGAATTTATTGGGGTGACATTGGTTCACAAAATTATACGATTCGGGTGCTCAGTTCTACAACACATCATCTGTACACTGTATTTTATATTCACCACCCCAAGTTAAGTTTGCGTCCAACACCATTTATCCCCCCATACCCGCCACCCCTTCCCCACCCCACAATCACTACATTGCTGTTCGTTCCATGAGAAGAAGAGATATTTGTGCCTGTCACATAGGCATCAACTGTTTTTGGTAAAGTCTTTTTTTTTTTTTTTTTTTTTGACCAGAGTAACAGGCTTTATTGAAAGGAAAAAAGGAACCCTGCCGGGCACTTCTCTTGGGGAGAAGAGCCTCAGTACAAGCTAGGGAGATGAATTTATAGGGTTAAAAGGAGGGTCTCAAGCAAGTGGGTGTTGAGTCAAAAGTCCTGGTATGCTCCCTTCCGTAGTTTTACGATATCGGCTTCTTGAAATGCTTCTCCTCGGGGCGGCCGACCAGCTTCCTAGAACTTTTCTGTTTCAGGGGCGATAGACCAGTAAGTAAGGGTGGGGTCAGATAGACAAGCGGGACAGCAAAAGGGCAGCTTGGAAGTTCTGGTGAATTCATGTATCTATCACTATCTAATAGAAGGGTGAGTTAAGAATCAGACATGGATATGAAGAATTTTGAGAAAATGGAACATTTTGCCTGCCCACCGCCCCACCTGCTGTTCACTTTGTAGACCAGGTACCTGGAGCAGTATGGCCAAGAGCAGGAAGAATGTCTCTGAGATTTCAGCGTGGAGGAGGAGTTCAGATTGCCAGAACTGGACCAGCACTTCTGAGTTCCTGGGGTGGAGGCCCTGTGGCTTCCTTAAAAGGCTCTGCACCATTCCCCAACCCCACCCCTCCATCCATAGCCCCCCTGTCCTACCAGCCCTGTGCCACTGGAGCCTGGGCCACCCAAGTGTGCAGGCCAAATCTGGCCTCACTGTGAGAGCTCAGGGGAGACCCAGTGAAAGTTAGCTGTGCCCTCTGCAGGGGAAAAGGACTTCTTGGTTCCCGGTGATTCTGGGAGAACGGCTTGCTATTCTGCGGTCAATCTCAGCCCCAAACTAACAAAGGTTCTATAAATAAAGGTTGGGACCTGAGGGGGGGGAGGGTGCTTGGTTGCTAAGGGGCATATGCGTGACATGGCTACCAATTATGACATGGCTACCAATTATGACATGTCTGCCAGTTGTGACACGGTGACCAATTGTGACACCGGTGTCAATTATTCACTTTATCTCAGTGCATGGTACTGTTACCTCATTTACTTAGGTCACATACTGTGAACTACTTGTCTGGGTCACTTTCCATGTCCCATTTGTGCGAATCGCTCTCTGTGTCCCGAACATCATGTCTGGGATGCACTTCTGACCCCCACAGCTCCTATTTATGTGGCAGGTGTTGTGGCTCCTGGTCCAGGCTCACCTGCTTGCAGAGTGAGCCCTGGACCCTAACCTGCTGACCGCCACCACGCTGGGGCTCACCAAACCCTGGCCTCAGGATCAACAAAACCTCGCTGAAGAGCCCTCATATGCTCCTAGAGAGGCACAATTTCCCTCCCAACAGGAAGCCTCAGCTCTGCAGACGGAGACCCCTGAGGAAGAGGAAATTTCTCTGACCCCCCAAAAAGACTCAGCTCAGCAACCAGAAGTCACTGAGGAAAAAAAAGCAACAGAAAAGGCTTTAGAAGTTCCTCCAGAGATGAAGTCTGCAATACTCCAAGGGCACTTTCCCAGTGCACGACCTTTCTTCTGGTAGTGAAGAGGGTCCCGCTCAGCCTCCAGAGATCCCTGAGGTGACACTTTTCCATCCAGAGCCCCCTCAAGCTCAGCAGCCAACCACTCCTAAAATCGTGGTTCAGCCAGTGGACCTGGGGCTCAACATCACCCCACGTCCTATGGAGGAGGCTGAACAACCGACCACCGTTCAGCAGACTACAGAGTCTCCACAGCACCCTGTGGTGACACCTCCCAACGAGAGCCTGCTCAGGCTCAGCAGTCAACCATTCCTCAGGTAATAGTTCAGGCCATGGACATGGGGCTCACCGTCACCCCACAACCTCCCAAAGAGGGTGAACAACCAACAGACCTTCAGCAGACTACAGCTCCTCCAGAGCACCCTGAGGTGGCACTTCCCCATCGAGAGCCTGCTCGGGCTCAGCAGCCAACCACTCCTCAGGTAATACTTCAGGCCATGGACATGGGGCTCACCATCACCCCACAGCCTCCCGAAGAGGATGAACAATTTGGTAAAGTCTTAAGGTCTATTTTAGTGACAGAGGGCAGAAGTGGGAGCTCTGCTTCCAGCGACCCGGGAGATGGGATTATCGCCGGCATCTCACATTAAAATAACTGCTCATCCAGTGTGAAATCCTGTCGGGAAGCAAACAGAACATGCTGCCCAGAGCTTCCCATGTTGTCAGAACTGTGAGCCTCTGAAGGTCACGCGATGGTGTAATACATTTTGGCGCATGAAGAAGAAAGGTGGGCAGAGAAAGAGAGACACTCCCTAAGTGCTCCTATTGCTATTCTTGTGGGTGTCCCATCTGTGACCCTCTCCCACCTTCAGTAAGCTCACCTTCTGCACCTTCTGTCAGGGGTGTCTAGGGTCCACTGCTCAGCCCTGACCATGAAAAACACAAGCTCAGGGACAAAGATTGAGGATATCACTCTTGTTGAGCTTGTCATCACAAAACCGGAGCTGGAAGCTAAAACTATGACTTCACTTGATAAGATAGCTGTTTTGATTTTTATCCAGAGGTTAACAAAAAAAAAAAGCATTAAGTTGAAGAAATAAACAAGAGGGGTGAGTCTTGGCTAAAACCAGATTTTAAAGTGAAGAGGAACCTCTCAGAATTCCACATTGTGAATATTTGTCTTGCCTAAGATACAAGAATGACAACAAAAATTTTTTTGTGAAATGTCTCTAGTATCCTTCCACTTTTTTTTTTAATTGCTTATCCTTTTTTGTTTTTTTGCCATCACACTCAAGTTACACTAAATTCAAAGTATGGATAATTCTGTTTGTTTTTTTTTTAAAAAGAAATAAAGAAATATAAGTCCATGTAGTTCCTCTTTTGATTAACAGGCAAGCACAAAGATGCTTGAATATTTTGCTATTGTAGTGAGCAGTCAAGCCTGCACAGAGCTGTATTGATCCTGTCAGTCTGCTGATTTAACAGTAACAAAGTGGCAACATCACTCAATGAAAAAAAAATGCAGGTAGGTCTTTTGGTTCATAGGAATTTTGACCAAAAAAATGCTTTGTCTCATAATTAGGAGGAAAATCCCACAAGTACTGTTGTTGTTGTTTTTCAAAATACCTGTTCCTTGTCGAGTCTTACGAATGGTCCAGGTTAGGATAATGTCCTGGTGGGCACACATGGGAAGAATAAGACGGGTGCTGATCGGACTGAGTGTGGAGAATGGTGTCAGACCTTTGCTAAATCACAGTATTTTGACATTCTCAGGTTCAGGAATATAGGTAGAGATCAAGAAAGGGGACCTTCGCCACCAGTATGGGCTCAAAAATGAGTTCCCAGCACCCACTGTGGAGGCCCATATTGGTGAGTGTGAGAAGTCCACGGAAATTCTCATGGTACAAAAAGTCAACAGACTCTGACGAAGGAGAGTGAAACTTAGGGAGGAACTTGGTGGCTGAAGTTTCCTTTTCTTTTTTCTTTTCAAAATTTTTTTAAATTGAATTTATTGGGATGACACTGGTCAACAAAATTATACAGGTTTCAGGTGCACTGTTCCACAACACATCATCTGTGCCTTGCATTGTGAGGTTTCTTTTTTCACCGGCTCTTTTCCCTTCTGTAACTCAGTCATTCTAAATTTTATAATATTTTAGGGAAAACAAAACTAACCCATAAGAAACTATTAATGAACAGTTGATGACAACATACGAATGTGATAAGTAAAACAGCTAAAGTAATACAGTTAAGCAAAATATTAAAGGATTTTATTGTAAGAGAGTTTATACTATTTTCCTTTGGGTGATGGGCACATAACACAAAACAGTTCAAACGATACAGAAATGTTTACCTGACACTTATGTACTCTTATTGATCAATGTCACCCATTATATTTAAATATCTAAATAAAAAAATGTGAATCTTAAGAGTCAGATTACGTATACTGCAATCTATCATATTTGCTAGATAAAACTTTAAGTGAACCTTTTTTGTAATTTCTCTGCATCTATTAATATCTCCCCTCTCATGGTAATTTCCCAAACCCTACTACCAAATGTCTACTTCATCTCAGGCAGAAATAAATTGCTTCCAAATTCTGGTCTATTCTGCTTCCTCCAACAGGTAAAAAGGGTAGGTTGGTAAATATCATGGACATTGAGGTAAACTTTGCCAGATGGTCAATATTTCCTCTTATAAATAAGGAAGGTCACACCACAGAGTCATTTATCTCTGTGGTTATTCTGCATTTGCTTAAGGAAGTGAGACACAAATATTCTGAGGTAGAAAGAAGAACATCGCAATCAATAAAGCAAGGTCTCCCAACATCTTTTTATAGCTCATTACAAACATTTCTTAGAAATAGAAACATTATTACACAAGAATTTAGATTTCCCCACCTTGCTTTCCACATCACTGGTAATGTTCCGGTCCCCAATGCTCAATTTGGAAAGACTCAATGAACCTGTGTATTGAAAATGAATAATGCCACAATCAGATTCGGAGACCTCCTGAAGCTGTTAAGCCCCAATATATATGTTTTTAATATTAGTTGATGTAGATTTAATATAAACTAAGTATCCTAGTTAATTAAATGTGTTGCTAGGGATATTTCCAAAGCTTAATTCAATGTCATATTCAATGGCCTTGGGTACCATTTTCATATCATTGGAGTATTATCAGTTCATTTTGGATAAGTAATAAACACTAGGAAATAGACAATAGATAGTATATTTTCCTCTTTTTTCTAATACTAGCTATTAATAAGCAAAACAAAAACACTGAATCTTTAAGAATTGTCTTTCTGGTAACCCACGTGATTTCTCTCTCTCTTTCTCAAAGAAGCCTAACAATAACATAAGAATGCTCCAACAAAGGAATTCTGAAAATCATATTTTATTATGGGAACCCTTAAAAATGTTGTCCCCCAAGGTATGGTTAACAATCTTTGGAGATACTTTTGGTTGTCATGAGGAGGGGCAGGAGGCAGGTTGCCATGACATTTAGTGAGGAAAAAAAACAGAGATGCTCATAAACATTCTAAATGCACAGGAACGTTCCCATAGCAGAGAATTACCCTGCCCAACCTGTGCATAGTGCTGAGGTTGAGAAACCTACTGTAGGGAATCAATTTGCTGAGCATACGCTGTTATAGATATGATAAAGGCAGTATTTTATAGAGAAAACAAGGCCTCCTCTCCTTCTGAAGTGGGGCACACTCAAGGGTAGGCACACATGCACATGAAGATCCTTCAAGGAATAGTTCCATCCTTGCTTTCTTCATTGGCTTTCTCTTGGTATTCCATACTAATATCTTCTACCCCTGAACAAATGCACTCGCTGAAAGGCATTGCTATAATATAATGTAAGTCAGACCCACATTATTAACCAAAATAAATACAGGTCTAAGTCTTCTAAGCTTTGTCTCCCCACTTAGACTATATGTCCCTTTTCTTTCTTTTTTTTCTTTTTTTTTTTTTTTGTATTTTTCTGAAGCTGGAAATGGGGAGAGACAGTCAGACAGACTCCCACATGCGCCTGACCGATGCTTTGCCCCTCCGGGGCGTCGCTCTGCCGCAACCAGAGCCGCTCTAGCACCTGGGGCAGAGGCCAAGGAGCCATCCCCAGCGCCTGGGCCACCTTTGCTCCAATGGAGCCTTGGCTACGGGAGGGGAAGAGAGAGACAGAGAGGAAGTGGGGGGGTTGGAGAAGCAAATGGGCGCTTCTCCTATGTGCCCTGGCCGGGAATCAAACCCGGGTCCCCCGCACGCCAGGCCGACGCTCTACCGCTGAGCCAACTGGCCAGGGCCCCTTTTCTTTCTTGACTAACAAGACATGTACATCCAATAGAGCTAGCCTCAAATAAAGTTTCAATGCATACTTGTTTGTTGATGAGATGGTATATACTTACATGAATTTATTTATTTGCTTACATTTACAATCACTTGCTTCCTTAAATGGAACAGAAAACCAAAATAATCAAGTCACAATGAAAGATGTTTTAACACCCTCCCCGTAAAAAATCATAACAACTCTCCACTCACGATTAGGTTTGGATGCATGATCTCACAGTATTTGAAATCCTGGCAGAAAAAAAAACACTTATTCATTCATTAACCATTTAGAGAACAACTACTATGTGATTGACTACTGGGAATATAAGATGAACAAAGAATTTTCCTTTGTAAATCACAAAGGCTAGAGCTATAAGAAAGTATATACACAATAAGTTAGTGGGGAATGTGTACAAGGTTTTATGAGAGCCTAAAGGGGGAATATTTTGCTTTTTGGATGTAGGAGAGGTCTGAGAATATTGGTATAGAAGGATGTGTAGAAATTTTACAAGGGAATAACAATACAGAGGGGCTATATTTTTGGCAGAAGAGGAGAAAAGCAAGGTGGAAGATTTAAAAACACATGGGGAAGTCTGGCAGCTGTTATTAGCCTAGTAAAATTGAATTGTCAAATGAGTTAGGCAAAATTGAAATTATAAAGTCAGCATGGATGGTGAAGGGCCATAGAAGCAATGTCAAAAGTTTTGACTTTTGTCTGTAGTCAGTATTCGAGAAGGGGAGCTCTTTGTACTCAGGTACAAGCCCCCGTGGATGATGGTAAAAGGGTTTGCATCTGGAGAAAGCTTTGGAGTCTGAAAGTTTGATGAGTGAGGAGTTAAAGTTGAAGCAAGAAGCATCAGCTTGTTTCAATACACATTCACTGTACATGTCTAGGTGATAGCATTCTCTATGCAACTGGCAGACAGCCAGGAGGGATAATGGAGACATCAGTGCAGTGTGACTGACAAAGAGCTTTCTTCATAGGAGATGGCACACCCATCAGTAAGCACCTGTCCCTTCCCATGGTAGGGAATTCATGAGGATGCATCTCTGTGGTGAAATGGTCACAGGGAAGGATGGAAGCCTCCAGAATTCACTCTCTGATTGCTGTCAATCACCCCTTGCTTTCTGTCTTCCCTTGACAGAGTTTAAAAAAAAAAAAAAAGAGGCTGGCGTTACTGGGCCTCAAAGAACTGCAGGAAAATGTAGCAACAAATAACAAATATTTAGATGTGGGAGAGAAGCTGGCATTAAACCTGGTCTGTCTCTCTGGTGTTATTAGGCTTTCTTCCAACAGCTATGGTAATGTCAACTTTTCTTCCTTCATTGAGAAGAAATTCCTCATTTGCTCTTTTACTTACCACTTTTCTTTTAAAAATCAAGTTTTTTTCTAATTATAAACATAGTATACACATAGTGGGAAAATTCAAGACATACAGAAAATATAAAGAAATAAAAATTCAAGTTATCCATATTCCCTGCTTCAAGAAACAATCACTGTTAATATTTGAGGGGTTCAGTATAATTAGATAAAGGATTTTATCTTATTTCAGATAATGTCCGAGGCTAATTCGATAATTTTTTATTTTTCTGCAAACCCTATCACAAAATAGAGGCCTGACTTAGAAGAAAAAGAGAAGACATCCTTGTAGTCACACATCTTACCTACCTTCTTTCAGGTAACCTAACACCAGGCAATGAGTTAGACCCAACAAGATATGCACCAGCTCTCAGCATGAGACATTTCACATATCCTCAGATGTAATATTAGTAAATGGATTGGCGCATGAGTGGTTCTTTTGTGAAAGAGTATGAGTTGTTGCCTTTCATTTCAGGCTCATGGGTGGGAGGCAGTAGCTATTGAAGATGATGACTGCCTGGTCACCATTCCAAATGATCATTGGCATTAATGTCAAGTATCATAGGCCCATTTCATACTGACAGCTATTTTTTTTTCTTCATTTTCACTGCAGCCTACATAGAAGAAACATGAGGGATTAATTAATTATTAAATGGGACTCCTTCTATTCAGTAACTGATAGATTTGGGAGATTATGTTCACTCCACAGATCCTGGTGACATCTGGAATCAAATCCTCATTCATTTAGGTCAAATTATTTCCCTGTAAGACAGACAATCACTGAATGAGATCCATTGGAATCAAGATGAGTTATTGCTGTCTCAGTTTATCTGATGGGGAGTCTTCTGGTTCAATCAATTTCCAGTGGCTCTGAGGAACAGTGAACAACTGTTGGGTAGGGCCAGCTCCTGGCATCAGAGGTGAGAGCAGCTACCTGCTCAGTATAACCCAGAGGGTCTTCTACTCCCTCTGGAGTGCATATATATATTTGTATTTGCCTAAAACTTTTTGCTTTGGTGGCTCTGGAGGACTCATGTTGAATTTCAAGAGGAATAATAATAATAATAAAGATGGTTTGGGTAAGGCAAAAAGTAGTACTTTTGTGCCCAATACTGTGTGTCAGGGGTTTCACCACACCTCAGTCTTTAATATCAGTGAACCGAGCTACAAATAATGCCTAAACATTGTCAACAACAACGTGCAATCTTATGTCCTTGTGGGAGATCCCTCTGTTTTCACCTGGATTTGCTTGTTCTTTAAATCCATGGCCTGATGGCTTTTACTCACATTCCCCTGCTTTGCTTTCTGATTCTGATGGTTTCCATTGAACAGCTTCTGGATTTCCTTTTTGAGGAACTGAATTTTGACCTCTTGCTCTTTTTTATTCTTTCTGTTGGTTAGGCACTGCTTGATGGTAATGGGTGGAGAACTATTCACTCCAGCCCTGTAATACTACAAGTTGGGCTGTAGGGATATTTTGGCTGAAGCCCAGTGTTACCCTATTCCCATTCCATAAAGCATGACTGGTAGAAATGACATGTGAAGAGTTCTCACCACTCTGTCTGCCAGAAATTATCTCACCCTTCACTGAACAAGTGAAATCATTAATCCTGACCTCAGCCCAACTATTGCTCTTTGTACCAAAACTATTAGGGGAAATCGAAAATGCTACCCCACCACCAATTTTTTCTTGATAAGAGGGTCAGGAAGGAGAGGCTACATCTAAACTTGATGATCATTGCCTCTACTCTCACTAGATAATGACATGGCTAGCACTGTACATGTGACTCAGGAGAGAAAAACCTTAGGGTTATGCTTCTTAATGAGCAAGATGAAAAAGATCACCAGCTTCTTAGAGCAGACTGTACCTTTTCAAGGCTTCAACAGCACCTTTCTTGGATGGTTGAAGGAATACAAATGCCCAGGTTTCAAAGTACTACAGTGACTTATCACTAAAGATAGTGTTTTGTTTTTTTTTTTTTTTTTTTTTTTTATAATTTTATTTTTTTAATGGGGTGACATCAATAAATCAGTATACATATATTCAAAGATAACAAGTCCAGGTTATCTTGTCGTTCAATTATGTTGCATACCCACCACCCAAAGTCAGATTGTCCTCTGTCACCTTCTATCTTGTTTTCTTTGTGCCCCTCCCACCCCCTATCCCTCTCCCATTCCCCCCTCCCCCCCCGTAACCACCACACTCTTATCAATGTCTCTTAGTTTCACTATTATGTCCCACCTACGTATGGAATAATACAGTTCCTGTTTTTTTCTGATTTACTTATTTCGCTTCGTATCATGTTATCAAGATCCCACCATTTTGCTGTAAATGTTCCGAAGTCATCATTTCTTATGGCTGAGTAGTATTCCATAGTGTATATGTGCCACATCTTCTTTATCCAGTCATCTATTGATGGGCTTTTTGGTTGTTTCCATGTCCTGGCCACTGTGAACAATGCTGCAATAAACATGGGGCTGCATGTGTCTTTACGTATCAATGTTTCTGAGTTTTGGGGATATATACCCAGTAGAGGGATTGCTGGGTCATAAGGTAGTTCTATTTTCAGTTTTTTGAGGAACCACCATACTTTCTTCCATAATGGTTGTACTACTTTACATTCCCACCAACAGTGTATGAGGGTTCCTTTTTCTCCACAGCCTCTCCAACATTTGCTATTACCTGACTTGCTAATAACAGCTAATCGAACAGGTGTGAGGTGGTATCTCATTGCCGTTTTGATTTGCATTTCTCTAATAGCTAAAGAAGATGAGCATCTTTTCATATATCTGTTGGCCATTTGTATTTCTTCCTGGGAGAAGTGTCTATTCATATCCTCTTCCCATTTTTTTATTGGATTGTTTGTTTGTTTGTTGTTGAGTTTTATGAGTTCTTTGTATATTTTGGATATTAGGCCCTTATCTGAGCTGTTGTTTGAAAATATCATTTCCCATTTAGTTGGCTTTCTGTTTATTTTGTTATCAGTTTCCCTTGCTGAGCAAAAACTTCTTAGTCTGATGTAGTCCCATTCATTAATTTTTGCCTTCACTTCTCTTGCCATTGGAGTCAGATTCATAAAATGCTCTTTAAAACCCAGGTCCATGAGTTGAGTACCTATGTCTTCTTCTATGTACTTAATTGTTTCAGGTCTTATGTTTAGATCTTTGATCCATTTTGAGTTAATTTTTGTACAGGGGGAGAGACTGTAGTCCAGTTTCATTCTTTTGCATGTGGCTTTCCAGTTTTCCCAGCACCATTTATTGAAGAGGCTTTCTTTTCTCCATTGTGTGTTGTTGGCCCCTTTATCAAAAATTATTTGACTATATATATGTGGTTTTATTTCTGGACTTTCTATTCTGTTCCATTGGTCTGAGTGTCTATTTTTCTGCCAATACCATGCTGTTTTGATTGTCGTGGCCCTATAATAGAGTTTGAAGTCAGGTATTGTTATGCCCCCAGCTTCATTCTTTTTCTTTAGGATTGCTTTGGCTATTCGGGGTTTTTTATAGTTCCATATAAATCTGATGATTTTTTGCTCTATTTCTTTAAAAAATGTCATTGGAATTTTGATGGGAATTGCATTAAATTTGTATATTGCTTTGGGTAATATAGCCATCTTGATTATATTTATTCTTCCTAGCCAAGAACAAGGTATATTCTTCCATCTCATTATATCTTTTTCGATTTCCCTTAACAATGGTTTATAGTTTTCATTTTATAAGTCCTTTACATTCTTTGTTATGTTTATTCCTAAGTATTTTATTTTTTTTTGTTGCAATCGTGAAGGGGATTATTCTTTTGAGTTCCTTCTCAGTTGTTTCATTGTTGGCATATAGAAAGGCTATTGACTTCTGTATGTTAATTTTGTATCCTGCGACCTTACTGTATTGGCTTATTGTTTCTAGTAGTCTTTTTGTGGATTCTTTGGGGTTTTCGATGTATAGGATCATATCATCTGCAAAAAGTGATACCTTTACTTCTTCTTTTCTGATATGGATGCCTTTTATTTCTTTGTCTTGTCTGATTGCTGTGGCTAGAACCTCTAGTACCACATTAAATAAGAGTGGAGAGAGTGGACAACCCTGTCTTGTTCCTGATTTAAGGGGGAAAGCCTTCAGTTTAGTGCCATTTAATATGATGTTAGCTGATGGTTTATCATATATGGCCTTTATCATTTGAGATATTTTCCTTCTATACCCATTTGGTTGAGAGTCTTAAACATAAAATTGTGTTGTATTTTATCGAAAGCCTTTTCTGCATCTATTGATAAGATCATGTGGTTTTTGTTCTTTGTTTTGTTGATATGGTGTATTACATTAACCGTTTTACGTATGTTGAACCATCCTTGAGATTCTGGGATGAATCCCACTTGATCATGATGTATTATTTTTTTAATATGTTGTTGTATTCGATTTGCTAGTATTTTGTTTAGTATTTTAGCATCTGTATTCATTAGAGATATTGGTCTGTAGTTTTCTTTTTTTGTGCCATCCTTGCCTGGTTTTGGTATGAGGGTTATGTTGGCCTCATAAAATGTGTTTGGAAGTATTGCTTCTTCTTCAATTTTTTGGAAGACTTTGAGTAGAATAGGAACCAAGTCTTCTTTGAATGTTTGATAAAATTCGCTGGTATAGCCGTCAGGGCCTGGACTTTTATTTTTGGGGAGGTTTTTAATGGTTTTTTCTATTTCTTCTCTACTGATAGGTCTGTTTAGGCTTTCTGCTTCTTCTTGACTCAGTCTAGGAAGGTTGTATTGTTCTAGGAATTTATCCATTTCTTCTAGGTTGTTGAATTTAGTGGCATAAAGTTTTTCATAGTATTCTACAATAATTCTTTGTATATCTACGGTGTCCGTGGTGATTTCTCCTCTTTCATTTTGGATTTTGTTTATATGAGTTCTTTCTCTTTTTTCCTTGGTAAGTCTTGCCAAGGGTTTGTCAATTTTGTTGATCTTTTCAAAGAACCAGCTCCTTGTTCTATTAATTTTTTCTATAGTTTTTCTGTTCTCTAATTCATTTATTTCTGCTCTGATTTTTATTATCTCCTTTCTTCGGCTGGTTTTGGGTTGTCTTTGTTCTTCTTTTTCTAGTTCCTTAAGGTGGGAAGTTAAGTGGTTCACTTGGGGTCTCTCTTGTTTGTTCATATATGCCTGAAGCGATATGAACTTCCCTCTTATCACTGCTTTTGCTGCATCCCATAGATTCTGATATGTCGTATTGTCATTTTCATTAGTCTGTATATATCTTTTGATCTCTGCACTTATTTCTTCTTTGACCCATTCATTTTTTAAAAGTATGTTGTTTAGTTTCCACATTTTTGTGGGATTTTTTTCCTCTTTTTTGCAGTTGAATTCTAGTTTCAAGGCTTTATGATCAGAAAATATGCTTGGTACAACTTCAATTTTTCTGAATTTGCTGATATTGTTTTTGTGGCCCAACATATGGTCAATTCTTGAGAATGATCCATGTACACTGGAGAAAAATGTATACTCAGTCACTTTGGGATGAAATGTCCTGTAGATGTCTATCATATCCAGGTGCTCTAGTGTTTTGTTTAAGGCCACTATGTCTTTGTTGATTCTCTGTTTGGATGACCGATCTAGAGCCGTCAGCGGTGTATTGAGGTCTCCAAGTATGATTGTATTTTTGTCAGTTTTTGTTTTAAGATCAATAAGTAGCTGTCTTATATATTTTGGTGCTCCTTGGTTTGGTGCATATATATTAAGAATTGTTATGTCTTCTTGATTCAGTGTCCCCTTAGCCATTATGAAATGGCCATTTTTGTCTCTGAGTACTTTTCCTGTCTTGTAGTCAGCATTATCCGATATGAGTATTGCTACACCTGCTTTTTTTTGGATGTTATTTGCTTGGAGTATTGTTTTCCAGCCTTTCACTTTGAATTTGTTTTTATCCTTGTTACTTAGATGAGTTTCCTGTAGGCAGCATACAGTTGGATTTTCTTTTTTAATCCATTCTGCTACTCTGTGCCTTTTTATTGGTGAGTTTAATCCATTTACATTTAGTGTAATTATTGATACTTGTGAGTTCCCTATTGCCATTTTATATCTTGCTTTCTGTTAGTTTTGTGCCTTGTTTGATCCTTCTCTTTCGTTTTTCTATCTTTTGTTTTTATTTGGTTGTATTCCATACATCTTTCCTCTGTTGCTATCTTTTTTATCTCATGTGCTTCTGTGGTGGTTTTTTCAATGGTGGTTACCTTTGAGTAATGAAAAGGGTCCCTACCCTGTTCATTGTAGCGAACTATTTTGTGAGTACTTTTGCACTCCATCGTCCTTTGCTACTGTTAATCTCCGTCTTCTCCCCCTCTTTCTTTTTGTTGTTGTCACAGTTTAAATTTGGTTTTATTGTGTTCTTCTTGGAGCTTTTACTTGTGGCTCTGTTTTTTTTTGTTCTTTGTATCTGATTGGAGAACCCCCTTTAGTAATTCCTGGAGTGGGGGTTTTCTGATGATAAATTCCCTCATCTTTTCTGTATCTGTGAATGTTTTTATTTCTCCTTCGTATTTGAAGGATAGCTTTGATGGGTATAGTATTCGTGGCTGAAAGTTCCTCTCTTTCAGGACTTTAAATATTGGGGTCCACTCTCTTCTAGCTTGTAGAGTTTCTGCTGAGAAATCTGATGATAATCTAATGGGCCTTCCTTTATATGTTGTATTCTTCTTTTCCCTGGCTGCCTTGAGAATTTTTTCTTTGCTGTTGGTTTGTGTCTATTTCATTATGATATGCCTTGGAGTAGGTTTGTTGGGGTTAAGAAAACTTGGAGTTCTGTTTGCATCTTGAACTTGAGGCTTTAGTTCTTTCCACAGGCTTGGGAAGTTCTCATCAATTATTTGTTTAAGTATGTTCTCCATTCCATTTTCTCTCTCTTCTCCCTCTGATATACCTATTATTCTTATGTTATTCTTTTTGATGGAGTCAGATAATTCTTGTAGGGCTATCTCATTATTTTTAATTTTTGAGTCTCTTTCTTCTTCTCTCTGTTGTGCCTCAAGTTGCTTGTCTTCTATTTCACTAATCCTCTCTTCTATCTGACCTGTTCTATTAGCTAAGCTTGTTACTTCGTTTTTCAGCTCGTGAATTGAGTTTTTCATCTCTGTTTGATTTGTTTTTATAGTTTCAATTTCCTTGGACATATATTTTTTGTGTTCATGGAGTTGTTTTCTGAGCTCCCTATATTGCCTTTCTGTGTTTTCTTGTATATCTCGGAGGATTTTTAGTATTTCTATGTTGAATTCTCTGTCATTTAGCTCCAAGGTTTCCAATATATTAAATTTTTTCTCCATAGATTTTTCCTCATCTAGCTGTGTTACCTCTCTTTCTTTTGTATCCATGATATTCGATTTTCTCTTCCTTAATGGCATCTGAGGGTGGTTTTGTTGATAGTATTAATGAGATTTAATAAAGAATAAAAAGTTAAAAAAAATAAAAAAATAACAAATTGAAAAGAGTTGTTTTTTTAAAAAAAAATTAATAATGAAATAAAGAAAAATAAAATAAAATAAAAATTTTTTAAAAAAGGAAATTATTCCCCCCCTCTTTTTTTCCTCTCCTCTCCTCTCCCCTCTTTCTTGAGAAAATCTTGTGGTGGACTGTGAGTTATAACAAACAATGCCTGTGATGGAGGGCCTGAATTGGGGAAAAGTAATAAAGGGTCAAAAAAGAGAGAAAGAAAAAAAAAAAAAAAAAAAAGAGCGTATGGACCCACAAAAAGCAAATAAGGAAAAAATTTGGGTCAAGAATAAAATGATTTGCTTTTAGGTGTTGGTTTTCTAAGAGTTATGATGAGAGGAATAAGAGGAAAATGGAAAAATGGGGGGACAAATTAAAAACTTACTATTGTATTTAGTGGAACAAGAACTAGATAATATGGAGAGCCAGGGATGGGAGCACTGCTAGTGAGTTAAAAAGGTGAAGTAAAAACCTCCAAAATGCCACAAACATAGGTTTGAGTCCCAGATAAGATAATCTGTTTGTTATTGAGGTTTGAATGAGAGGAGATGTAAAGGAGAAAGGAAGAAACTAATATAGAAGGAGAAAAGAAAGAGAGAGAGAGAAAAAAAGAGGGAACCACTAAAAGAAGAAAAAAGAAAGGAGAGAGAGAGAGAGAGAGTTAAGGGTTTTGGAGTGCAACCCTCATAGAGAGAAAGGAAGAGAAGAGAAAAGATAATGGGAGATGTAACACTTATGGGTAGTGTAGTTCCAGGAGAGGAGAGAGTAAGACCGGTAGAGAGTTAATCGGCCAAATTGGAGGAGGAAAAAAAAGTCTCAAGAATGAAGATAAGAGAAACAAACGAACAAATATAATAAAATGGGATAGGTTATAAAGTCTGCAGATTATTCTTGATTTTGAGAGGTTATCTTCTTGCTTTTTCTTTTCTCTCCCTCTTCCTGGTCGGTGACTCTGTACCCCGGGTTCTGCCCCTTTGGCACGCTCAGGTAGAGGTTTGCAGTTGATAAGTCTCTATGGCAATGTCATGTATTGTGCTTTATTCTCGTTGGGAGTCGAGGCTCATTAGCATTTATAGGCTCCGACAGTGAGAGAGTCCGTGTTCCTGGAGCCTTTCTCCTAGTCTTTCCTTCCTCAATTAGTAGCCTGATAGTCCAGGTATGGGGTTGCTGCTGCCTCTGCCTGGATAGTAAGAGGCTCAAATTGCTGGCAACTCCCCACTCTATTTCCACTCAGCACAGGGCTCTGGGTAAGGCTCAGTCAGTCAGAGCTGCTAGCATAATCAGGCGGGCTTTCCGCCCACTCGAAGACCTCTGGCTCTGCCACTCTATCCGGTAACACAAGCGGGCGCCCACTTCCGGGGCGCTTGGAGGAAACTCTCACTCACTGTCTGCAACCAGGATATCCGGCCAGCAGTCTCACGCTCTGAGTGAAACCCCCAACCGCAGGGAAAAGTTGCAGCGTTGGAATTGAGTCTCGCTCCGTCCCCGTGTGCGGCTTTTGCAAGGCGCTGGGGCGTCCCGAGATTCCGCTTTGGCCCACACAAAGGCCCCTGACTCTGCCCCTCTCTGCGATAACACGGGCGTGCACTGCCGAGGCACTCGGAGGAATCGCTCACTCCTTATCTGCGCGCGCAAACCAGGATATGAGGCCGGCCGCGGTTCCCTCTGAGTGAAATAGCCTCCAGCACGGAAAATCTCCACCGTTGGGATTAGTTCTCACTCCCTCCCGTGCGTGGCTTTCCCAGGGCGCTGGGGCTGCCCAGAGACTCTGCCCTCAGCCCACAGAAAGGCCTCTGACCCTGCCTCTCCGTGGGGCAACACGGGCACCCACTTCCGCGGCTTAGGAAGAAATCTCTCTTCCACTAACTGCGCACCGACCAGGAGACCGGGTAAAATGGCCGCTCCGCTTGTCTTTCTTTGTTTGGGTTTGGCGCGAGTGTTAGCTTGTATTGCCCGGGTTGCCCCAGGATCAGATTTTCCTCGGCTTGGATCTCTGAGCCACAGCCTGGTTCGGCCGTTTTTGCTGCGGCGGCCTGGATCTATTCACCCCCTTTGCCCGCCTCAGTTTCTATATTCACAGTTACCAGAGAAAGCCGCCCTGTTTAGGTTAGTGAGGAAGGCGGAGCATTTCTTACTCCCTATTTCCTTCGGGGTTTGGTTATATATTTAGCCAATTTTTCACTCAATCATACCTTTGGGTGTATTGCGAAGAATCTGGAAGCTCCAAGTATAGGTTTTTCTGTTTCTGGTTGAAGATCTTGTTGAGTTTTGGGGGAGATTTATCGGTATCGCTTCCTACTCCGCCATTACTCTGACGTCATCCGATAGTGTGTTTTATCAGGAAGGCAGGATGGTGATGTCCAGCCAGAAGGTGTCCTGGATATTGTCTCACCACTGCTCAGCCAGCCAACAAGGTGCTGGCCAGGTCAGGTTTTCTATCACCTCTCCCTCCTCCTCCACTCTTATCACTGCCTCCTAACAGAATGGTCAGCCTCATGGCTGGAGGGCAGGAGCCCTAAAACATGAAGAGGTCAGGAAGATGAGGAAGAATGAGCAAAGGAAAATAAGGAGTAGCTTGTGAGGTACAAAGACAAACCCCCCAAAATGTTAGTGTCTTGGAAGCCAAATGAAGAAAGTATAGCAAAGATGAAAGGATTGTCAAATTTTGCCAAAGGACACTCTGGGTCCAGTAAGGTGAGAATTGATTTTACCATTAGATTAAGCTGTCTAAATTGGTCATCAGTCATCCTGATAAGAACAGGTTACTTTGAGTGGATTGCAGGGGGAGGATGAACACATGATTGTCTTGAGCTTACAATAGGAGGAGGTGACTGAGCAATGGTGAGAATACATGATAATTATTTGAGAGTTTCTCCAAGAGAATCCAAAAAATGAAGACAATAACTGGAGAAGAAAGTGAAGATAATTTTATTTATTTTTTCTTTTTAAAAATTTTTTATTTATTGATTTTAGATAGAGAGAGGGGAGAGAGGGAGAGCTAGAAATATCCATCTGTTCCAGTATGTGCCCTGACTGGGGATTGACCCTACAACCTTTGCATATCAGGGCAATGCTCTAACCAATTGACCTATCTGGGCAGCATTGTTTATTCCTTAAGATAGAGAAATAATCACTGCTATAAGAAAGTGAGAATGACCCCAGAACAGTTGGAACATTGGAAGATGAAGTCAAGAGGGATAATTTCCAGACACATATACTTGAGTGCATAAGAAGAGATAGCATACACTCATGGAAGAGTAAGCTTAGTTTGGAACAAGCACAGTTTATTCTCATAAACAGGAAAGAACATGGTATATGTGCACAGAGGTAGGTCAGTAGCAATATGGTGGGATATTTTGGATATTCTCTCCGACTGCTTCTGTGTCTTCAGTGATATGGCAAGCAGTCATCAGTTGAGCAAGAAAAAAAGGTGAAGAAGGTTTTGGAGGTTTGAAGAGAGAGGAGGAATGAAATAGTTATTTCAGAGTGCAAAAAAAAGTACTATAGTTACTAAACAGCACTATGGGTCATATTGAAGTTTGTGCTCATAAATTTGAAGTGAGAATAAATCACATGATTTGAGGTTCTTTTTCAACCAGGTTCACCATTTGGTGTAGATGCTGAATGGAGGAGAGTTGAATTTAATATAAAATGGTTTTTTGTTTGTTTTTGGCATGTTTTTGCAAAGTGATTATGCTGATGGAACAAAGGTTCAAGGCTACTGAGGGACAATGCAAGGAGTGATTATTTTAAGCTGGGCTGGGAGGACTGAAGACAGGATTGTAAAGAAAGACTAAAATATGATAGCACCAGTAACTTGTAGGAAGTCAGGAAGTAAGAAACAAAAAATGTGTTGCTTGACATTGAAATATTAGAGGTTATGCAGCTGCTATGCTAAAGTAGAAGACATGTTGCATTTAAGTTGCTTATAAGATGTTCAGATTGACACTGTAAAAAAAATAGAAGACTGGATAAAGAAGATGTGGCACATATACACTATGGTATACTACTCAGCCATAAGAAATGATGACATCGGATCATTTACAACAAAATGGTGGGATTTTGATAACATTATACGGAATGAAATAAGTAAATCATAAAAAAACAAGAACTGCATGATTCCATACATTGGTGGGACATAAAAACGAGACTAAGAGACATGGATGAACAAGGGTGTGGTGGTTATGGGGGGGGGAAGGAGGGAGAGAAGAAGGGGCACAAAGAAAACTAGATAGAAGGTGAAGGAGGACAATCTGACTTTGGGTGATGGGTATGCAACATAATTGAATGACAAGATAACCTGGACATGTTTTCTTTGAATATATGTACCCTGATTTATTGATGTCACCCCATTAAAATTAATAAAAATTAAAAAATAAAGATGTTCAGATTGAGATCACCAAAACTGATTTGCAAAATGGATAAGGAAGATTGAGGATGAAGACAAGGGGTCACTATTCAGGGCAAATGCTGGTTGAAACCAGGAGAGTGAAGTGGTCAGAATTTTCCAGGATCCCAGAGAGAAAGAAAGTACTGACTGGTGGTCTGGAAAAAAGACCAAACTCTTCTATCATTAGCAAAAAGTAAAAGCAAAACTGTAAAACTCCTTTGGAGATGCACCCCATTTTATATGCACAGAAAGTCACATAGTTTGAGACAAGGTCCCATCTTAGGCAGAAGTCCTAGGTACCTTGAATGAATTTATGTATTTGGAGGGTGGGGCAAATTTTAAGTCTTGATGACAGCTTTCATTTTTATTTATTTATTTATTTAAGAGCAAGAGAGAAAGGAAAGGAGAGAGGTGAGATATAGTTAAGGCACCTTAGTTGTTCATTGATTGCTTTCTCATATGTGCCTTGACCAGGGGGATTCAGCCCAGCTGATGGAGCCCTTGCTGAAGCCAGTGACCTTGGGCTTAAGCCAGTGACCTTGGGCTCAAGTCAGTGACCTTGGGGTCAAGCCAGTGAATTTGGGGTCATGTCTACAATCCCACACTCAAGCTGGCAACCCTGTGCTCAAGCGGGCAACCTCAGGGTTTCAAACCTGAGTCCTCAACGTCCCAGACCAAGGCTCTCTATTCACTGCACCACCGCCTGATCAGGCAAAGCTCTCATTTTTAAACTTCACCATTTGCAAAGTTTTACCAGAAAGCTGTAGGCTTTTCACCTTTCCAGAAATTACAAGCTTTATCAGCATAATCATGCCTTAAAATTGCCTATTCATAAAGAAGAAAATGCCTAAGAAACCATGAACGTAAGTTTGTGTTCCCTGGAAAAGGAAAGTAGAGTTCTCTTTGGGTAATGAGACTCAGTGAGAGCCCTGTAATTAGACAAGGCTTGAAGCACCAGAGATTTTTTTTTTTTACTAATCTGTTGCAGAAGAACTCAAAATTTTATTCATCGGCTTAAAAAAAAAAAGGATATTATTATTTTTTATATTTTCTTCATGTGTGGAACCACTAACCTCATGGAAAAGAGACTGGGGCAGACACATGGAGCAGAGCTGAGAGCTTTTTGAAGTTGGCTGCTTCTCACATGTGGCCCTAAGCCCTTTCTTTGTCTGACCGCACTTGATCTTCTGAATATTTTCACAATGCTATATGCCTGCAGTGCTTTCTCACTCACTAGAAGTAGAAAATGGGGTCTCCTTGACTAAGGAGATTCCATGAAAATACCTAGAAATCACTCTTTGTTCATGTGGGGAAAACTTGTAAATTAGTCCCTTTACAACTTTTCTGTCTTTCCCCTCAATTCAGGCACCCCACACTGTTTATTTCCCTTACTGTGAGAAGCTTCACATTCTTCTCGTCCCCCTGAGTCAATTGAAATAACAGGGTGCATCCTTTACGCCTGTCAAAATGCATTCTATTTGTTAGAAGAGCTGGGATTTACGGAATTTCCACCAGCACTTGCTTAAAGCTCACGGAATTTATCTCACCCCATGACATCCCTTTCTCTTCAATGTCATATCTAAAAATATTTCTAACCTCATCAAAAACCGGGAGTCCTTTCATTCTCTTTCAGCCAGGTGGTCAATAATTTAGTACATGCTTTCTCAGCAGTTTCTAATCAGTCAAAAAATTCCTCCAGAGCAAGCAGTACCTTAGGTTTCATGACTTTTATGCCAGGTACCACCTCTACACTTGCCATCATCACCTGTGTTTCCTAAGCTCATAGACATTATTCTTGTAACAAATCCCTATTATGTTTAAATTGTAGTTCAAATTCCATATTCCCTGGTACCCACTGCATACCCCTCCACACATCACTCCTACCTACCTATTATATATCATAAGCCTTATGTTTTGGATAATTCAAGCAGTTTTTATGTCTTATTTCTGTCAACCCAATATCCTGAAGAAGATGAATCTGGATCTGATGTGGGTTGAGGTTCTTCTACCAGACTTACCCTGTCACCTATAGACCCTCTACATTTTGAGTAACGCCAACTTAAACTCTTTGTAGGAGATTTACCATCTCTCAGCATAACTTTAAACATGTCGTTATTTTAGACAATCTTTTCTCCTCAAGGTCAAAATGAGAAAGACATGTAGAGAATGAAGGGGGCAATGAGGAGACAAAGAATTACGTCCTTCTATACCACCCTGGATCTTAGCTGAGCATGGAAATCCCACCTGTGAGCAATGGGGGAGATGCTCTTAGACATCATATTTTCATAGAACAAAAAAGAACCACTCTTCTAGAATACGTCTCGATTGGAAAATGGGGTAGAATAACTTGTTTCCTAGGAGAGGAAAGTGGGTTCTCTTGTATTGATTTATTTAAAGAAGCTTAAACATCCAAATATTCCAGCCCAGGGGGACCTCTGAGCTAGGAATGGCTGAAAGACTGAAAGACACAGTTACAGTCTTCACTTTGTATAAAGTTCACTTGTTCACAGACAGCAAATTCAGCAGCAGAGATTATTATATCATTGCATGAATTAGGAATGCATTAAGCAACATAAAGCAGAAAATTTAACTGTGAGTGCCTCATACTATATGACACCTATATTTTTGTACTTAATAAGTCTTTAGGCAGGTGATTTCTAGATTAGTACAGCAGTTCCAGCCTGAAGCTGGTGGGTATGTGGGAGATTTTCTTGCCATTCCTGTCATGTTGTCAAATGGCTAGTTCAACTCCAGATATTAGCTCCTCACAGACTTTGTCCTAAGGTAGGAATAAGGAGTGTGGTCAGGGCAGAGAGAGAGAGAGAGAGAGAATGAGAAAATGTTTTTCTTGTAATCCTCTCATTTCATCAGGGAGGAAATTCTTTTCCGGAAACTTCCCAGTAGTCACCTCATGTCTTGCTGGTCTGAACTGATCCAATACTGTACCCCCAGGTCAGTGAGTGACAGAGGGGATGGAGTGCTGATGTTTGACCAAAGACAACCGCAGTTCACCTCCTGAGACCTGGCACACTGTCACCTGAACAAAATTGAGCATTGTTGGCAAAGAGAAAACAGAGGCAAATACCAGTGTTTGCTGTGAGCATGTGGGCGGAGCTTGAAGTCAGCTGACACATACGTGCCGGTGTACATCTTTTTGGACTTGGCAGTAAAATCCTTTACTTTTTGTAAAACATTTTGAAAATGACGCTTAAAGGAAAGGACTTTGGCGATTATCTATTCTGAATTCTTGTACACTCTTTCAAAAGAAAACCATTACCCCGATCTCAACTTTAATGTGTATTATACTATAGCAAACTCAGTGAGCTGCATGGAAATCAGGATTGAAACTTCACCTTCATTTCCCCTGTATTTTTTATTGTATTTGGCACAGAAGAGATACTCAGAAAATGGTTTCTGCTTCAATGAAATAAACCTTCATTGAGTAAGTGAGCAAATTTAGGCTGACTCAAAAGAATGACAAGTCCAAGTTTATTTAACTAGTTGTTCTCAGAGCCAGAACCACAACTTGGTTCTTCTGACTTGTAGTTTGAGTTTTATTTTCCCATTTTCACATGCTACTTGTCCACAGAAGGTATATAAAAAAAAATTTTCGTGTACCTTAAAAGTCAATTTCTCAGGAAAGACTGTGAAGGCAGAGACATAAAAGAACAGTTGTCTCACTATGAGATGAGCACATGGAGCTTGGGAGAAAATAAAACATGACCTTGGAAGATATAAATGCCTCTACGAAGCTAAAGCTAAGATGGGACTTATTTTGGGAGTTAGGAGAAATTATTTTCTTCTCCTATGAGGAGCTCTGTCCCATAGTTCTGTCTGAACTTGACTATACTCTCTGGGAAGACCTGGGTGGTACTTCCTGGACAGCTTCCTAAATCTCTGAATTGACCTTTCTGTTTGATATTTTTAATAACTTCCCCAGAATGTGTGAATGATCTATAGGTTCTCTTAAGTCAGAGAGTGGTGGGTGAGAAATGAGAAGGACTCTTCACACCATCTTTGTATCTCTTCCAAACTGCCCCTGATGGCAGAATGACATTTATTTTTGAAACAACAAATGATTAAAAATTTAAACATGACATTGTAAGAGTTTAGTCTGTCACAAGAGGAAGTTTATTGGGGCCAAATTGTAGATTGTGATTTGCTTTTTTTATTATAAAAGATGGTAGATCACAACTTCCTTTCACTACCTTCTGTAAACACCAATAAAACTTTATCTCTGGGTAGAAACTTATTTTTAGAAACCCTTTCCCCTGTCACTGTCACCTACTACCTCTTAGAACAAATTGTAGAATCCCAGAGTAGGTTCACCAGAGGAGCCCTGCCAGACTCATTACTTATCTGTAATTTTCACTCAGTCATTCACCAAATGCTTCTGGAAAATCTTGGTGAATGAGAAAATCAGCATTAGACAATATGATGTTTGTTGGAGTCAGGGTGTGCAATAGAATTGGGGCTCCCATTGCTATGGTTCAGTTTATAGAGAATATTGATAACCCATCTCTTAAGTCTCATTTTACATCTGAGGAATGAACTAGCTGATATATTCTACCCTCACTTTACATAGCGATGTGGCTAATAACAATCAAATCGTATGTGAGTCCGCCCCATCAGCTGTATTCTGCTCAGGGCTGAGATTTTGCATACTCAGAGAACTGGAGTGTTCCCTACCTCTTCCAAAGCATCTGATGTGCGATGTGCCCCTTCTCCCTGTTCTCCTCCGTGCCCTTTTTCTTCTCCTTGTGTGGGTGCAGCCAAGTGCCATCCCTCATTAGGCATAGAGCACCACGTGCTTACCAACTGTGCTTGTGGGTGAGCCTTTTATTAGGATATGTGGCTCTAGGGTCTCTGCTCTCTGGGTCTGTTCTTCCACAGGGTGACAGCCACCAGAGACACAGTCTTGGACTCTGGGAAGAGTGTTAGCTGTCTTCAGAAACCTTTCTTGCCCTGCCCGTGGCACTGAGCTGCGAGAAGACTTTCAGGAAGATGCTGCTCGGGCTTTGCCAACACAGACTCAAGAGAAACAGCAAAAGAATTCCATCTGGTTTTCAGGTGGGCGCTATAAACTGTCAATAAACAGATCCTCCCAATGCCTTTAATCATCCCAGGAGCATGAATCCAGCATCTCAGCAAGAGCTGGCTGGGACAGTGTGGGCCTGCCAGTCCCAGGAAAGACCCCGTGGCAGCGGGCACTTGGGGCTGAAGACTGGGTGAAAGATCGTGCTCTGGGCTCTTTGCCTTCCCTATACCCACTGTTAGAAATTATTTTTTAAAAAACCCAAACAGTGATTTCAGAAAACACATAAAAGTTAAATAGAACAATAATATGAAAGAAAACAATGAAAGCTGCATGCTTCCTGCTTTCCCAACCCCCTTTTAGGTTCAGACTATTCCACAGGCCAGTTCTTTCACATAGTTGAAGGATAGGTCCCTCTTATTCTATTGAAACTGCCCCATAAGTGGAGAAAAAGGAAATCTTCCCAACTGATTTACTAGAACTAGTAGAGTATTAATAACAAAACCTGACAATGCATGCTTTACAAAACGCATACATATCAATCTAACTTACTGTTGTGCATTTATTATAAAAATCCAACATTCTAAAATAAAACACTGGTCTGTAGAATGACAAAGTATATTAGAAGATTAATACATTACATCAAAGAATGTTAAGGTTTGAATATCAGAATATGTATAAGTATTATTCAACGTGTCAATATTTTATTTTTACCTTATTCCCTTAGATGAGGTATGGTGAGGCTGGAGGAAGATGAAGAGAGAGACCAGAAAAAGCCTTACAGTTTTATTACTCACAGTTCCCCGGGAGAGAACACAGCACATTCATGAGTTACTGGGGAGCTCGGGTGGGTTGGGAGGCAGAGGGTGAGGGAGCTTTGCTGTGGCAGACACCTTTAATGTGGTTTCTATGGAAGGAAGGAGCAAGGTACAGAAAACAGGTTTAGGATCAGCTATATTGAACACTCTCAGCTGGCTCTGGAGCACAGGGACTGTCCCTGAGTGTCTGGGGCTGGCCCTGGGGTGGTTAGGATGGGTATATGGTGGCCCAGAGTGTAAAAGTTCCACGTGGGAGATGGTGGGGGTGTGGACTACATGGTTCAAGATGGGAACTGACTGACCTTATTCAGGACCTTAAAGCTGAGTCAAGATAGCATTTAAACAACTCTATTACATACATAAAGGGAAAATAATAATGTATTACTTCAATAGATAGTAAAAATATAATAAAATATACTAACTTTACTAATTAAAATATGATTAATGAAGAAGAAATAAAGAGATTAAGAAAACAAACTATTAATGAAATTAGAATGTCTTGACACGACTTAATGTACAAAATTCAGTGTCTGACTTGATGAAAATATATACTAATGAAGTTCTCCATTGAATTTAGAAACAAGATGAAAATGTTTATTATCAACACATGTTTAATAATATTTTGAAATGTTACTTAATATACGGAGAAAAGAAATAAGTACAAAGGTTGGAGAGAAAGATACTACTTGCAAACAATGTGACAGTACACCTGAAAATCCATGATCACTATTAACATGTTAGAAACTATAACCAAGTGTAATAAGGAGGCTGGTCACAAAATTAATATACAAAAGCATATATTCATCACTAGTTGTTCACAAGGTATAAGAGAAAAAACAAGATGCCATTTAAAGTGGCAACATCAAAAGTAGGTGAAATATCTAGGAATTAAATTAACAAGGAATATATGGAACTATATAATATACAGAAACTTTAAATTCTACTAAAGATCATAATAATGAGGCTAACCACTATAGCTATACACCTGAAACTAATACAAATAATACTGAATGTAAACCATAATTGGAAAAAAATTTTAAAAATCCAAAAATTTAAAAACAAACAAATCAACCTGAAGGTCCATCAATAAAGGAAATATTGAATCAACTATGATGTATAATGAAATAAGAAATTAGACTTAGATCTACCAATCTGAAGAAAAGTCTATAAATCTCACTGTTAAATGAAAAAAGCAAGGTGCTGGGTAATGGATATAGCATGTTAAAAATATTTTGTAATAAGCAGGAAAATGAATGTATATGTATATATGTATAAGCTTTGATTTGGAATGTCCAAGGCACAGAAGGCTACATACAACATTGTTTACTCTGGTTACTCTGGGGGTTTTGATGGACTGAAGAGAGATTAATTTGTTTATTTTATTAAATGTTTATACCATTTGAGTTATTATATCAAACATGTTGCTTTGTAACTAAAAGTTCTAATAAAATAATTTAATAACATGGAAAAATAATACAGTATTGAAAAAATAGACATATATGTCAAAATAAGAAAGTTTGCTAATGTAAAAGTCTTTATACATGTTCTCTGAATTCATCTATAAGTTTGATATTTGTCATGAAACAAAACGGGTTTTGGGAGGATTTGATAAAATGATATTTTACAAGTAACAGGCAAGAACAACCATATCTCTGTTAAAAGTATTAATAACAAGGTAAAATAATCTTTATCAGAAATTTAAGCGTACTGAAATTTTAAAATGTTTATATGTGAAGAAGGGAAAGAAAGAGGGAGGGACAGAGACAGAGAGAAGAACTCTTTAAGAGGAGATGATCAATTAGGAATTGGTTCTAGATAAAGGTTTTCTTAGAAAAATATAATATTTCTTTTCCTTTAAATCCAAATGTGTAAGCTGGCACAGCACTGTAGTACAGGGGGAGTGTAGCTGTCTTCCAAATGTGGTACCTGAAAGGCTTTGGATCTTTTAGAATTTCTGTTTTTTAAAAAAATGTTTCTATTTTTATACTCCACACTCACCTTGTATTACAAAAGGCCTGAAGTAACATAAAATATATGTAAAATTCAGTGAACTAGATAAAATAAAAAGTCACATCAGTGAAAATAAAGAAAAAATGAGAAAGCCATTCCAGAAAGCAAAAAACATGGCAAAAGGGCCCAAAATGTTGATTTTACAAAGTATGATAAATTCTGAGTTTCTTGGTGGCCCAAGCGAAAATATAAGAGCATAGGAAAGCTCACAATTTATAGGTATTTTCTTAGGAATGTTGCACAAAAATTTTCCTTACTCTTGAGTTTTGATGATCTATCTTGCATGGTCTTTAAAAGATTTTGTAATAATCAGGAAAATGCAAAGCATTTACCTTACTGGTAAATGTTGAGGACACAATAATGTAACAAAAAGTTTTTTCAGTAGTATTATATTTATGATATACACCGTAGTAGGTTAAACTTGAATGATCTCTATAACCATTTTCAAATGGCACCATATAGGAAATGTGTACCTGGAAGAATGATAGATACGGAGATGGTTTAAACCCCGCCATTCAACAAAGCGGAGTGATTTAGAGGTAGAGCCATGTCTCTGGTCCCAGACTGCTGGGGGGTAAAATCTCAGCTCCTCCCCCTGATACATGTGTGATCTCTGAGAGTTGGTTAAGTTCTTTATGTCTCAGTTTTCTTTTTTTGTAAGATTAGAATAAAAATAATAGATAACTCATAGAGTTGTGATGATCAAACTACTTAATATATGTAAAATGTTAGCTAAGAAATAATATATTTCATCAAATTTATTTTAGAATCATATCCAGAATATAAAAAAAATAAAGTTGAAGACTGAAAAAAAAACATGTACTATATTATTTCCAAGATGAATAATAGTCCCCTTTAATTTTGCACATTAAAAATGTTAAATTCTAATTATCAAGTCAGTACATGGTTATTATATATTATTTTACAGTTGGTTTTTTTTTTTCAGTTTTTCTTCTATAAATCTATCAGTTCTGGGCATTTGTATGGTTCATCTTGCAGACAGAGAGGAGCTAGATGGTTAAAAGTGTGGAGAGTCATTTTTATTAGGACAGCAGCAGTGTAGCTGGCACATTTAGAAGCATGACCTTTCTGTTCCTTGCTTAGAATTCAGGGGAGTTTCAGAGTAAAGTTCCAAGGAGCACTTTATAGGGATTGGGTGCTTTGTTACTTAGTGAATAGCTTTTTGGTGTATCCTTTGCCCCTGGATTTCTGTGTCAAAGATTAGTTTCTTATTAGGGAGTTACTTAAAGCTGTGTGACCAGAAGATTTGGGCCAGCCCACCACTGAGACACGTGGTTCCAGTGGGGTCAAGAACCTACACAGTTATAATGTGTAGTCACATCTGGATAAAAATGTAAAACATTCAGTCTTTTCTCTGTGGCCCAGAGGCCAGTGCAGAATTCCTTGGACCAATTTTAAAAACACATATGCCTAGGTCAGTGGTTCTCAAAGTATGTGCCAGGGTGCACTGGTGCGTCCTAGAAGATTTCCAGGTGCTCAGTGCATTTGGTATTCCAGAGAAATATGTGCCTGTGGGGACCAAAAAACCAACAGGGTTTTTGGAGTTTAAATTTTGGGGGGACAGAGGTGTGGGGAATTGGCTGTAAGCTGACAGTTTACCCAACCCCCCACCTCACTTGCCTGATTAGGTTGCAAAAGGCTGTTAAGCTGTGGTGCTGGATTGTTTATACTACCCCTCATGTTCCCTGGAAAGACTGGAGGCAAGTTTCTTTTATCCTTTGTTTGGTATAAAATTAAGGTGATATGTATGCTGGGGGTTTTCTGCACTTGGTAAAATTCTTGGGTTGCCTTGGAAACGTGATCAGAGACCATTGATTTGCTAATGGCCTCACTTTGCCCTATTAATAAAGCAAGATGTAGTTTTTGGGTGCACTTTGTTCTTGCCAGCAGCAATTACAGGGCCCTTCCAACCCCCTATTTTCTTAATTCTCTGTATTTTCTTAATTCCACACCACTCCCACTCAGGACCTGGAATTACTAGCTGCACTAGTAATGTGGTTCACGGCATGTGCCAGATATAAAAATAAATATAGTTACTGTGAGGTCGAATGGCAATGGGGGAAGGTCACATGAGAAACAACCACACCCCTGACCACCAAAAGAAACAGCCCAGGAGCATTTTGAAAAAGAAGAACTGTCTGTCAGCCAATGAAATTTTGCCACCCACCACCACCCTACCAATGCTATAAATTACCCCCCGGTGGGAGAAGCTGCACAACTTCCCTGGCCCCTGTCTTGCAGACCAGTGAACCTTGCCCAGGAGTGCTCTAAATAAAGCTTTTGCTTGTCCACACTTGGTGGCTACTTCATTCTTTCTTCCTCAGCAGAAAATACTTTACATTTGGTGCTGAAACCCGGGAGGAGCTTGAGTCTGCAAGGGCCGCTCCCCTCCCCTTCCTTTCCGAGGAAGAACCAGGACCTCTGACCTCCCACCCACTTCAGCATGTGGTGCAGTAAGTCCCCTGCCTCTGGCCTCCCCTCAGTTCTTTCTCACTCTGAGACTCCCTGTCTGTAATTGCAGCTGAGTCAGGGACCTGCTACCCTTTCCAAGTGCGTGTGTGCCTGTGGAGACGTCCCTGACACTCCCAATCTACCTAACCATCTGGTGGCCAGAGATTGAGTTGTGGGACACCAATTCTCATCTCTGATCACCCCAAGGCTGAGGGAGACCGTGGGGGCACAGGAATCAAAACCTGGCTCAAAAACATCTATACGGTGTCTTATCCAGAAACTCTCAAACATAGATCCCTCCCTAAAGAAGAAGAAACTGATCTTCTCCACTGTGGCCTGGCCAGAATTTTACCCACTGGATAACCAGACCAGGTGACCTCCTGAAGGGACTTTTGACTTTAACACCCTCACCGATTTATGGAACTGTTGCCAGAGAACTGGGAAATGGTCGGAGATCCCTCACAGTCAGGGCTTCTGGTATCTGTGCTCTCGTCCTCATCTCTGTGCCACCTGCTCAACAGCACAAGTCCTTTTAGCCAGAGAAACCTCAGCTAAACCCTCTACTCCTGATCTTTCCTTTTTCGCTGACCCTTTTGGGGAACTCTCTCCCCCTCCTGCGCAACCCCCTCTGTCCCATCAGGGTCCTCCTCTCCCTTTGCTGGATCCTCTTTCTCATTTACCTGCAGATGCCAGTCCCTCTCTCTCCTCCCCTGTCAGTGCTCACACCAGATCTCACTCCGAGCCACAAGAGGGAGACAACCGTCTCTGCCCTCTCCGCGAGGTGGCCAGAGCAGAAGGCATTGTCGAGTTCATGTTCTTTTTTTCCTCTCTGATCTGTCTGCAATCAAAAAGTGTTTAGAGCCCTGGCCGGTTGGCTCAGTGGTAGAGCGTCGGCCTGGTGTGTAGAAGTCCCGAGTTGGATTCCCGGCCAGGGCACACAGGAGAAGCGCCCATTTGCTTCTCCACCCCCCCCCTTCCTCTCTGTCTCTCTCTTCCCCTTCCGCAGCCGAGGCTCCATTGGAGCAAAGATGGCCCGGGTGCTGGGGATGGCTCCTTGGCCTCTGCCCCAGGCGCTAGAGTGGCTCTGGTTGCGGCAGAGTGACGCCCAGGAAGGGCAGAGCATCGCCCCCTGGTGGGCAGAACGTCGCCCCCTGGTGGGCGTGCCGGGTGGATCCCGGTCGAGCGCATGCGGGAGTCTGACTGTCTCTCCCGGTTTCTAGCTTCAGAAAAAAATACAAAAAAAAAAAAGAGTGTTTAGGCTCCTACTCTTCTAATCCTACTGCCGATACCAAGGAATTCCAATATCTCACTCAGGCATATGACCTAGTGAGGCATGATCTCTATGTTATTATGTCTTCTACCCTTACCCCTGACGAACAGGACCAGATCCAGATGGTGGCACGAACTCATGCTGATCAAGTTCACCTCACAAACGACCAAATGCCAGTTGGGGTACAGGTGGCCCCTGACACAAACCCCAACTGGAATTACCAGATGGACAAACAGGTAGGACACAACAAGACCAAATGATTGAATATCTCATAGCTGGCATGCAGAGCACAGCACAAAAGGTAGTTAACTATGATAAATTAAGAGAAATCACTCAAGGACCTGAGGAAAACCTGGCCCTCTTTTTGCACTGCCTCACCGATGCTATGGTCCTCCATACCCATCTAGACCCTGCCTTCAATGCTGGGGCCACTGTATTAGCTACTCACTTTATTTCCCAATCAGCCCTGGACATTTGGAAGAAACTTAAAAAGGCAGAAGAGGGCCCCCAAACCCCTCTCTGAGACCTGATGAATATGGCATTTAAGGTTTTTAATGGTCGTGGCTAGTAGAAAAAGGCTGAGGCTGTTCGCCAGGCCCGCACACAGCAAAAGGTAATACTCCAAACCCAGGCTCTTGTACAACAGGGGCAAGGCATAGGCAGTGCCCGACCCATATCCGGGCCGCAAAGGGGAACCCCACCAGGAGCTTGCTTTAAATGCAGCAGAAAGGGTCACTGGGCCTGGCAGTGCCCCTGCCCGAGGCCACCCACTAAACCCTGCCCTAACTGCAAGCAGCCCGGTCACTGGTGGAGTGATTGCCCCCTTCAGGTAACAGGCTCTTTCTCAGCGTCCCCACGCAAAGGACAAGGCACCCAAATGGGAGGCCAGGCCAGTGAGGCAGGCCCACTGCTCGAACTTTTCGGTCTCCTGGACGACTGACGCAGCCCGGACTCAAAGATCCCCAACATCCTCGCCGAGCCCGGGGTAATGCTGCAGGTAGCAGGTAAGTCCATCTCATTTCTTGTGGACATGGGGGACACCTTCTCTGTTCTGCCACCACACTCTGGACCTTTAGTTTCCTCACAGGCCTCGGTTATCGGAGTTGATGGGACCCCTTCTTTTCCCCTTTGCATGCCATCCCTGACATGTAGTTTGGACGGACTCCCTTTTTCGTACTCCTTCTTAGTTATGCCATCATGCACTGTACCCCTTCTGGTTCGGGACATTCTAAAAAGTCTCAGAGCCGCTACCCAGCTGACAGCATCTTCCCACCTACTCCTACCACTCCTTACTGAAAGCTCTCCCACTACTACAGATCACCCCAAACTGATCACACCGCCTATTCCATCAGATGTTGTCAACCGCCAAATTTGGGACACCTCGACCCCAGTGGTAGTGACCCACCACCCACCTGTACCCATCCTCTTGATGAATCCCTCCCAATTCCCATCTAGACCCCAACTCCCCATTTCGGCAAGTCATCAACAGGGCCTTAAACCCATAATACCCGCCTCTTGAATCAAGGATTACTTATCCCCACAAACTCTCCCTACAATATCCCCACACTTCCTGTTCAAAAACCTTCAGGGGCTTATCGCCTCGTACAAAACTTACGCCTAATTAACAAGGCAGTTGTCCCCCTCCAACCAGTGGTCCCTAATCCCTACACATTACTGTCACGCATTCCCTCAGACACCACTCACTTCACGGTCCTAGACCTCAAGGATGCCTTCTTTACCATTCCTCTACACCCTGACTCTTACTTCCTGTTTGCCTTTACTTGGACTGACCCGGACACTAACGCAGCCCAACAGCTTACGTACACTGTTCTACCCCAGGGGTTCAGAGACAACCCACACCTGTTTGGGCAGGCGCTAGCTCGGGATCTAGCTGCAAGCTATCTCAAGACAAGTACCCTCTTGCATTACGTAGATGACCTACTCCTCTGCAGCTCCTCCCTGTCTGCCTCAAGGAAACACACCACCATCCTTCTTAAACTTCCTTGCCATGAAGGGGTATTGTGTCTCCTCTACTAAGGCTCAACTTCACTCTCAGTCCGTAGTCTATCTGGGCATCGCCTTAACCCCCACCACCCAAGGTCTCACTCTAGAGATTGAATTCAGACCCTCTGCAGTCTCCAACCACCTACACCACAAATTAGATTCTTTCTTTCCTCAGTGTATTAGGCTTCTTTCAACACTGGATTCCCAATTTTGCTCTTTTGGCTAAACCCCTCTATGAGGCTGCAAAAGAGACTCCCACGGGACCTCTCATATCCCCCAACACCGTCAAAAGGGCTTTCTCTACCCTTCGAGATGTCCTCATCTCCTCTCCCCCTCTCGCTTTACCTGACCCCAGACGCCCTTCCACCTTTTTACTGACAAAAAACACAGCAATGCTGTTGTGTGTTAACTCAACCTGTGGGACCTACATACCTTCCCTTAGCATACCTCTCTAAACAATTGGAGACCACCATCAAAGGCTGGCAGCCCTGCCTCCGGGCACTGGGCACGGCAGCTGAACTCACCAAGGAGGCTATAAACTCACCCTTTCCCAACCCATCACTGTCTTTTCCTCCCACCGACTCACTGACCTCCTTTCACATAAGTCTCTCTCTCTCTGTTAGGTCCTTACTGCTTACAAGAATTTCATCTCTCATTCATCGAAAACCCTTCAGTCACTCTTTTTCCCTCTCCCAGACTCAACCCAGCCACTCTACTGCCAGCTCCAGTGACACTTCCGGAACCCACCCACTCTTGTACAGAGCTAATAGATTTTCTCAACAGACCCCAAGATGGATTATCAGATTACCCTCTAAAAGATTCAGATCTAATACTCTTTGTAGATGGGAGCTCTGTCCAGGGACTTGATGGACGATGACAGGCGGCCTACGCGGTGGTCATCACTTCCTCCACCCTAGAAACCCAACAACTACCAGAGGGCACCACCTCCCAGAAAGCAGAGCTAATTGCCCTCACGCGGGCACTCACTCTGGCCCAGGGAAAACGTGTAACCATATATACTGACTCTAAATATGCTTTTCTTATCACCCACAGCCACTCTGCCCTCTGGAAGGAAAAGGGCTTCCTCACTACCAAGGGCTCCTCCATAATCAATGCTACCCTCATTTCTAAACTTTTGCAGGCATTACAGCTTCTTGCTGAGGTGGCTGTTTTACATTGTAAGGGCCATCAAATCTCTCAGGACCCGGTGGCCTCAGGCTGATGCGGTGACTCAAAACCTCACCATGAAGGACATCCCCCACTCCTCTCATGTTTCTCTCCACCTCCTTGAAACCTTCCTACACTCCTGAAGAACAGGCCCTCCTCAAAAAGGGTGGAGATGTATGCAACCAGGGATAGATATTTCTCAGAGGTAGAATTGCCTTACCACAAGGACAGGCTGAAATTCTCCTTTCTGATATTCACTGTTCCTTATACATAGAACCAAAAGCTCTCTATCAGCTCTTGTAACCACTCTGTTTCTTCCTAGGTCTCCAGCAGACTATCGAAAAAGTACATACAGCATGCTTTATCTGTTCCAAAGCCTCTACACAAGGGGGACTCCACCCCCGTTTCCCTACTCATCAGCTGAGGAGGCATTTAGCAGACCAAGATTGGCAAATCGACATCACTCACATGCTACCTCACAAAAAACTCCATTATCTCTTAACTTTTGTCGATACCTTTTCAGGGTGGATAGAAACCTTTCCTACCTCTTGAGAAACGGCAGACACCATTGCCTCCATTCTTGTTGAAAACATCATCCCGCGGTTTGGACTGCCAACTATCATCCAGTCAGATGACGTCCCAGCCTTCACTGCCCAAATAGTTCAGCAGATTGCCACCTCTCTCAACATTACCTGGAGACTCCACATACCTTATCACCCTCAATCGTTGGATTCTTACAGGGCCGCATCCGCAAAGTTTTTTGAGTCAAGGTCAACCAGATGCTCCTACACCCATATATGCAACTCCCCCAGAGCAGGGGTCAGGAACCTATGGCTCATGAGCCAGATGTGGCTCTTTTGATGACTGCATCTGGCTCGCAGACAAATCTTTAATAAAAAGAGTAATAATGTTAAAAATATAAAACATTCTCATGTATTACAATTCATTCATTTTCTACCACTCATGTTCAAAGTTGCAGGTGGCTGGAGCCAATCACAGCGGCCCTCCAGGACAACACTAAATTTTTATTGGATAATGCATAACATACATGGGTCATTGTGAGGTCAGGGGGTAAATTTCCCTCCTTTAAATCAAGTAGTCAGCTAGCTATTTGCAGAAAGCCTTTTGACAAAGAAGATAGATAAAAGAAAAAAGGTGAGGAGTATCATACTTTTCAGCAGGAATGGACAGAGGAATTTGCCTTTGTGGAGAGAGCAGGTTCTGCAGTGTGTCTTATATGCAATGAAAAAATTGCATGGATGAAATGGTCAAATATAAAGTGGCACTTCGACACACACCATACTACATTTGCATTGAAATATTCAGCAAGGGACAGCAGGAAGAAAGCATGTCAAGAGCTACTGTGCAGATTGCAAGCTAGTCAGCAGCAACTCTGTGTTTGGACCCAACAAGGTGACTGGAATTCGGCTAGCTTTGCTGGTGCTTTAGCAATTGTGAGAAACAGAAAGCCATTCACAGATGAGGAGTATGCCAAGACATTCATGCTTGATGTTGCCAATGAACTTTTTGACGACTTTTGGAAAAAAGACAAGATAATCAAATGAATAAAAGAGATGCCTCTGTCGTCAAGAACTGTTCACGGTTGTACCATCATGATGACAAATCAAATTGAGGCAACACAAGTGAAGGATATAAATGCAGCACCATTCTTTTCTCTCATTTTGGATGAGTCAACAAACATAAGCCATTTATCCCAGTTCAGCGTGATTGCAAGCTATGCTATCGGTGACACACTACGTGAGGAAAGTCTTGCTGTTTTGCCTATGAAAGAGACAACAGGAGGGGAGGATTTATTCAAGTCTTTCACTGAGTTCACTAAAAATATATATATACTGATGGATAAACTTATTTCGGTGTGTACTGATGGTGCTCCGTGCATGGTGAGGACAGAGGATTCATAGCACTTTGTGAACATGAAAAGAGACCCATCCTAAGTTTTCACTGCATCCTATACCAGGAGGCACTTTGTGCTCAGATGTGTGACGAGCAGCTTGGTGAGGTGATGTCGTTGGTCATTCGGTGGTCAACTTTATTGTTGCCCGAGCTTTAAATGATTGCCAGTTTAAAACACTGCTGGATGATGTTGGGAATAATTATCCTGGTCTGCTTCTGCACAGCAATGTGCGTTGGTTGTCAAAAGGGAAAGTGCCCAGCCATTTCGCAGCTTGTCTGAGTAAAATCCAGAATTTTCTTGAAATGAAAAATGTCAAGCATCCTGAGTTAGCTAACAATGAGTGGCTCCTTAAGTTCTGCTATCTCGTGGACATGAACTGAACATCTGAGCCAGCACAATGTGAAAATGCAAGGCATTGGAAATACAGTCTTATCCCTTCAACAAGCAGTGTTTGCATTTGAAAACAAGCTGAAACTCTTCATCGCAGACATTGAGACAGGTCGTTCACTACACTTTGAAAAACTGGGAGAGTTTAAAGATGCATGCACAGTAAGTGACCCTGCTCAACATCTTGATCTCCAGCAGCTAGTGGGCTTTACATCTAATCTCCTGCAGTCATTCAAAGAGCGCTTTGGAGAATTTCATGAGCACACTTGTCTTTTTAAGTTCATCACCCATCCACACAAGTATGCAGTGGACAGCACCGACCTGAGTTACATCCCTGGTGTCTCCGTCAGAGATTTTGAGATACAAGCTGCTGACCTGAAGGCCTCAGACATGTGGGTGAATAAGTTCAACTCACTGAATGAAGATTTGGAAAGACTTGCACGACAGTAAGCAGAGTTGGCGAGCAAACACAAGTGGGGAGAAATGAAAAAATTTCAACCCGCGGACCAGCTGATTTTCAAAACTTGAAACACACTTCTCGTCACATACCACACACTGCAGCATGTGAGTATTGCTGTACTGACAATGTTTGGCTCTAAGTATGCATGTGAGCAGTCTTTCTCACATTTAAAGAATGTTAAGACCAACCTATGATTATGTTTAACAGATGGAAGTCTCAATGCCTTCATGAAGCTTAACCTCACCATGTATCAACCAGACTACAAAGCCATCAGCAAAACCATGCAGCACCAGAAGTCAAATTAATGGTAAGAAGTACTTTATTCATCATTGGTTAGCAACAGTATAACAACGTTATTAAAAAGAATTCAGAGACTTATTGTACTTTAAAAGTGTTGGTCTTACATAAAATGCACATATTTACTCGTATTTAGTGTTAAATATATTGTATGGCTCTAATGGAATTACATTTTAAAATATGTGGTGTTCATGGCTTTCTCAACCAAAAAGGTTCCCGACCCCTGCTTCAGAGCCACCATCTTCCGACCTCCCCATGAAGCCCTTAACCAGCAGGAAGTAGCCAGATGAATAGCGGCACCCCTATCTAACATAAAAGGTCAGAATATGAGGTCGGTTGGTGGGCAGTGGGGGAAGGTCACATGAGAAATGGCCACACCCATGCCCACCAAAAGAAATGGCCCAGGAGCATTTTGAAAAAGAACAACTATCTGTCAGCCAATGAAATTTTGCCACCCACGACCACCCTACCAACACTATAAGTTACCCTTCAGCGGGAGAAGCTATGCGACTTCTTTGACCCCTGTCTTGCAGACCAGTGAACCTTGTCTGGGAGCGCTCTAAATAAAGCTTTTGCTTGTCAACCTTGGTGGCTACATTCTTCTTTCTTCCTTGGTGGAAAATACCTTACAGTTACTCTATTATACCATTTCATTATGGAAATACTGCTTTTTTGTTAACACATCATTATTATATATATTTATTATTAACACATCATTATATTATTTTTATATAAATACATCTGTTGGTCGAATAAACTTTTAAATATGATATATATGTTTGCTCGCTTATAGTGTGTGTTGAACAGGCTGTAAGCAGGCCAGGTGGTTACAGCCTGAGGCTTAATTTTAAGACTAAGCTTTTCCCCACACCCTTGACTGATTGCATTATGTGGGGTGGTGCACTCTCATGAGGAATCCCATTATGCCTCAGATAAGTGACTTTGTATCAGAGACTTCCTTGTTTGTATATTGGACTAAAGGTTTTGGTTTCTACACTATAGGCTGGGGCAGACCAGGAGCTTGCTCTCTCTGTTCCTGAGATTAGCATTAGAGAGGAGAGCAGAGAAAGGCCAAATGGAGGAGGCCAGGAGAGGCAGCCAAGATGGTGTAGTGCTGAGAGAGAAGCTAGTTAGTGCAGAGTTTGTGCAGAGAGAAGGAGATGGGAAACAGAAGTGAATAAGGCTGGTGAGGTAGATACCTTTGATTCTAGGAAACTCAGATAAGTCAGTAGCTTTGTGAGCACTGAATGAGTGGGTTTTGGAGCCCAGTGTGTGTTTTTACTTGCCCGCTGGGTGCAAGCTAGGATTAAAGCTAATGGCCCACCAGTTCTTGGCTTTGTTGTTTCATTACTGACTGTCTGAATCCAATGTGAACCTGCATGGGCCAGGCAGCTGTGATGGTGGCCACAGCCACTGGCTTTACAACATCCAAATAAAATGGACAGATTTCAGTAGGTAATGAAACAATGGAGCCAAGAACTGGTGGGCCATTACATTTAATCCTAGTTTGTACCCAGGGGGCGAGAAATACACACAGTGGAAAATCACTTCCCTTTCCATTCAGGGCCCCCAAAGCCACTTATTCATCTGAGTTTCCTAGAATCAAAGGGTTCACCCTCACTAACCTTATTCACCTCTGTTCCCCATCTCCTTCTCTCTGCACAAGTTGGCTTCTCCAGCACTTCGCCATCTTGGCTACCTCTCCTACACAATACTAATTTCAGGAACCAAGAGAGAGAGCCCCCAGTCTGCCCCCATTTTATATTGTAGAAATCAAAACCTTTAAGCCAATATACAAATGAGGAAGTCTCTGATACAAAGTCACTTATCTGAGGCATAAACGGGATTCTTCATAAGAGTGCACCACCCCACATCATGCAACAGTCAAGCTTGTGGGGAAAAGTTTAGTGTTGAGAAGATCTTAGAATTAAAAGTGTGGGAAAGGCTTAGTCTTAAAACTAAGCCTTAGGCTATAAGGACCCTGCCTGCTTACAGCCTGTCCCCCACACCCAATGCAAACTATAAGCGAGCAAACATATACATCATATTTGCAAACTTATTTGAACCACACCCACACATAAGGAATTGTCTCTTAAAGCCTTTTGGATTTCTATAAAAGAAGAATATGTGGCAATATCTTAAAAAGCTTTGAATATTTTACTACAATTTTCAACATCCTATTTATGTGAATTAGGATTTTCTATCCTCAACACAGTTAAGAGTAAAAAAGAGAGAAATTCTTCAATGTATTGATGAGGAGATGAGAGTTTGCCTTTCAAATATATGCCCAAACATTAAAGAAATCACTAGGACACATCAGGCTCATGTTTCTCATAAACACAAGAATAAAAAAACTTAACACATTCACACCGGGACTGGCTGAATTTACTAAATCTTACTAAGAATGTATCTATATATATAAAAAGATAACTTTTTTGTTGTTTTTTTGTTTTTTAATCCCTCTTTTTTACAAATTCTAAAAAGCATAACTCAAAACATGTAACATAAAAATGTTTTATTTATTTTTTTTTTAAAGACTATTTATTTATTCATTTTAGAGAGAGAGAGAGAAAGAGAAGGGAGGAGCAGGAAGCATCAACTCCCACATGTGCCTTGACCAGGCAAGCCTAGGGTTTTGAACCAGCGACCTCAGTGTTCCAGGTCGATGCTTTATCCTGCGCCACCACAGGTCAGGCTAAAAATGTTTTTTAATGTCAGAATAAATTTAATTTTGTCATATTTATTTTGTTTAATTACCATAAAAGCACGCTTAGACTTTATATTTTTTTCTTTAATATTTGACTTAATTATTATAACATATTTCTCAGAAATTTGTATATAGTGGGCCTACAATTATTTGTAGGATTTTAAATGTGCCTGGACTTCTAAAACTTTGAGGACTACTGGTCTAGGTCATACCCTGGAGATAATGACTTAGTTGAATTGAGTTACAGTCATTAAAGAACCCCAGGAAGTTCTAATGTGTCCCTATGATTGAGGATTACTATTTTAAAAAAATAGAGATTCCTCATTCATATCCATTAAAAGCAGATGGCTAAAGGGAAAGTTTAACATGCAAAGTTTTTTATAAAGATCATCCAGATTATTAGCTAGATATACTGTATGCTGCTCTTTAAGATATGGATACAGCCTGACCTGTTGTGACACAGTAGATCAAGTGTCAACCTGGAACACTGAGGTCGCTGGTTCAAAACCCTGGGCTTGCCTGGTCAAGGCACATAAGGGAGTTGATGCTTCCTGCTCCTCCCCCCTTCTCTCTCTCTCTCTTTCTCTCTATCCCTATCTCTCTTTGTTTCTCTTCTATAAAAAAAAAGAATAAATAAGTAAAAATAATAAAAAAATAGATCTGGATACAATTCACTCAAATCTCTAGTTCAAATCACACAAAAAGACCAGTGCCTCACTGCGATTTCTTCCAACTTAGGAATGTTGTATATGCCTGGCAAACTTTGGCCTGAAGGTCCAGTTTCTGCTGAAATGACTCAGTTTACGGCTTGTTTCTTAGCTTTTTGCTTGCTTTCCTTAATCTATCCTACAGCAAGCCACATGTACAGCTAATTTTTTGTCCCATTTTCATGGAAAGCCACTCCAGATCATTGAGTATTTCTCAGAATTACAGAAGTTTTGTAGCAGATGGAATAGGGTTATGTTGTAGGAAGCCAAGTGGATTCTGACTAAATATTAAACATGCCTGATCTTAAGAAGCGATAGCCATTAATGCCTTGCTGGACCCAACTGGATTTCCATCTTATTTAACCTTCCTTTTTTTTCTGTCTTCCTCTAACTGACTCCTGGTTTTCCATTCATTAGTGTATTTCACAGAAATCAAATTGTGTGCATTTAAGAGGTACAATTTGATGAGTTTTGATGATTGCATACACAGTGAAATCACTGCCACATCAAGATGAAGCATGGTTACATCACTCACAAAAATTTCCTCATGCTTTTTTGCAAATCTAACCTCTCTCCCTCCCTAGCTACATGTAATCTCTATAGGCCGGTAACCTCTGGTCATTATAGATTAGTTTGCATTTTTTAGAATTCTCAAATTCTATTAGATTTTTATAAAAACAGAATCATAGTGTTTACTAGTTGGTGTTCCTCTTTTGTGTCTGGCTTCTTTCGATAGTGTAGTGATTTTGAAATTCATCCACATGTAGTCCTGTCGTCTTTTTTTTTTTTTTTTTTGTGGCAGAGACAGAGAGAGAGAGAGAAATAGATAGGGACAGACAGACAGGAATGGAGAGAGACAAGATGCATCAATTCTTTGTTGCGAGACCTTAGTTGTTCACTAATTGCTTTCTCATATGTGCCTTGACCGGGGGCTACACAGACTGAGTAACCCCTTGCTCAAGCCAGCAACCTTGGGTCCAAGCTGGTGAGCTTTGCTCAAACCAGATGAGCCCGCGCTCAAGCTGGCGACCTCAAGATCTCAGACCTGGATCCTCCAAGTCCCAGTCCGGCGCTCTATCCACTGTGCCACCATCTGGTCAGGCTGTAGTCCTTTTTATTAAGGAGCAGTGAGCTCATTGCATAGATTCATCACAATTCTGTCTACTCATTTACCTGCTGATAAACACTTGCGTTCTTTCTGGTTTGGAACTATTGCAAATAAAGCTGCTGAAACATGTGTGTACATGCTTTTGTGTGAGCAGATGTTTTTATTTATCTTGGGTAAATACCTTAGAGTGAAACAACTGAGCCCATATGATTGGTGCATGCTCCACTAAGAAACTGCCACAGTGGTTGCAGGGTTTACAACACCATTAGCAGTGTACGAATGATGCTACAACTTTGCCAAGGATGGGTGCTGTCAGTTTTGTTCCCTTTTGTTTGTTTTAGGATTCAAATGTGTTTGTACTAGAATGATACTTTGTTTTTCAGTTCTAGAATTTCCATTTGATTCTTTGTGTATTTTCTCTCCTTGCTAAGAGTCTCTGTATTGTATTCATTACAAGCGTATTTTCTTTTATCTCACTGGACAGGTGTGTAATAGTAGCTTAAATATCCTTATCTGATCATTCCAACATGTGGGACTTTGCAGGATTGGCTTCTTTCTGTTCCACATTTTTCCCCTTAAGATTGAGTACCATTCTCTTGGTTCCTTACTTTTGCACTATACTGGACGTTATGAATGTTATTGTATGGCAACTTTGGATTCTGTTATTTTTTTCTTGAAGGTCGTTGTTATTTTATTTTAGCTAACAACTGATTTGAGCAGGTTCTGACTTAATCCGTTTCTAGTCCGTGGTGGACCCTGCTCAGAGCTCAGATCACTACTGTTAGCCTTGGCTGTTAGCTGCTCTGAGTCTGCTCACAAGTGCATTTGTCTGGGGCTAGCCATAAACTCGGACAAAGTTACTTGACAGAATGTGGAGCCCCCCTTTGTGGCTTTCTCTTTCCAGGATTCCCTCTTCACTTTGCTGCAGCTGGGGCTGCTCATTTTCTTCCCGTTGTTTTTCAGTATCAGAGGACAGCTGCTTTCTGTCTCACTTTTAAAAACTCTGCTGTTGTTCATTTTCCAGTGTTTTCAGGGGGTTGTTTTCTATATTTTGTGCAATGTTCATAGTCATCTGTGGAGTGGGTCAGTCTGTGATGGGCTTTATACTGTAAGCACTGCTTTCATTTTATGCTATAAAGATAACTATCTCTTGCAGCTTGTTTTGATCTTATTCCCAACCCATCTTTTCAGGGTCTTACCTCCCTCCCTCAGGTGATTGAGTGTGTTTTCCAAAGACAAATTTGGCTACCGAATATTAAAATAATCTTTTTATTTTTGTAACCCAGACACTGAACTAATAATTTAAGATTTCCAGATGTGAGCAGAGATAGGTGAGCTTGGGGCAATAAACACAAGGAAGACTGGGCATGGAATACTATAAAACATTTTATGTTTCTGCAGATAATGATCGATGGAAAAAAAGGACATCAAGAGAGAAGAGTAAGTGATGTCTAGAGAATAAAATTAGTAATAACCTTAATGAAATAAAAGAAGCAGCCAAAGGTACAAACTAGCTGTTCCCCAAATGAGGCAGAGAAACCCCTTACTGTAAAGACTGGATAACTAATGAGTGCAGTGGGCTCTGCCATCTCTGACAAGGTCAGGGGCAGATGATGAATCATGTCATAAAGAAGCAAAAATAGTGAAACCCCAAGTCATTTGCAGTGAGATGACTGTTCTCAACTTCCTGGCAAAAAGAAATTGGGAAGTAAAACCAAGATGACATCATTCCAGCATGACTTGGATTAGTCAAAGTGTTGAGGAAGTTTGTACATTTGGCAATATGGTCCCCCCACCAATGGTTTGTGTTTTTCCCTCCCTGAAGTATTAGAAAAATAACCCTATTTTTGCCTAGTTTCAGTAGACAGTATCCGTCACTCACACGCTGTGCACTCAGCGCGCCTCATGCCAGGTGCTCAGAGGTCACGGCTATACAAACAGCTCCTGAAGGGATGGTCGAGGGAGACCCGAGGGGGTTTCCCAGGAATGGAAGGTTTTCACTGAAATTAAACTATTTAAAAAAAGAATGTTTCGGTCAGAGTAATGGCGGAGTAGGAAGCGATACCGATAAATCTCCCCCAAAACTCAACAAGATCTTCAATCAGAAACAGAAAAACCTATACTTGGAGCCTCCAGATGCTTCGCAATACACCCGAAGGTATGGTCGAGTGAAAAATTGGCTAAATATATAACCAAACCCCGAAGGAAATAGGGAGTAAGAAATGCTCCGCCTTCCTCACTAACCTAAGCAGGGCGGCTTTCTCTGGTAACTGTGAATATAGAAACTGAGGCGGGCAAAGGGGGTGAATACATCCAGGCTGCGGCACAAAGGGCCGAACCAGGCTGTGGCACGGAGATCCTAACCGAGGAAAAACTGATCCTGTGGCAAGCCGGGCAATACAAGCTAACACTCGTGCCAAACCCAAACAGAGAAAGACAAGCAGGGCAGCCATTTTACCCGTTCTCCTGGTTGGTGCGCAGTTAGTGGGTGAGAGATTTCTTCCTAAGCCCCAGAAGTGGGTGTCCGTGTTACCCCACAGAGAGGCAGGGTCAGAGGCCTTTCTGTGGGCCGAAAGCAGAATCTCTGGGCAGCCCCAGCGCCCTGGGAAAGCCGTGCACAGGAGGGAGCAAGAACTAATTCCAATGGTGGAAATTTTCCGTGCTGGTGAGGGTTTCACTCAGAGGGAAACGCGGCCGGCCTCATATCCTGGTGTGCGCCGCGCAGATAGGAAGTGAGCGATTCCTCCGAGTGCCTCGGCAGTGCACGCCCGTGTTATCGCACAGAGGGGCAGAGTCAGGGGCCTTTGTGTGGGCAAAAGCGGAATCTCGGGCCGCCCCAGCACCTTGCAAAAGCCGTGCACGGGGACAGAGCGAGAGCGAATTCCAACACTGCAACTTTTCCATGCGGTTGGAGGTTTCACTCAGAGCGTGAGACTGCTGGCCGGATATCCTGGTCTGTGTGCGCAGATAGTAAATGAGAGTTTCCTCCAAGAGCCCCGGAAGTGGGCGCCCACCTGTGTTATCTATCGGACAGAGTGGCAGAGCCAGAGGTCTTTGAGTGGGCGGAAAGCCTGCCTGATTATGCTAGCAGCTCTGACTGACTGAGCCTTACACAGAGCCCTGTGCTGAGTGGGAATAGAGTGGGGAGTTGCCAGCTCTTTGAACCTCTTACTATCTAGGCAGAGGCAGCAGCAACCCCATAGCTGGATTATCAGGCTACTAATTGAGGAAGGAAAGACTAAGAGAAAGGCTCCAGGAACACGGACTCTCTCACTGTCGGAGCCTATAAATGCTAATGAGCCTCGACTCCCAATGAGACTAAAGCACAATACATGACATTGCCATAGAGACTTATCAACTGCAAACCTCTACCTGAGCGTGCCAAAGGGGCAGAACCTGGGGTACAGAATCACCGACCAGGAAGAGGGAGAGAAAAGAAAAAGCAAGAAGATAACCTCTCAAAATCAAGAATAATCTGCTGACTTTATAACCTATCCCATTTTATTATATTTGTTCGTTTGTTTCTCTTATCTTCATTCTTGATACTTTTTTTCCTCCTCCAATTTGGCCGATTAACTCTCTGCCGGTCTTACTCTCTCCTCTCCTTGAACTACACTACCCATAAGTGTTACATCTCCCATTATCTTTTTTCTCCTCTTCCTTTCTCTCTATGAGGGTTGCACTCCAAAACCCTTAACTCTCTCTCTCTCTCTCCTTTCTTTTTTCTTCTTTTAGTGGTTCCTTCTTTTTTTCTCTCTCTCTCTTTCTTTTCTCCCTCTATATTAGTTTCTTCCTTTCTCCTTTACATCTCCTCTCATTCAAACCTCAATAACAAACAAATTATCTTATCTGGGACTCAAACTTATGTTTGTGGCATTTTGGGGGGTTTTTACTTCACCTTTTTAACTCACTAGCAGTGCTCCCATCCCTGGCTCTCCATTTTATCTAGTTCTTGTTCCACTAAATACAATAGTATTTTTTTAATTTGTCCCCTCCATTTTTCTGTTTTCCTCTTATTCCTCTCATCATAACTCTTAGATAACCAACACCTAAAAGTAAATCATTTTATTCTTGACCCAAATTTTTCCTTATTTGCTTTTTGTGGATCCATACCCCCCCTTTTTTTTTTGCCCCTTTATTACTTTTCCCCAATTCAGGCCCTCCATCACAGGCATTGTTTGTTATAATTCACAGTTCACCACAAGATTTTCTCAAGAAAAAGGGGAGAGGAGAGGAAAAAAGGAGGGGGGGAATAATTTCCTTTTTAAAAAAATTATTATTTTATTTTATTTTTATTTCATTATTAATTTTTTTAAAAAAAAACAACTCTTTTCGATTTTTTGTTTTTTAACTTTTTATTCTTTATTAAATCTCATTAATTCTATCAACAAAACCACCCTCAGATGCCATTAAGGAAGAGAAAATCGAATATCATGGATACAAAAGAAAGAGAGGTAACAGCTAGATGAGGAAAAATCTATGGAGAAAAAATTTAACATATTGGAAACCTTGGAGCTAAATGACAGAGAATTCAACATAGAAATCCTAAAAATCCTCCGAGATATACAAGAAAACACAGAAAGGCAATTTAGGAAGCTCAGAAAACAACTCAAAGAACATAAAGAATATATGTCCAAAGAAATTGAAACTATAAAAACAAATCAAACAGAGATGAAAAACTCAATTCACGAGCTGAAAAACGAAGTAACAAGCTTAGCTAATAGAACAGGTCAGATAGAAGAGAGGATTAGTGAAATAGAAGACAAGCAACTTGAGGCACAACAGAAAGAAGAAGAAAGAGACTCAAAAATTTAAAAAAATGAGATAGCCCTACAAGAATTATCTGACTCCATCAAAAAGAATAACATAAGAATAATAGGTATATCAGAGGGAGAAGAGAGAGAAAATGGAATGGAGAACATACTCAAACAAATAATAGATGAGAACTTCCCAACCCTGTGGAAAGAACTAAAGCCCCAAATTCAAGAAGCAAACAGAACACCGAGTTTTCTTAACCCCAACAAACCTACTCCAAGGCATATCATAATGAAATTGACACAAACCAACAGCAAAGAAAAAATTCTCAAGGCAGCCAGGGAAAAGAAGAATACAACATATAAAGGAAGGCCCATTAGATTATCATCAGATTTCTCAGCAGAAACTCTACAAGCTAGAAGAGAGTGGACCCCAATATTTAAAGTCCTGAAAGAGAGGAACTTTCAGCCACGAATACTATACCCATCAAAGCTATCCTTCAAATATGAAGGAGAAATAAAAACATTCACAGATACAGAAAAGATGAGGGAATTTATCATCAGAAAACCCCCACTCCAGGAATTACTAAAGGGGGTTCTCCAATCAGATACAAAGAACAAAAAAAAAAACAGAGCCACAAGTAAAAGCTCCAAGAAGAACACAATAAAACCAAATTTAAACTGTGACAACAACAAAAAGAAAGAGGGGGAGAAGATGGAGATTAACAGTAGCAAAGGACAATGGAGTGCAAAAGTACTCACAAAATAGTTCACTACAATGAACAGGGTAGAGACCCTTTTCATTACTCAAAGGTAACCACCATTGAAAAAACCACCACAGAAGCACATGAGATAAAAAAGATAGCAACAGAGAAAAGATGTATGGAATACAACCAAATAAAAACAAAAGATAGAAAAACGAAAGAGAAGGATCAAACAAGACACAAAACTAACAGAAAGCAAGATATAAAATGGCAATAGGGAACTCACAAGTATCAATAATTACACTAAATGTAAACGGATTAAACTCACCAATAAAAAGGCACAGAGTAGCAGAATGGATTAAAAAAGAAAATCCAACTGTATGCTGCCTACAGGAAACTCATCTAAGTAACAAGGATAAAAACAAATTCAAAGTGAAAGGCTGGAAAACAATACTCCAAGCAAATAACATCCAAAAAAAAGCAGGTGTAGCAATACTCATATCGGATAATGCTGACTACAAGACAGGAAAAGTACTCAGAGATAAAAATGGCCATTTCATAATGGCTAAGGGGACGCTGAATCAAGAAGACATAACAATTCTTAATATATATGCACCAAACCAAGGAGCACCAAAATATATAAGACAGCTACTTATTGATCTTAAAACAAAAACTGACAAAAATACAATCATACTTGGAGACCTCAATACAACGCTGACGGCTCTAGATTGGTCATCCAAACAGAGAATCAACAAAGACATAGTGACCTTAAACAAAACACTAGAGCACCTGGATATGATAGACATCTACAGGACATTTCATCCCAAAGTGACTGAGTATACATTTTTCTCCAGTGTACATGGATCATTCTCAAGAATTGACCATATGTTGGGCCACAAAAACAACATCAGCAAATTCAGAAAAATTGAAGTTGTACCAAGCATATTTTCTGATCATAAAGCCTTGAAACTAGAATTCAACTGCAAAAAAGAGGAAAAAAATCCCACAAAAATGTGGAAACTAAACAACATACTTTTAAAAAATGAATGGGTCAAAGAAGAAATAAGTGCAGAGATCAAAAGATATATACAGACTAATGAAAATGACAATACGACATATCAGAATCTATGGGATGCAGCAAAAGCAGTGATAAGAGGGAAGTTCATATCACTTCAGGCATATATGAACAAACAAGAGAGAGCCCAAGTGAACCACTTAACTTCCCACCTTAAGGAACTAGAAAAAGAAGAACAAAGACAACCCAAAACCATCCGAAGAAAGGAGATAATAAAAATCAGAGCAGAAATAAATGAATTAGAGAACAGAAAAACTATAGAAAAAATTAATAGAACAAGGAGCTGGTTCTTTGAAAAGATCAACAAAATTGACAAACCCTTGGCAAGACTTACCAAGGAAAAAAGAGAAAGAACTCATATAAACAAAATCCAAAATGAAAGAGGGAAAATCACCACGGACACCGTAGGTATACAAAGAATTATTGTAGAATACTATGAAAAACTTTATGCCACTAAATTCAACAACCTAGAAGAAATGGATAAATTCCTAGAACAATACAACCTTCCTAGACTGAGTCAAGAAGAAGCAGAAAGCCTAAACAGACCTATCAGTAGAGAAGAAATAGAAAAAAACATTAAAAACCTCCCCCAAAATAAAAGTCCAGGCCCTGACGGGTATACCAGCGAATTTTATCAAACATTCAAAGAAGACTTGGTTCCTATTCTACTCAAAGTCTTCCAAAAAATTGAAGAAGAAGCAATACTTCCAAACACATTTTATGAGGCCAACATAACCCTCATACCAAAACCAGGCAAGGATGGCACAAAAAAAGAAAACTACAGACCAATATCTCTAATGAATACAGATGCTAAAATACTAAACAAAATACTAGCAAATTGAATACAACAATATATTAAAAAAATAATACATCATGACCAAGTGGGATTCATCCCAGTATCTCAAGGATGGTTCAACATACGTAAAACGGTTAACGTAATACACCATATCAACAAAACAAAGAACAAAAACCACATGATCTTATCAATAGATGCAGAAAAGGCTTTCGATAAAATACAACACAATTTTATGTTTAAGACTCTCAACAAAATGGGTATAGAAGGAAAATATCTCAACATGATAAAGGCCATATATGATAAACCATCAGCTAACATCATATTAAATGGCACTAAACTGAAGGCTTTCCCCCTTAAATCAGGAACAAGACAGGGTTGTCCACTCTCTCCACTCTTATTTAATGTGGTACTAGAGGTTCTCGCCACAGCAATCAGACAAGACAAAGAAATAAAAGGCATCCATATCGGAAAAGAAGAAGTAAAGGTATCACTTTTTGCAGATGATATGATCCTATACATTGAAAACCCCAAAGAATCCACAAAAAGACTACTAGAAACAATAAGCCAATACAGTAAGGTCGCAGGATACAAAATTAACATACAGAAGTCAATAGCCTTTCTATATGCCAACAATGAAACAATTGAGAACGAACTCAAAAGAATAATCCCCTTCACGATTGCAACAAAAAAAATAAAATATTTAGGAATAAACATAACAAAGAATGTAAAGGACTTATATAATGAAAACTATAAACCATTTTTAAGGGAAATTGAAAAAGATATAATGAGATGGAAGAATATACCTTGTTCTTGGCTAGGAAGAATAAATATAATCAAGATGGCTATATTACCCAAAGCAATATACAAATTTAATGCAATTCTCATCAAACTTCCAATGACGTTTTTTAAAGAAATAGAGCAAAAAATCATCACATTTATATGAAACTATAAAAAACCCCGAATAGCCAAAGCAATCCTAAAGAAAAAGAATGAAGCTGGGGGCATTACAATACCTGACTTCAAACTATATTATAGGGCCACGACAATCAAAACAGCATGGTATTGGCAGAAAAATAGACACTCAGACCAATGGAACAGAATAGAAAGTCCAGAAATAAAACCACATATATATAGTCAAATAATTTTTGATAAAGGGGCCAAGAACACACAATGGAAAAAAGAAAGCCTCTTCAATAAATGGTGCTGGGAAAACTGGAAAGCCACATGCAAAAGAATGAAACTGGACTACAGTCTCTCCCCCTGTACAAAAATTAACTCAAAATGAATCAAAGATCTAAACATAAGACCTGAAACAATTAAGTACATAGAAGAAGACATAGGTACTCAACTCATGGACCTGGGTTTTAAAGAGCATTTTATGAATTTGACTCCAATGGCAAGAGAAGTGAAGGCAAAAATTAATGAATGGGACTACATCAGACTAAGAAGTTTTTGCTCAGCAAGAGAAACTGATAACAAAATAAACAGAAAGCCAACTAAATGGGAAATGATATTTTCAAACAACAGCTCAGATAAGGGCTTAATATCCAAAATATACAAAGAACTCATAAAACTCAACAACAAACAAACAAACAATCCAATAAAAAAATGGGAAGAGGATATGAATAGACACTTCTCCCAGGAAGAAATACAAATGGCCAACAGATATATGAAAAGATGCTCATCTTCTTTAGCTATTAGAGAAATGCAAATCAAAACGGCAATGAGATACCACCTCACACCTGTTCGATTAGCTGTTATTAGCAAGTCAGGTAATAGCAAATGTTGGAGAGGCTGTGGAGAAAAAGGAACCCTCATCCACTGTTGGTGGGAATGTAAAGTAGTACAACCATTATGGAAGAAAGTATGGTGGTTCCTCAAAAAACTGAAAATAGAACTACCTTATGACCCAGCAATTCCTCTACTGGGTATATATCCCCAAAACTCAGAAACATTGATACGTAAAGACACATGCAGCCCCATGTTTATTGCAGCATTGTTCACAGTGGCCAGGACATGGAAACAACCAAAAAGCCCATCAATAGATGACTGGATAAAGAAGATGTGGCACATATACACTATGGAATACTACTCAGCCATAAGAAATGATGACATCGGAACATTTACAGCAAAATGGTGGGATCTTGATAACATGATACGAAGCGAAATAAGTAAATCAGAAAAAACCAGGAACTGCATTATTCCATACATAGGTGGGACATAAAAGTAAAACTGAGAGATATTGATAAGGGTGTGGTGGTTACGGGGGGAGGGGGGAATGGGAGAGGGAAAGGGGGAGGGGGAGGGGCACAGAGAGAACAAGATAGAGGGTGACAGAGGACAATCTGACTTTGGGTGATGGGTATGCAACATGATTGAACGCCAAGATACCCTGGACTTGTTATCTTTGAATATATGTATCCTGATTTATTGATGTCACCCCATTAAAAAAATAAAATTATTTAAAAAAAAAAAAAAAAGAATGTTTCTTGGGGCAGTCTGATTATTACTTTATTTAGTAATGACAGAACATGTAAATAAATGGTTCTCTTCTTAGGTTTCCCAGGATCACTGAATCATATATTATCTGTTCTCTTTCCAAAAAGTGCTCAGTCCTTGCATAGATACAAAGGCTCACATCGCAATGATGCTAAAGGCATTCTCAATCTCGTGTCTGTCTCTAACCTAAACCCCATCTATTCTCTTGTCTTCAGTCAAGCTGCTTAAAAGAGTAATTTACATTTTCCACATCTTGGCTTTTTTTGTTTCCCAGTTACTTCTTAGTTCATCTAAAAATATTATTATAAATTATTTTAAATATATATTAAAAAACAATATATGTAATATACATATGAGCTATGAATGTTAACACCTGTGAAGTCTTCAAGTACCTTAAGAGATGTTCCCACCAGCATTGAAGCCCCGTGTGTATCTGGCCACAATGGCATCCCTCTCTTCCCCACTTGGGGTTTCACTGTTCCAACTTTCTTGTTTGTCATTCTCTTTCTATTTATTGCAGTTTTACCCACCTATATGAATCTTTTAATAATGTGTTGATTTATTTTTTTGCATATTTTAGCTTTATATCATTTATATCATGCATTTTCCAACACTTGCATTTTTTCCAAATTTTGTAAGTTAGCTTTTTTGTTGCAAGTGACTACAGTATTCATTTTCATTGCTATATAATACTCCATTGAATGGTTGTAGTTTAGTTTATTTATTCTCTTTTTAAATGACTTTGGAATTCCTTTAGGTTTTATTTTTTTCTTTACTATACACATTTTCTTGGGAGAGTTTATCTACTTTTGCAACTTTTACATACTTTCCACATTTTAATTTTCCACATCTTCAGGTTTAAATATTCAAATTCTGCTAGGCTATTTCTGCACCTCACAAGCACTTCAAGCTTATTATATTGATCCCTCCTCCCTAATTGTCAACCTGCATCTAATTTATTACAAAATCTTGCAATTTTTACTTACAGAATATTCTGGAATCCATTGTCTCCTTTGCTTCCCCACTATCACTATCCATTCTTAGTCTTAGTCTTTTATAGTTTTCTCTTGCACTTTGGAAATAATCACCTAGTGAGTTTCTCTGCCCACATACTTGCCCTCTCAGTTACATCACTGATGCAACCATCAGAGTGATTTATCTAAAATGCAATTTGACCATATCGCCTTCTAATTATAAGTGTCCCCAGGCTCTGAGTCACCTGCACTGTGAATATCCAAGCTCCTAGCATGGCATTCAGGCACGTCACAGATTCCTTGCCCTGGTCTTCTTGCCTATTACTTCTCATTTACCTATCATACCCCAAGAACCAAAAATCTTATGGCTAATCCTGCACACTGTGATTTTTTTCCTCCGTGCCTTGCATATGTAGTTCTCTCTGCAAAGAATGCCCTCTGGGTCTTTCTTCCGCTGCTTACTGTTTATCCATCTAGATTCAGCTCAGTTGTCACCTTAATTCACCTGTTCTTTCTTCTCTTAACACATTGTGTTCTGAGTGGTAGTTTGTTTGTCTATATTCTGTTCTGAAATATAAACTAGCAAACAGAATTCTTTTCTCTTTTTTCTTTTTCTTTGTGTGTGACAGAGACAGAGACAGACAGACAGACAGGAAAGGAGAGAGATGAGAAACATCAATTCTTCATTGCAGTTCTTTAATTTTTCATTGATTGCTTTCTCATATATGCCTTGCCAGGGGGGCTATAGCAGAGCGAGTGACCCCTTACTCAAGCCAGCAATCTTAGGCTCAAGCTGGTGAGCCTTGCTCAAGTCAGGTGAGCCTGCGCTCAAGCCGGCGACCTCAGGATTTTGAACCTGGGTCCTCCACATCTATTCATTGCACTCTATTCACTGTGCCACCACCTGTTCAGGCTCAAACTAGATTTCTTTAATTCCTGTTTATATACTCAGTATTTAGTATAGTGCCTAGCTCGTAATATTTTCTCAAAAGATGACAATAGAACTGTTGACCTGAAACAAGGAGTGAAAATATTTCATCAGACCCTATCACAGTGGCCTAGGAAATACCCCTGAAGACTACCCACATTTTCTTCCTCAATTTTCAAGCAAGTTTCTAATGTCTAATTGATTTCTCTTAGTACTTAGAATAGACAACACATGGTCTCTGTAAAAGAATACTTATTACTGCAAATTGAATATGTTAATGTCAATTTGTACAACACTTAATCAGTGTTTCTAGTTATTATTGCTAAATAACAAACTACCTCCCCCCTAACTTAATGATGTGAAACAACAGCCATTTTATTGTGCTCAGAAAAGGCTCAGAAATTCAGGAATGTCTTGTCTTTACTCACTGATGTCTTAGTCCTTTGCTGGACTGCCTCAAACAGCTGGGGGCTGGAACCAACTGCGGGCTTCTTCGCTCACCTGTCTGGTACCTAGGCTGACATTCCTTTAAATCTTGAAACACTTACATATGGAGTCTCCAAGTGGCCTGAGTTTCTCACAGAATAGTCCCTGAGAGCTGAGAGAGAGCCTTCCCAAGAGAATCAGGTAGAAACAGCGTGACCTTTTGTGACTTGTTACATGAGTTCATTTCTATCACACTCAGTTGGCTGAAGCAATTGTAACTTTGTAAGTCTGATCCTCTGAGTACTAATAAAGTATGGCCTCTCGGTGCCTGAGATTAATGTCTAGACTCATGTCTGAGGTTGTTCTTAGGAAGCTCTGTCTGCGTGCTCACCTGGCCCCTTGTCAGGTGTTCCTTTTAGAGCTGCCAGTCCCCAACCGGCAGAAATGACCACTGTCCTGTTCAGTGAACCCTGGAGCTTACAGCTGAGACTGCCTGAAGCTCACACGCCCACCCGTTTCTCCGTCCTCACAAGCCAAGACCCAGCTTTTTTACTCTCCACACTCATTCCTCTTCACCTTCACCACCTTCCTTCCTTTCCCCAGGGGTAAACACATCCTTCTCTCAGCCCAGAGCTGGCTTCCTTCTGGACAGAGCCATGCGTATAGACCCCAATTCATGTGAGGATGGACTCCAGGCAGCCCATAGTAAAAGCCAGACCATTTTGCCATGCTTGGAAAATGACAGGGTGTGCTTTACAATTTCCCAGACACATGGGCCTCTTTCTGTACTCCACAGCGATTTCTGAGCTCCTCTTCTTGGTGGCTCCTTTGTCCTCGAAGATGCGCCTGCTGCTTGCCATCCAGTCTCAGGCCTGGGCCTCTGAAGAGGCCTCTATGGCTAAACCCACTCTTAGGCTGTTTCCCTCGTTCCCAACATTTTTCTTCACCAGTGTGCGCTTCATGATTTTTCTGCTTCTTTGAAAAAAGATTAAATAAACACAAAGGAGGGTTCAACAGTTTCAGGAGAATGACATAATAAGAGAAGAAGAGGAGGTTTGGTCTTAAAATAGAAATTGTAATGCACCGAGAAAACAAGATGATAGACCCCAGGAGGAAAGTTATTTGTTATGGAGGAATTTATTTATTTCCTATTGGCTTCTGTCTCTATAGATATTGTTCTACTTCAGAGTAGGGGTTCTGGTGCAGCTGTTTTGCTTGAAGGAATTGGAGATGACTGAAAATCTGGTTAGTAATTCCTATGCACCAGAGTTAGTAGATTTGTCCCATGGAAATTGGTTCCTGCTGCCCGGTTGGCAGGGCCTGAGGTGTGGTGACTGCAGGACTCTTAGCCACCTGCTTCCGTTTCCAAGTGGAATCATCTTGCTCGCAGCAAAGCTGCTTCCTTTTGTCAGGCTCTGTCCTTTACATGCAAGTGGGTTGCAGCCCTGCCACCTGGGCCGCAGAGCAGTACAGCCAGGGCTGAGGGAGGTGGGTGTGCGAAGAAACGGTGCCTGTCTTGGCAGGAGCGGCGCACTGTTTGTCTGGGAAGCTCTCTGGGGCTTAAGTACATACTGATGGAGGCCAAACAGGGTGTCTGAAAACTCTGACCTGCCCCAGGTGTTGAACACATCATGCCACCGTCCTTGGGACTCAGTTCTTCGTCTGTCGAGTGGGGTGCTCACAGATGGGGGCTCCGGGGCAAGACTGGGTAGGAATGCCTCCTGCTACTTTACAGCAGCATGAACTTGGGCAAGTCAGTGAACTTTTATGAGCCTTGGCTTTCTTATTTGTAAGTTGTGGATGCTAATACCCATGTTAGAGGACTGCTATCACCTCTTACAGAGTTGTTCCCTTACTTGAGAAAATATATGTGAAACATTTTGTACAGTGCCAGATAAAAGGGCATAGGTTTTGCAGTCAGACAAACCCGGGTAATAATTTCTTTCAACCACCCACTGATAGTGTGACTTTGAAAAAGACCTTATCTCAGAGAGCCTCAATTTATTCATCTTTATAATGGCTAAACAGTCATTTCCTAGTTAGTTGCTCTTGAAATTAAATGATGGTTTATGATCCTAGAAGGCATCCAGCATGTTAGAGGCATGAATGCCAGCGTCCCTATCTTTTGTCTGCATAGCTGGCTCTCCTTCGTCAGGCGCCTGCACGGAAAGTGATTTCCCGCGCCACCACCGCCAATTCATCAAGGCCAACAAGGACGAGCCTGCCGGGGCTCGGCTGCGGATTTCACGCCTCCAGTCACAATGGCAGCCAGGAATAGATTTTCCACTTGACGTGGCAAGAAGAAAAGGTGCACTAATGTGGAGCCTTCAACCTATACGGCCACAAAGAGCAATAACCATCGCTGACAGGCCCAGCCCAGGATTTGTATGTGTGATAAGTCACAGCTCTAGCTCATTCCTTCCCAACCACCACAATGAGCTCAGAAGAGAGGCTGTGAAAGTCCGTTCGCTCTGTTTACCAATGCGGGGCCTAAACTGCAGAGTATAAAACAGTAGATAAGCTATTCCTGAAGGGAGGAGGCATTTGATGAGGGGGGAAAAAAGATAGAAAGAATAAAGCAAAAGAAAACAAAGAAAAACTCAAAGAGGGCGACTAAAACAGAATGTTTTTAAACAGAGTTCAGGTCCACAGAGGCAGATAACTTAGCACAGAGGCAGAGAGGGAAGGACAGGAAAGGCGGAGAGAAGGAGCTGCGCCAAGTGCCTTGCTTTGTTCTCTGGTAGCTTCTTCCGGAGGTGATGGGCTCTGCAAGGGAGAGAGACCACCCCGGAAGGGGCCAGCAGTCCCGAGTTCTTCACTCAGTGAGCTGCTGCTAAGTCTGCTAGACTCCCCTGGGGACCCCAGCAGATGTGGGCAGAGAATGCGTTAGGTGTCCCAGATGTCTTTGTGTCACTAATGTAGGAGGCAGAGTGTAAGAAAGATACATGATAAATTCCATGACTAAACCCCAAAGCAGGAAGGCGGAGCTAGAACGTGGTACTTGAGGAGGGAGTCTTGGTTATGATGAGAAGCAAACATTGAAGAATTGTCTTGGGCATTCCAGGATTGTCTGGATCAAGTTGGAGCTCTGACTCCAGCATCAAGGGCTGGGCTCTGAGGACACAGGTTACCTTGAAGCCTTTCATAGCTGTTATTTACATCTGATGCTTCATTGTACCCAAGAGTCAGCATATGGTCAGAGAGAGCTGCAATACTTATTCTTTTTATTTTTCAGATGGGAAAAGTAAGTATAGGCACTATTGGAATCAAAGGGTATTAAAAATAGAAGGGATCTTACAGATTATATAGGCTTACCAGAGGGATTTGCAATGGCTCACCATCAACAGCAAGTCCTATATATACTGAAGCTGTTAGCACAGACTGAAAAGGTGAAAGGGACAGAACAGAAGAGAGACAGAGACATAAGCAAACCCAAACCCCAAACTCCTCTTTAAAATCTACAGCAACTGGAGCTTTAAGCTTCTTAGCAACCTAGACAAACAAATGACCTTCAAGATCACTATTTCCAACCCCCTCATTTTATGGATTAAGAAATGAAGCCCTATATTATTTTTTAAAAGCTTTTTATCAATGCAATGTGTTTCTGTAGTTTCTGTAGCTAAGCAAGGAATTATTTCCACTTTAATGTTTCCGATTGATTTTTTTTTTTTCAAATGGGCTTTTTCACGAGGCACTGCTGACCTCCCAGAAACCAATTATGCATCAAAGCAGTGCAGAATGCTACATGAAAAGTTAACCTTCACGGAGCTATAACAGCTCCCATAACAAGGAAACAGTCTCTTTACCGGGAGTACCACTCTCCGGACCACTGGCAAGCCACCTATTCTAGAAGCCCTCTCTACTTCCGGCAGTCGAATCACCTCAAAGCCTTCAATCCTTTTTATCATTCCCACTATATGGTCTTGATTTTCCCTAGGTTCTCCACATTCGCTACTAGTTTTGAGCATTGAGCAAAGAGAGAGGGGCCCTCAAGATCCCAGGCTTGATGTTGAGTATTTGCTGAAACTTACTACAGGCATTGGTCAGTCAGTTCAGCAGGTCATTGGGCAGTAAGTGGTGCATACAAGAGAAAACGCCTCCCACTCTGTCCTTCCCGGTGCACCAGACAGTTTGAGAGTCAGCCACTGAACTGATGGGGGCCTGAAGCTTCAGCTGCAGGAGGGAAAAACTCCTATCGGAAGAGACCCCTGCTACACCACTGAAGTGAGAGGAATTTTGACCGTTGGCTGCCAGCACTATGAGGAACACTATGAAATGAAGCAAGGGCTTAGCACGATTCTGTGCCCATGAGTCTCCCTGCTCATGGCTCAGTATCAGATCTGTTCTGTCTCACCAGCTTTTCCTTCCAGTAGGTTCTGCAGTAACCAGCTCTCTGTGGGTGAAAACGCCTTCACACAGGTACAACTTGGCAGTATCTCACCTCACCCCTAATTCAGGGCTTCTCTGTTCAGCCCCTTGCATGTGTGATTTGTGGGGTAAAACTTTGATCAGGGGCAATTGGGGTAATTTATAACGCTTTGTGGTGGATGGCCCGCCACCGAAGACAGAGAGACCAGTTGCATTTTTATCAATGTATTTTGCATTGTCCCTCCCTCTTTTGCTGCTTTATTCTCCTTACCCCTCTCTCTCTTATTCTATGAAGTTCCCAAGTGAAGTAAAAGCGTGAATGCCCTGCTTCAAGTTCAGCCTCCTGGGGAACCTGAGAATGGACCAGTATTTATCTTCTAGCCCATTTCTCCTGCTTTCAATTAAACTGCTTTTGACTTTTCTGGTTAGGCTCACTGACAGAACAAGTTAGATTCTATGGCTTGTTAGATTTTTAATTTTGGCCATTTAGATTGCATTTGCCTTCCTTTGGAAAAAGAATCTAAATTTTCTTCTGGTGATGATCTTGTCTCTGTTCCTGGTTACACAAGTCCAATGAAGTTCATTCCAGGTCTAGCTTAAAAAGTGAACATGTGGTTTGGTTTCAACCAATCAGAACTCTCTTTACCTCCTGACTGGTGGCTGATCAAAGATAGTCACAGGATCTAAACTAAAGCCAGTGTGACCAAACATAAATTTTTGCTAAAACTAATGAATAAGATGCATATTTTCTCTTCCACTGTACTTAAAGACCTGAACTTAGAAAATGTAGTAATAGAACTGATGCAGCCATCTTTTGGGAAAATGTCATCTCACGATAGATCCAACATGGAGAAAGCAGAGCTCAGAGGAATCAGGATCTGGTGACATTGTTTAACCACACTTTTACATCCCAGCCTCTCCAACACATAGAGGTCCTGGACTTTTTATGTATTTAAACCAATACATTTCCTTTTTTGCTTAAACTTACTTTTTTATTTTGTTATTGTTCATTTGCAACTTAAAGAATTTTGGCTCATACGGAAAGGTCTTCCTGCCCAAATTCCTTATTTTTATAATCCATGTGGCTGTCACTAAAGACTTTTTAAAATTTTTGTTTTGTTAGATATTGAGGATATTAAAATAATATTTGTAAGGTTTAAAGAGTGGTTATAAATCAAACTCCTAATTATTGCCACTCAGTTTAAGAAAGAAAATATGATTATTTAAAATTGTCTGTAGCTTTTCCTAGATTCTAAACCTTTTTCTACTCCTTCAGAAGTAGTCACTATCTTGAATGTGTTAGATTCTCTTGTTTTCTTTATAATTTTATTGTGTGTCTGACTCTCTAAATAATTTATTGTAGCTTTGCAAGATTTTTAAATTTATGTAAATACAATCATAGTGTATATATTCTTTCTTGACTTGTTTTTTAAACTCAGCCTTGTATTGTGGGATTCTTTCATAGTGTTGCATGTAGCTATAAGGCATTTATTTCTGAGGTTATATGCAAATGCTATATCTTTAATTCTGCTATTGTAGACATTTTTATATCCAGATTTGTTTGTTTGATTCTACAAACAGTCATATCAGATATGAGCTTTCTTGCACATGAGTCCTGGTACACAATTGAGGAGGTTTCTTTAAGGTTTATACCTGGAAGAATAATCTGCCATTGTTTATGTGCAGTTTCCTATTTATTAATAAGCACAACTTATTTTTTAGAGTGGTGGCTTTACTAACATGTAGAAACCATGAATAAGTACAATCTTCTATAAATTACCCAAAACTTGATATTTTCAGACTTTACTATTTGCCAATACAAAGATAGATGGCTATAAAATTGAATCTCTTGTGTGGTTTTAACTTACATTTTTTTCTGATCAATAATAATATTGATATCATAACTACATCATAAAGTTTTGATCAATGTTTCCTCTGAAAATAAAACATATATATATATTTCATATTAACCATCTGGTGAAGACCTAACCACTTTTTAAAGTAATTAATGAGAAAACCAACAAAATGGAGAGGCCATTCACATAGAATTGGAAAGAGTAAGGAATTTGTAGTGCTTGATGCTTGGATGAGATGGCTAACTTCTCTAAAAATTAGTTAATACCCTTCAGTGTAATAAAACTCCAATTTGGGAGATAATCTCTCTGACTATAGTGAAATCTTTTATATCTCTACCAAACATTTTTTTTTTACATAATAAGAACTCTTTACATTACTGTATGTTTTTTCTTTCTTTCTTTTTTTTTTTAAGTCAGAGTAGGAGAGATACAGAGACAGACTCCTACATGTCCCCTGGCCGTGATTCATCCGGCAACCCCTGTCTAGGGCTAATGCTCTGCCCATCAGTGGTCATGCTAGCAACCAAGCCTTTTTTAGCACCTGAGAGAGAGGCTCCAATGAGCCATTCTCAGCGCCTGGGGCCAATGAGCTTTAATCAATTGAGCCATGGCTGTGGGAGGGGAAGAGAGAGAGATAAGGGGGAGAGAAAGGGGAGAGAAGCAGATGGTTTCTTCTTCTGTGTTCCCTGACTGGAAATCAAACCTAGGACTTCCACATGCCAGGTTGATGCTATACTGCTAAGCCAAACCCCCAGGGCCAACATTTATTGGATTTTTTTTTTTTTATCATCTGTACTTGTAGAGTTGAAAACTACTCTAATTGATAGTAAATAACAAGTCAAACAAGGAAAAACATTCTGAGAGGAGAAGTTGGCACAATTTTTCTGTAAAGAATCCGGTAGTAAATATTTTGGGCTTTGTAAGCCATATGGTCTCTAGTGCACTGCTCATCTGCTCACATGAAAGTAGCCATAGAAAAACAAGCATGACTGTTCCCATTGAATTTAATTTATTTACAAAAAAATGGTAGCTGCTGTTTTTGACCTGCAGTCCTAGTTTGCAGACCCCTGAGGTGGAGAATCAGATAATCCATAGGCAATCCTGCCAGAAAACATGCAGAAATACACTGGAAACATTCAGTAATCCCTTGGGTCTATTTTTATGGTCTGAATATTTTTCTTAACAGTTTCCCCTTTGATCATAATCTTTAAAGATTATTCTTGATCATGAAAAAGCTGACTTCATTGTCTTTGAGCCTAATTCATTTACATAGTTGCAGTAAAAAAGTGTTAATTTATACTTAGAAGTCATCTTTTAATACTGTCAGCAAATCTAAAGCTCTATGGTGTTAAGCAATTGTAAGGCCAGAAAATTAACTTTTGTTTGGAGCAATGGAATTGTTCCTACTATTATAGAGATATTTTTCGTTGCTCTTACTTTCTTTTTTAATTTGAAGCCAAAGAGTCAAATGCAAGACATTTCTCTCTGCCAGTTTTGCCTACAATGTCTATAAATATGTGTGAAATCATCTCTTTCATAAGGTTCCTGGCCAGCCAGGAAGTAACATTCCTTACCACCTAGAAGGATTGAAGCAACCTTTCTGTAATGGGTCAGATTATAAATATTTTAGACTTTGAGAATCATGAAGTCTCTGTTGTGACTATTCAACTATGATGCTGTAATGCAGAAGTGCTAGAAACAATATGTAAACAAATATGTGTTCTTGTGTTCTAATAAAACTTTATTTACAGAGATGCTGATGGGATGGATTTGGCGTACGGGTCGTAGTTTGCCAACCTGAGCTTTAAGCCATAGAACAAGTACTAGCCCACTTTTCTCGTCAGGTAATATAGAAGATAAAGAAGATCAGACCAATATTCCAAGAAAGATTTGTCAGTTTAACAGAGAGAAAACTTAGTTGTAGTTTTGCTTTGATATATACTATTTGATACTAAAGAAATCATCTCTTAAAAAAAAACTCTTCTAAATAAACTTATCAAAAGTGAACCACCTTTGGCAAAATGTTAACACATTCTTTTTTTTTTTTTTTTTGTATTTTTCTGAAGCTGGAAACGGGGATAGACAGACAGACTCCTACATGCGCCAACCGGGATCCACCCGGCACGCCCACCAGGGGGCGATGCTCTGCCCATCCGGGGCGTCACTTTGTCACAACCAGAGCCACTCTAGCGCCTGGGGCAGAGGCCAAGGAGCCATCCCCAGCACCGGGGCCATCTTTGCTCCAATGGAGCCTCGCTGTGGAAGGGGAAGAGAGAGACAGAGAGGAAAGAGAGGTGGAGGGGTGGAGAAGCAGATGAGCGCCTCTCCTGTGTGCCCTGGCCGGGAATCGAACCAGGGACTTCTGCACGCCAGGCCGACGCTCCACCACTGAGCCAACCGGCCAGGGCCAACACATTCTTTTGATTCTTTTCAGATTTATTATTTACACATGCTGTAATCAAAAGAAAATAAAATTCTCTCTAAAAAGAATTTAAATTTTGTTCTTAACATATCCTCTTTCATACTTTAAAACAACTAGTCACTTAATTTTAAATTATGCTATCCTCTTTTTCACCTAAGAAAATAGAAACACATCTAATTACCTTGCATGTTAAGTTATACCACTGTGCTATTATTGCTTCTAGTTGACTCTCATTTCTCTCTTTTTTTTTTAGGTGAGATGAGGATGTGACAGTAAGGCAGTCTCCCTCATGTGCCTTGACCAGGGTCCACCCAGTGACCCCATCCATCTGGGGCTGATTCTTGAGTACTGAGCTATATTTAGTACCTCAGGCTGACATGTTCCAACAGAGCTATCTTCAGGCCTGGGGCCACACTCAAACAATTCAGTCACTGGCTGTGGGATGGGAAGAGGGAGCAAAGGGGGAGAGGAAGGGGATGAGAAGCCAATGGTCGCTTCTTCTATGTGTCCTGACTGGGAATTGAACCTGAGACATTCATATGCTGGGCTGATGCTCTGCCCACTGAACCACTGACTAGGGCTGATTCTCATTTATGTATGTTAATTATAACTTTTAGCAAACTGTGTAACACATATTTCACAGAAAGAACCAAGAAGTAGGTGATAACTCTCATATACAAGCATTTTAACAAACCTGCAAAGCTTATTTACATGTATAACATTATTCTTGCAACTACAAATACCATTTTCATATCTTTTTACTTTTTTAAAGTACCAAAAATAAATACTTTTGTTAACATTATTCAGGTATATAGTCACTTCATACTACATAAAAATAAGAAGCTAAGAAGCAAACACTATATAACAACCACAACAAAAATCAACTAAAGAAAGAAAATTCTGTTCTCTCTTATCCAGTGTGACCAGACCTTGTCTCTATCTCATAGAGATTACCTGATGGTCAGGCCATGAAAACCAATCCAACCATAAATCATTGTTTCCACCAGTGCAACAATGTAAAATCAGAGCTAGAGCTGAACTCAGCCAAGAACCAGAAGCAAGAACAAAGCAAGCACAGAATTTAGGGGGAAAAAAGAAAGAAAGAAAGAAAGAAAGAAAGAAAGAAAGAAAGAAAGAAAGAAAGAAAGAAAGAAAGAAAGAAAGAAAAGAAAAAAAAGAAAGAATAAAAAGAAAGAAAGAATAAAAAGAAAGGAAGGAAGGAAGGAAGGAAGGAAGGAAGGAAGGAAGGAAGGAAGGAAGGAAGGAAGGAAGGAAGGAAGGAAGGAAGAGAGAAAGAGAGAGAGGGGAAGAAAAATTAAGAAGCAACAAAACTTCCTTTGCTTGGGGGAGTCATCCTAAATAGCCCATAGGGGCACCTCTCAATCAACCAAGTTTCATTAACTATAGAAAATAAGCCAACTAGACACCTCACTAGGACCCACAAAAATTACCAAATATAATTTTCAAAAAGTGTTAAAAATCATGTTTAATGCAAACATAAATAACGTGTGTTAAAGATTTATGTAGCTCATTAATGATATGATAGAACCAGCTAGCTGGTTCTCTAATCTTCATTTAAATATTTATTGGCTCATTTCCCTGCTCAAAACCTTCAGTAAACTCTTATACTTTTATTTATTTATATATTATTTATTTATTTATTTTGCTTCTGATTGCCACAGGAAATAAAAAAAAGGTTCAGAAAATCTTGGATCTCATGGAAAGCAATATTCACAATAAATGTTCTACTTTCCTATCAAGTCTTTCTTCTCAACTCCAAATCTACCGTTCTTTTACTCCACTGTAACTATTACTGCCAAAACACAATCCTTGTCTTCTAGGAGCTTATAAAAACTTTGAAAACATGGAACAAACAGTGAATAAATAAAGAACCTATGGTAAAAACTCAATAGTCACTGTGGGCTGACTTAGTCATAATAATTCATGAAGCAGACAGGAAATGAATAGGTTCTGAAAGTCAAAAGTCTTCGAAGAGAGATGTTCAGTGGAAATGGATACCACCAGATTTTATTTCCAGTAGTTTGGGGAAGATTTAAAACAATGAGAAAGTAAATTCTCAACTGACAACCTAATTGTTGTCATTTTTGTGTTTTTTATTGCTACTATGTTTTGACTTTCAGAAAAACAGTTGACTTATAAAATATTTCCTGCAGATTTATATTATCTATTTCTCATATTCATTATGAAAGCTCCAGACATGGGCCAGTGGTAAATTAATCCATATGCCCTTCCTCCCAAAAGTGTAATAAATTTGTATATCAGCTTTAAGGCAACGGCAACACAAGGAAAACATAATTTAAAACATAAAGAATAATGAAAAAGATAAAGAATGGGGGACAGAGATTAAGAGAAATAGATTGAAAGAGGAAGAGAGAGGAAGAGAGAGAGGGAGAGAACCATCTTTATTGCAACCCTTTAAAAAACATTGGAAGAAATCACCTTCTAAATAAATAGTGTAATGCCGAGAAAATGCTGTGAATCAGAAATTTAGCAGATTCCTAAGTCCAAAATGTGGCTGGAGTAACTTCAGGCGTAAGACAATGTTGGAAACTTGGGAGAACTTGATTAACATCAATTCTTAGTGGGTCCGATCAAGGTTAACATAAAATGTTTAAGGTGAGTAAATGAGATTGAGAGATTGAGTGCTCATTTTCAAATAAGTTGTTGATTCCTGAGCCTTTCTTTTGTTGTTTTCACCTTTACAGAAGAAAGAAAATATTGTCTGTAGATAAGTCCCTTGTGGAAATACCTAATGTGAAGCTTCTGTGAAAAATACCGAATACTCTTTAAATGGAAAGCTAATAGCAAGTAGGGTAGGAATCTCTCCCCAGAGCAATCTTTTTTCTAAAAATATGAAACAAATATGACTTGATAGTTCTTTTTATTAAAAAGATTTGAAGTTTAAATTTAGATTTCATATTACTGTAGTTCTCCTGCCAAGTCCAAGTTTAGATATTCTAGCTATTTTGTTTTTATTTCTCATTAGTTATAGCTATATTTCCCAAGGGATGCTGATTATGCTGCATTATTAACAGACAAATTCATTAATGAATTACAGAGAATTTTTAAAGATGGGGTCCTGTGGCCTCAGCATGTTCTAATTCAATAGATCTAGAATAAGAAATCAGCATGTATTTTTAAAATACTACTTAGAATTTCTAGTCATCAATGACTTTAGGGACTGTTAACTAGGAGTGCAGGACCAGAATGAAGGATGCAGGTTAGTCTACTCATCTTGGAATGTGCATTCCAGGGGTGAGTTTTAGAGGCAGGGAAACAGCAGGAAGTTCGATCAAGAAAGAGGTGTGCTAAATTTGGAGGATAAGTGGAAAGAAAACTCGCAAAATGATCTGAGAAGATTATATTTTGAGCACTAATGAAAACAACAGACAAATCTTTAAATTCTCTGCAAGATAGCCAAGATCGAAAGTCTATATAATTCTTTCAGGCCTCTTAGGACACAGCTGCAGCCAGCTGGGTGTGATGGCAGCTGTGGCATTGCTTTCTCATCCCCAAGTGGGAGAGGCCAGTGGGTATATTCTATGTACGCTCAATACAGTCCACGTTTCCTTACCATCAGGTCATGGTCACATAGAAGATGATATCTGATAAAAACATTCTGTCCTACCTTGAAGAAAGGTCAAATTTAGAAAAAAATATTTTAAATAAGGAATAATTTGTTTTTACCTGTACAAATATTGATTGACTTATGACCTATGCAATTTACAACCATTCTACTTTATGACCACAATTGCTAGCCATGTCTGGCAGCGCAAGTGTTGCCCAGCTAGGCATACGACAGTGCGGACCAGCTTCCGGCAGCACTACCATCTCTGCCTGCACCATTTCAACTGTTATCCCAGACTCGGTACAGCAATTTGTGTTTCGTGTCTTGAATATTTTTCATCAAACCCCTCCCAAGATGTCGATCAAGAGGAAATTGTCTTTGCAAATATTAAACCAGTTGTGCTGGTAATGCAGTGTTTTATCTAAACCTGACAAATGTAAAAATAAGAAAGAAAATGGTGTAGGGATGATACAACTGGCATAAAATGAACAAAGAAAATTATGATCTATAACAATAATGAAAGAAAATTATGATAAAATATGACTTAAAAATTTTTATAACATCATTTCACAGTACTGTACATATAGCCTACTCAACTTATGACCAAATTGTGTTATGACCGGTCTGTTGGAACCAATCGTGGTCATAAATCAAGCACTAGCTGTAATTATAAGGTGTTATCAACTTGTACTTCAACACTTGATACATCTTAATTGAATGTTCTTGATAAAAGGATGTGAGAAACTGAAAAGTGAGCCAACTTTGAGTTACCACAGTGGGAATGAAGATATTAACTAAGAAAACAGGACCTTCTCTGCCTTTTAGTGGGTTGAATCATATCTCAAGACTTCAAAGATATGTCCTTATCTTAAATCCCAAAACTGGGAGAGCAGCCTTATTTGGGAAAAAGGTCTTTGCAGTTGTAATTAAAGTTAGCATTTTAAAATGAGATCCTCCTGGATTAACGAGGTAGGCCCTAATCCAAAGGCAAATGTCTTCAGAAAAGAAACACAGAGGAGAGACACGGAGCGGGCCGTGTGAAGGCAAAGGTAAAAATGAGTGATGCAGCCACAAGCCAAGGAATGCCTGGAGCCACCAGAAGCTGGAAGAGGCAAGAAAGGATTCTCCTCCACATCTTCCAGAAGGAGCACAGCTCATACCAACACCTTGATTTTGGACTTCTCGTCTTCAAAACTATGAGAGACTAAATTTCAATTGTTTTTAAGTCACCTAGTTTGTGGCAAATTGTTACAGCAGCTCTGAGAAACTATAACGTGCTTGAATTATAACAAAGTGGGGAGACAGTCCTCTCTGAGCACTGCTTTGTGCGATATGTGTGTGGTGGAAAAGAAAAGAGAGATGCAACTCATGGGGCAGTAAGCAAAGGCCTCACATTACCGGAATGACAGATGGTCAGAATGATGGCAGAGGGGCGCATTCCAGGACCATATTGGAAATGGAGTACTATCAGTGATGTGCGCATGCCATTCATACAGCCAAGAAAACGGGACAAAAACCAGGGTGGAGAAAATGGGAACTGGCAGCTTTAGAGAATGTCAATGACCAACTGAATGACCAAATCTGCTCTGGATCATTGCTTGGCAATGGAGGTGGCATAGATATAAACTCCACATACTCCTCTGGCGGGACTCCGTGGCATAGATTACTACGGTGAAACTTTTGTGTCAAATGTCAGGTGGATAGAAGGAGGGCAGAACCACATTATAAACTCAATGCTTATTCGTTAAATATGAGTGCCAGTTTTTCCCAAATTATCCATGGACTACAGCACTGTGCCAAGCAAAACTGGATGTTTCTTGAAGGGATGATTGCGAGGAAAAGAAAAGTGGCTTTGGAGAAATCTAAATTTTGAGATGTTTTTTCAACCTTTCTCATGTCTAGCGTGAGTGGAAGAAACATCTCTTCAGTCACATTAGAAGATTAAGGCTTAGTTCTCATCAGGACCAGATAAACACACAGGGGTGCCCTAGACAGGATAATACCTTCAAACTAATACCTCTTACTTATTTTTCACTGTTCATTTAGTAGAGGGGGGAACAAAGGGATTTCTGTCAATAAATATTTTGACAGAATTATTTTTTAAGTGAAATCTTTTTTTTTTTTTTTGTATTTTTCTGAAGTTGGAAAAGTGGAGGCAGTTAGACAGACTCCGGCATGCGCCCAACCAGGATCCACCCGGCACGCCCACCAGGGGGTGATGCTCTGCCCATCTGGGGCGTCACTCTGCTGCAACCAGAGCCATTCTAGCACCTTAGGCAGAGGCCACAGAGCCATCCTCAGCACCCGGGCCATCTTTGCTCCAGTGGAGCCTTGGCTGCAGGAGGGGAAGAGAGAGACAGAGAAGATGGAGAGAGGGAGGGGTGGAGAAGCAGATGAGCACTTCTCCTGTGTGCCCTGGTCGGGAATCAAACCCAGGACTCCTGCATGCCAGGCCGATGCTCTACCACTGAGCAAACCGGCCAGGGCTTTAGTGAAATCTTTTTAAAAGACTTTTTACATTCATTTTAGAGAGGAGAGAGAGAGAGAGAAGAGGGGAGGAGCAGGAAGCATCTACTCCCATATGTGCCTTGACCAGGCAAGCCCAGGATTTTGAACCGGTGACCTCAGCGTTCCAGGTTGATGCTTTATCCACTGCACCACCACAGGTCAGGATATCTTGAAAAAAAATGATACCAAATTGTTAAAGACAATGTTCTCCTTATTGGTTTATTTAAATTTGCTAAAGCAGAATTAATATACATGGTAAAACAAGCACATTTTATAAAATGTTTTCTATTTCCTCTGCAACTCTTGTTTCTCCAGTTTACTTTCATTACTTTCATGAGCAGACAACTTCTTAGGACACCCATTCATGATTTGTAACATAGGTAATTAAAAGAATCATTTAATTTGGTAAGCCACACTACCGCTTGCACTGTTTTGTTCAGAACTTCAGCTAACTGTAATTGTCAACATCAATGACACAAAAAAAAACTCAACAGACAAGGTTAGCCTTAAAAGAAGTGTTTTATTTTTTTTAAAGTGTTTTATTTTAACTTATAAAAATTCATTTATTGATTTTTGAGAGAAAGAAAGGCAGAGGGGGAGAGAGAAAAAACACTGATTTGTTGTTCCACTTATTTACACATTCAATGATTGATTCTTTTTATTTATTTTTTATTTTTTTAATTTGAAGTTTTTATTTTTAACTTCTTGTGTTGACATTGTCCATAAAAGGAGTGTTTTTGAATATCTGTTCCAGACTTGCCTACTACTGTTGGGTTAGAAGCAATTGGTTGGTCTTAGACTTTCACCAAAGAGTTGTACTAATTGATAATTAAGGCCCGTGAGAATGTCCTACTGGTTCAAACTGTCTCCATTATTCAGGACATAGAGCCTGTCCTGCAATTTCCAATAAGACTTTTATGATGTTTTGTTCACACAAAGCTTTTCTTATCAAGCTATTACAACTATTGCATATGAATAAATTTTGAAACTTAGCTAATTAAAATTTTTATTAAAATTTTGAGTTTACAAAATGCTTATCAGAAATTATATACCATTTTCATCATTATGGAAAAAAAAACCTTGGAGGCAGTATTTTTATTATTATTTTCTAATTTTAAGATAATGAAACTTCAAGTAATTTGCTCATGGTCACACTACAGTGAGCTACTGCCCCAGAATTCTAACCTGGGGACTCATTTTCTCTCACCAATAATACTGCATTTCGTTGATTTTAAGATGCATTTACTTGTTTAGATGTTAACATCTCTGGCATTGGTATGATGTGTTTAATCAGCACTGTAATTTTTCGAAAGGGTACAAAATATAATGGGGTTTCTTCCAGTGATGCTATCTTAGATTAGACGGAATGTTGTATTTAATGCGAGTTTACCCCATGCTGGGAGCGGTGTTGGGCACTAGAAATAAAACTGTGAGCAACAAAGGCATTCTCCTCCCTCCTGGTGTTTCTAGGGTTTTATTCTGTAACATTATACCACCCAACCCCAGCCTGTTGTAAATTGTTTTTATTTTGTCCCATGTATTAGAAGCAATAGGCTTAACAAGATTATAAACCTCTTGAGGTGTTGTGTCTGGCCAAATTTTCTTGCTAGTAGGCAATCCATGATACCCTTCCAGAGTATATTTTTCTGAAACTATCTTGACTTTCCACACCAAACAGAAGGGGTCTCAGGTGGTAGATAATTATTTTGATCAATGTTTTTAAAATATATATATATATATATTTTAAACTTAGGAAATCCCAGCTGGACCAGGGATATGGAAAAACATGTTTGCAGTGTTATTATGCTATAATTTGCCAATATTTAGGGTCTGATGCCTTAGGAGCAGAGGAATAGTTAATAAGTAGCTCCCCTCACCCACATTTATGCTCCCAAAGCACCCCCATTGCACTGGCAAAAACAAGACAAAACTGAGACAGACTGTCTTTACAGCAGCCTTGGCATCGGCAGCTGCCAGAGGATGGAATACAGGGAGGTTCTGAGAAATACCACGGCTGAGAACCCTGAGCCTGGTTTTCCTGCTAACCAGCTGTCAGTCTCTGAACCTCCCTTGACCTGTCTCTGAGATGAACGTATTAGACTGAATGAAGTCCAAGGCCCTCTTGGCTTTAACAGTATAAGAAGTGAAGGCCGGCTAAGGCTTGGTTTTATTTTTCTACCATGTGCTTTTTTCCAATTAAGGCTTATCATTCAGCAGACGTTGGCCTTCTAATTAAGGGATATGACAACTATTGGCTAAGAATTGACTATAGAAGGTCCCATGTCAGCAGAACAAGTTGTGGCTTTTACACTTATTTGTTAATCACTGTAGTGGCTTGATGTAGATGAGACTGGTGATTAAGTGCTCTTCTGAAACCCTGTCTCTTGGTGAAGGCCAGAGAACATGGGAAAACCAGGAAGGATTATGGTGGACAAATAGTGTTCTATTACAGAGATCCATTTAACAGTTTCTGTGCCTGCTTTCCTACCCAGCTCACGTCTCTTAGCAAAGTAAATGACTGATGTGAACAAGCAACAAATTTATCTTTCAAGCCAGTACCATGCTAGAAATCTCAGGGAAAGTCACTTCTGATAATTAGAATTGAAATACAGAGTTACATTGTAATGCTTTATTTTTGTTTACTTTAAATCTTGACCTAAGAATGCACTTGATTGTATGTGTTTTTGTTTGAAATCATATTCCATGGGAAATAACAAATTATTTCTTATATGCAAGGGCTACATTTCCTTTCTCTGGACATATGATCTCTGAGAAGGGGCCAAGGTGTCGGAATCCTTGGAAAGATCTGGATACTGATGCCATCCTTCCAGCTCATCCTTGTTTGTTGAAGGCTGGGAAGTAGAGCAAGTGATACAATCAAAACACAAACCAAAACCAATGACAAAATTGGAAGGGACCTAGAAGATGCTACGGTCCAACTGTTTTACTTTAAAAATATGGTCATATGAATTTGCCCAAGGTTGATTAATTTTTGAATCTATGGACCTATGTCCCCCTGTTCAGTCTTCCTGTCCTACCAGTTCACCTCCCAGAGTCTAAGTAAGCATTGGTGGGATTCAGCCGTTTCGCACTAGTTCAGCAGAATCAATTCCTAGTTTTTTTTTTGTTGAGGTCAGAGAACTGGTTGTTAAAGTGGCACCTGTAATCAGGGTTCTCTCTAAGGTGGGCACCTGGGCAGCTGCTCAATGTGGAGATCACAAATTTACATTCCTTACTCTTTTTTAACATTCATCTGTGCAACAGCGTATTCTAAGCACCCTTAATAATGTTCATTCCATCCATAGGTGAAAAAAATTGTGAGTGAGAATGCCAATCAATAAGCAATATGGAAATATCTTAAATAATAGTTTTATTGTTTTTTGTCAGGTATTATTTAATATTTTTTCATTAATGTTTTAAAACTCTTTCTTATAACATAATCTAGTTTTGTGTACGTCTTTTATTGTTTTTATTTCAGTATTGAATGCATGAAATAATAAATTACCTTTCTGTAAATCATTTTTTTAAACTTAAAACAGTCATTAGGGCAGAGAACCAGTTGTTAAATTATTTGAATTTCACCATTGAGTCTAAGACTGAGTGAAGTGATGGAGTCAAGAACGCTGTAGTCAAACAAAGTCTCCCCACAATTTACACTCCTCTTATCATGAAGCACTGGACTAGGAGACAGAATTTGCCCCAGATAGTATCCACAGAAGTTTAGGCAGGAAGGGAGGGATAAGAAATGAAACATTAAGGCGAAAACACTTCAATAAATGGAATAAAAGAATTAGAATGTTCCTTGAGACTTTTATTTTGGTGCTTTTTCAAAAATCTTCTCAACTTAGAAGGAGGGGTAAAAATGTGGTGGTGAGCATACCAGGCATGGCATCAGATACTGAGTTTCTAGTCTTAGCTCTTTTATTTGGCAGTCAAGCAATACAGCATAGCAGAAAAAGTATTAGGTAGTGAGTTCAAATGGAGCTAGTGAGACATTTCACAGCACCTGCCCAAATATACATATATATATATATATATATCTCCAGTGGGTTTACATTATTAAAGACATTATATGCAGATATATATTTATATTATGAATGATATAATCAATATATTAACTATATTATGTATAGTTTATTGCTAATATGTAGGTTTGGTTCTTTCTATATCTGTCTCCCTGTATTTTTCAACATAGAGAATGTATGACAATTTTAGCTCAAGCACATACAGTGCCTAGAAACACCAATTTTCTTACCTTTTTCAAATAGGGATAATAGTATATACTTGCAGAAGTATTGGTATAATCAAATGAAATTATATAATGTGCTTTGTATATATTAGTTACTCAATAAATATATTTTCATTTCTCTGAGTGACTTTGCATAATTTATTTGTTCTTGCTTTCTCCCTGTCCTCATAAAGAAAAGGGAGTGGCCCTGGCTGGTTGGCTCAGTGGTAGAGCATCAGCCTGGCATGCGGAAGTCCCGGGTTTGATTCCCGGCCAGGGCACACAGGAGAGGCACCCATCTGCTTCTCCCCCTCTCCTTCCTCTCGGTCTCTCTCTTCCCCTCCTGAAGCTGAGGCTCCATTGGAGCAAAAGATGGCCCAGGTGCTGGGGATAGCTCCATGGCCTCTGCCCAGGTGCTAAAGTGGCTCTGGTCGCAACAGAGCGATGCCCTGGATGGGCAGAGTGTCGCCCCCTGGTGTGCGTGCCGGGTGGATCCTGGTCGGGCACATGCGGGAGTCTGTCTGCCTCCCCGTTTCCAGCTTCAGAAAAAAAAATACAAAAAACAAAAACACACACACAAAAAAGAAAAGGGAGTGATGATATCTAAAAGCCATTAAGTAGTAAAAATAGGTGTGATAAAATATGTGAAAATGTTATGAAAATGAAAGGCAATACTAGGAGATATAAATTTTTAATATAATGACATTAAGCATTCTATACAAGCATTGAAATTATAGTGTTACATAAAATGATAAAATCAAATAATATTACTCTACAATAAGATACCACTACAAACTCATAAGAATGGATAAATTCCTTTTTTAAATGATAATACCAAATGCTGGCAAACATGCAGAGAAACTGGATCACTCCTCCACTGCTGCAGGAAGCAGGAAGGTAGAATGGCATGGCCACTCTGTAGAACAGATTCGCAGTCTCGTATAAAACCAAGAATGCAATTTTCATGTGAACCACTCACTACATTTTGAAGCATTTGTTCCAGATAAATTAAAACTTACATTTATACAGAAATCTCTACAGGAATGTTCTCAGCAGCTTTATTTATAATAACCAAACACTGGACATGACCATATGTCTTCAGCGGGTAACACACATTTTGGACATTCATGCCAGGAACTAAAATGCAACAAATAAAGTAAAATAAAATAAAATAAAAAGTAATAAACTACAGATACACATATAACTTGGCTGAATTGGCCAGGCATTATGTTGAGTGAAAAAATGCCCATCTCAAAAGGTTAAATACTGCATGATTCTATTTAGAGTAAGCAGTTTTGAAATGATAATGTCATAGAACTGGAAAGCAGATCATGACTAAAGGGGTTAGAGATGGGAGAGAGATTGGGAGAGTGGTAGTTGTGGTTATGGTTATAAAAAGGCAACACGAAGAATCCTTGTTCAGTTGGAACTGTTCTGTACATGACCTTGACTATAGTGATGAGTACATGAAGCTACGTAGGAGATAAAATTGCATAGACTCCCCCCCCCACACACACACACACACAAACACACATGAATACAAAGTAAAGCACAGAACATCTGGATAAAATCAAGATGCTTACCACAGGGAAACCAAGTGAAAGGTACATGGAATCCCCTGGTGTTACTTGTCACAATTGTATGTTAAACAAAAATTATCTTAAAATAAGTTGAATTTAAAAATGATGCCTCTGGTATTCATGACATGCAAAGGCAGCCACTTTTTATAAAACATGCATACTGAAAGTTGGAAGAATCCCATTTGTCAGGAAAGCTGCTGCAACCGCTGTTGGCTCAGGACCCACTCCCACATGGTGCTTTGCGCCCAGCGCAGACCGAACACCATGCCCGGTGCCACTGCCTCTACTGATTCACAGCCTGTGCTGCTGTCTTGGGGTCGCAGACACAGCAGGAGCACCAGCCCCACCTCATTTCCACTTTCCAAGCCTCACACTGTGCTTTGGCTTGGGGGCAGGTGGACCACAGAGAACTTGAGTTTTACAAGAGTCTGAGAAACATGCGACTGACATTTCCAGCCTCTAAACTGAAGTAAAAGTTGCTATGGAAAATTTGAATGGAGTCTAGTGAGCCGTCTCTGTAGTACCCGCCACAGATATAAACCAAAATTTCCAGTGCAAATCTATACAATGTGGTCATGTGCCTGCTTTATTTTCCTCTTCCATTCTCCATGTCTGTCTTTTTCATAAACAAAGAAAACGCATAACAATATTCATAAAATTAAAAATTCATTCTACTTTTGAGAAATCAAACCAAACAAGTATTTACTGAGCGAGTTTAGGGGATAGAGTTGGGGCCACAGGGATTGGACCCGACCATCTTCAAAATAGTTTTTTAGTCCAAGAACCTATGTTTCCAAGATAAATGGCCAACCCAACCCAGGAAGCCTTAGGTCTAGGGTTGAAAACTGAAATGTCTGCAATAAAAGTTATATAAATGAGTGAAACTGGTGTCCAGAAAAATAATAAATGGACTCCCTTGAAAACGGAGCCCGGGCTGCCACGCCGGAGGAACTGCCTTGTACGTCTTCTACCTCAAATCCTGGAAGGTTAAAACAGAAAATAACCTTCAGACCGGGGCTAAGGCGACATTATTTTCTAAAAGACTATTTACAAAGATAATAAAAAAGCAATTATTATGACTACTGGACTGATGGCCACTGGACTGAAAATGAAAAACTGTTTAAAATTAACATCACTATGTTATGTTATCTGCACCAATAGAAACGTCTTCCTTTTACTGAGATAACTGTCCCTCTTTTCTTTCTCATAAATACCCACTGCTTTTGTCTCCTAATTGAAACATTACTTGGGCTTCAGCATGAATTAATAATCCCTGAATAGTTATTTTTATTAGAGTCCAATAAGTGTTTTTTTATCTTTTACTTTGAAAGACTTTTTTCCTTTGAGGTTAACACTGACCAGGTGAGGCAATATAGAATAGTGAGGACTATGAAAAATATTTTCTGTCTCGGGTAGAAAGTCAGTATTCTGCTCCAACTAATTAATGCCATGTGAAAATTCAGGCCCAGTGTTATCCAATTTTTGGCTTCTTTTTAAAGAAAAGTAGGAAGAGAATACTATGACTTAAAATGTTGGTTTCCACACACTTAAATCTTGGTTTTTACTGATTGTGACAGACAGCAGCTCCTTGGTAGCCTGTGTTTGGGGATTCATTGCTGAAAGATCAAATTGAAGTATTCTTACTAAAACTGTGAAGTTCAAACAGAAAAGCCCTCAAGGTAGATATGCCCAGAGAGCCACCAAGTATAAAAGCTCTGCTTTAAGCCCTTGCTGCACCTGCACCTGTGTTTGACGTTCCAGTAGAGATTTTTCTGAACAACAGTGACTCCATTGGTGAAAACCTAGTCAGGCCAATTGTCACAGCTGCCATGATAAGAACGTGTAGGGTTTGATAACCTTCCTTAGAGCACTCCTTGGGACCAAGGCAGAGATGACCTCAGTGGCTATTTGGTGGGACTTGCTTTCACCCTGCCTTTTTCTTTAACATTATATCAACTGGTATGTCAGGGGACAAGGCACAGGGCAGGAGTGCATGAGACATCATTCTGTACAGAATTCAGTCCATATAGCTCTACCTTTAAGTACATTCCTAAGCAGAAACATAAAAGGATAAGGATAGGCTGCCAAAGAAAGGCAGAATTGGATATACACAAGAACTGACACGACTTTCCTAATAATACCGATAGCTAACACTTAATGATGGCCAAAGTACCTTACATATATTAACTTATTCAATCCTTACAATAATAGCCTGTGAGTTAGGAGAGTAGTTGCCACCCCATGTTAAAGATGAGGACACTGAGGCACAGACAGGTCAGGCAATGCACTGGATTCGGTCAGAGCATCACTGGAGATTCAGGCCCTGTCTGAGCAGAGCCGCTCCAGCAATGGCCAGGAATGCTCTCAGCATTGCTTTCGGAATCATGGAAACAGGTCACAGATGCTGCTATGTTTGGACCTGGAGGCCGAGAGGTCACCCGCAGCAGCCTTTTGAGTCCTTCCTGCTGCTCAGGCACAACCCTTTAGTTCCTGCCTTAACCTGTGCTCCCAACTATATAGAAGCCCAGGGAACTTCACTCCCATAGGAGTGGACTTGGATCAATGGAGGAGAACAATCTGCAGATAAGGTCTTTCCTACCCTCGGGAGTACTTTCATGGAAGTTGCTTTGAAAGGATTAGCAAGACTGAGAAGCCAGAGTGTCAGGGAGCTGAGATCAGCCCGCTTCTGCACTGCCTTGCAATCGGTCTCTTTCTTTCCCTGTCTTGCTTTCCTTTTCCTTTACTCAGGTTTTAGTGGATTTGCACTCTCCAAAAAGTGTGAGCACATAACCTTGTGCCTTATGCTCTGGGTTCTAGGGGCCCGGTTAAGACTAGATCTCCTCTTAGGCTTCAAATCGAATGAGAGCCAGAACCAGGATCAGAGCCCAGGAGTCTGTTCCCAGAGTTTGTGTTCTTTAACCACTCAATCTGCTGCCTCTGAAGCAAGGAATAGAACCTTGGGTTACAAAATTAATGTCATCTTTAAAAATAACCTCTCCCTGTCTGCCAAGTACATTGTTGCTGTTTTCTCCAAACTTACTTCTAACCTTAACTTTGCTCCAGGCTCTTAGGTGCTGAAAGTTTCCTATACAAACTGCTAACTCTGTTTATTTGTCTCCCGACCTAAGAAAGTCAGCTATTAGAGGGCAGATCACCTGGCTGCAGGGGGAGAAAGTATAAGAAACCTGAACCATGGAGCCATTCAATGATGGCCTCAAACCTGTGTTTCGGAATACAGCTTTTTTTGGTTGGTGAATAATGCCAATTTCTCTTAAAAAATACTTATTTAGTTCTTATTATTAGTTCAGGAACAAATATATGAAGTTGGGTAAAAACACAGCTCTTGTGCTCATAGAAACCTTCTTCTGGTGGGGAAGACGGGAATGTCAAGAAACAAATTTTAGCAATATGATCAAGTACTGTTCTGGCATTTCCCTTAATAGAGTTTTATTTCTAAAGAGACCTTTGTCTTTGTTTATTTTTTCAATTGAAAAACTTCAGGAAGCTAAGTAATAAGGATCCTAATATTTTTTAAAAAAATGATATCCCAGATCAGAACAGGATGGGGAAAGCATGGGCTACTCAGATAGGATCAGCAGAATCACAACTTATTGGGTCTCATCCACGGTAAAATATCATTCAACTACCAATCTGATGATAAATATTGACATTTACCGTGTTCTTGTTCCATATAGGGCTCTTTAAAGCCTCAAAAGGGAAGTTTAAGGTAGCACTAGAATGTCTTCCTCATTTTATAGATGAGAAGCTGGAGCACAGAGAGGTTAAACAGTTAGGCCAGGGACACACAGGAAGCACGGGTGTGGCCAGCATCCAAGCACTATGAGTTTGACTACGCAATCTGCTACCCTCCTATCTCTCTAAGATACAATCATCCTTCTGATCATAAGCTCTGGTGGTTAGCTATCTTCTACCTTCTTATAAGAATTACTCTGGCTTTTTAAAAATTTCCAAATTATAACATTAACCTTTAAAAAAATAATATTTCATTTCTTGATATATAAACTCCTGAGATAATGAGAATAATATGTAGTGCCAATCTAGCACACTTTTGAGAATGAAAAGGGAGCACTATTAATAATTAAACCAGGGTAACAGGTAAAGCTAGGACTGTTTCAGGTAAACCAAGATGAATAATTACCTGAATGTGCATCATTTGCCACCAAAGAAAAACAACAGAATCAGCGTCGTGCTGGTTGGAGAATATTTGAGCAGAAAACTTCACTTAGAATATTACAGAGCTAGGACAAGTAATTAAGGGCTATTTTAGAATGGAATCCTTCAAAGGCTTCCCATTTCTTAAAGATTTATTTAAAATTTAGTATGTCACACTTGACTAGGCAGTGGCTCAATAGATAGAGTGTTGACCTGAAATGCTGGGACACAGGTTCAAAACACCAAGGTTGTTATTTTGAATATGGGCTCACCAGCTTGAGCATGGGGTTGCTGGCCTGAGAATAGAAACATAGACATGACCCTTCAGTCACTGGCTTAAAGCCCAAGGTCGCTGGTTTGAGCAAGGGGTCGCTGGCTCAGCTGGAGCCTCCCAGTCAAGGCAAAAATGAGAAAGCAATCAATGAACAACTAAGATGTCACAACAAAGAATTGATGCTTCTCATCTCCCCTCATCCTGTTTATCTCTGACTGTTTCCCGTACCCCCTGTGTTGGTCAAATAAGTTTGTAAATATGATATATAGGTTTGCTCACTTATAGTTTGCATTGGGTGTGGGGGACAGGCTGTAAGCAGGCAGGGTCATTATACCTTAAGGCTTAGTTTTTAGACTAAGCCTTTCCCATCCTAAGTGACTTTGTATCAGAGACTTCCTTGTTTGTATATTGAATGAAAGGTTTTGATTTCTACACTATAAAATGGGGCAGACCGGGAGCTTGCTCTCTCTCAGTTCCTGAGGTTAGAATTAGAGAGGAGAGCAGAGAAAGGCCAGGTGGAGGAGAGGAGAAGCAGCCAAGATGGCGGAGGGCTGAAGGAGAAGCCAGTTTGTGCAGAGTTTGTGCAGAGAGAAGGAGATGGGGAACAGAGGTGAATAAGGCTGGTGAGGTAGAAAACTTTGATTCTAGGAAACTCGGATAAGTCAGTGGCTTTGGGAGGCCTGAATGGAAAAGGAAGTGTTTTCCCACTGTGTGTAGTTCTTGCCCGCCGGGTGCAAGCTAGGATAAAGATGATGGCCCACCAGTTTTTAGCTCCATTGTTTCATTACCATCTGTCCGAATCAAATGCGAACCTGCATGGGCCAGGCAGCTGTGATGGTGGCTGTGGCTACTGGCTTTACATTTGGCCTAGTCTGTGGCAGGATTCGAAATTTGGTATGGAGCCACCACCACCTTTGAGCAGTGGAGTAGAGAACTGGCTGCTGTTATGGTTCCCCATGGCTGTCCTTTTGGGGACCATAGGCTGGCTGACTTTTATAGTCATGCACGAGGAAACCAAGAGTTCTGTGGAAGAGGCTACCCAGGACCTGCAAACCGAGCAGTGGAAGAAGCTGGAGCAAATGTGGGAGAAAGAGATGCTGACCCTGGAGCTGGAGGAAGCACTGGAGGAGGAGGCCAACCAGGTTCGCAAGATTTGCCTGGAAATGGAGCAGCCGCTGGAGAAGGAATCACAGGTTTGTGAGTTGCAGATTGCCCTGGATGTTGTGGAGAGCCAGCAGCGGCAAGAGGCCAGGGCTAAGGCTGGGGCTGGAGCTGCAAGGTCTGTGGAGCAGAAGGCAATGGCAGACCCGGGCTCAAACCTGGCAGTGGGAGCTGGTGTTTTCAGTTCCTCTGTGGAGGATGAGGAGAATCGGGCTGGAGTTACAATCCTCAGTCTCCAGAAGATGAGAGCCCAACAGCAAGGAGTACCTACTACACCCCTGGTAGGTCTGCTATTTTGGGACATAGGGGTGGATGCCGTCATGCTCTCTAGAGCAGAGATGGAAATGCTAACTGCCATTGCCACATGCTCCTCCATGGGACAGTGTAGGACCTGCCAGGATGGCAGGGATGAAGTGGGTGGCTGAGGTCCCATGTGCTTGGACTGATTCCTGGATTATGACTGGAGTGGACACTGGCTCCTTTGCTGGATAGACTTACAGATTTTGGACAATGTGAAATACCCTGATGAGGGTGGGGGGCGGCTTAGCTGGAGGCTATCCCCTGCCCCGGGAAGCTTTTCCCATGGCTAGAAAGAAGTCCAAGGACATTTTGCGCTTTTGGCAAAGTGCTCAGAGACTGGTGAAGTGTACCTTTGTAATTGTTGAAATTGTATGATTTGTCATGTTGTTGTAATTTGTGTAATGTGCCTAATTTCCTTGTGCAGGTATACCTGTGGTTTAGATTGTAAGGAAGCAAAAGGGGTGGAATGTTGGTCAATTAAGTTTATTAATATGATATATAGGATTGCTCGCTTATAGTTTGTATTGGGTGTGGGGGACAGGCTATAAGCAGGCAGGGTTATTATACTCTAAGGCAGGGGTCTCAAACTCAACTCAGCATGTGGGCCGCAGAGCAAGATCACAGCCGTTCAGCGGGCCACACTAGGTCTACAAAAGGCAACTGTTATGCAACACTTTTCTCACTGCAGTTGAAAACAAAAAGAAATCAGTACAAAATTGTTCGGCGGGCTGCATGCGGCCCACGGGCCGCGAATTTGAGACCCCTGCTCTAAGGCTTAGATTTTAGACTAAGCCTTTCCCATCCTAAGTGACTTTGTATCAGAGACTTCCTTGTTTGTATATTGGGTTAAGGCTTTTATTTCTTCACTATTACATGGGGCAGACAGGGAGCTTGCTCTCTCTCAGTTCCTGAGATTAGTATTAGAGGAGAGAGCAGAGAAAGGAGAGCAGAGAAAGGCCACGTGGAGGAAAAGAGAAGCAGCCAAGATGGCAGAGTGCTGAAGGAGAAGCCAGTTTGTGCAGAGTTTATGCAGAGAGAAGGAGATGGGGAACAGAGGTGAATAAAGCTAGTGAGCTAGAAAACTTTGATCCTAGGAAACTCAGATAAGTCAGTGGCTTTGGGGGCCCTGAATGGAAAGGGAAGTCTTTTCCCACTGTGTGTATTTCCTGCCCACTGGGTTCAAGCTAGGATTAAAGATGATGGCCCATCAGTTCTTGGCTCCATCGTTTCATTACCGTCTGTCCGAATCAAATGCGAACCTGCACGGGCCAGGCGGCTGTGATGGTGGCCATGGTTTTACACCCTGCCTTTCTCTTTCACTACAAATAATAATAAATAATAATAATAAGAGTTATAATAATAAACAAAGAAATAATAAAATAAAATTTATTATATCACAAAAGGTCCCTCATTATCTGGTTTCTGAGTACTTTCTTATCTCATCTTCGAATTCCTTCTTTCCCTATGATCCTGTGTGATGGCCAGAGGGTTGTATCAAGTTTTCCTCTCTTTTCATATCTATGTCGTGTGCAAGTTGTTGCCTTTCCTTAGAATGCCATTTGCCTTGTTTTGCAGATGGCAAACTCCTATAGGTCTTTGAAGAACCAGTTCAGATTCTTTTTCTGTTTCTTTCACTGAAATGTGAGTCTGTTGTATAAAAGACTGTCCAAGTTACACAAATAGTAAACAGCAGAGCCAGGAGGTTTACCTGGACTTAACCAGCTCCTAAACCAGGTAACCTGGCTTTCAAAGGATTAGAAGGAAGGAGTTTTCCAGACAGGGAAGGAGTCAGTGTATGGGGTGGGGGTGTGGGGCTGGGAGAGGAAGATTAATTCAGACCAAGGGAAGAGCAAAAGAGAAGGCAGGGAATTCAGGACATCATGAGGGAAAAGGACAAGAAACTGAGAAGCAAGGAACAGAGTGGTGAGGACAAGACGGTCTGGTACGCAGATCCTTGTGATATGGGCTAATGCAAAAATAAGTAGACTGAGTCACTATTTCTACCAAAGGCGGTTCTACTATACCAGTGGTTTCAAAGATGGCTCATTTCGCTGCTGAATTTCAGGGAGTATCAGAGTTCTCCCAGGATGGAACTATTAAAATTCTTGTGTATACCATATAAAAGAAAATAGCCTCCCCATCTCTATTATTGCTTTGATTAGAAAAATGTTATTAACCTTTGTAAAACTTTACCATTTTGTTTTCTTGGAGTTTGGACAAGGTCTCACATTTATCTTGAAAATGCTAGTTTCTGCACTATTTTAATTGAAGGACTTTAGGGCAAATTCAATTAAGTTGTGCTATATGAACTGAAACTTGCAATATATTAAAAAATATTTGCACAGTTAATCAATTATCCAGTTTCTAATTTGAGTCCCATTGTCATTTCAAATTTGCTCAGAAGAAAGGACTGAGGGCTTTAGCAATCACAGATATGTCCTAAATGCATTTTGGCTAATTTAAGGTCTGTCTAGAATGATACCAGTCCCAGCTGGTACTTAGAGAATCACAAAGCTGGAAGGAACCTCTGAGATCTTCTTTCAAAGTTTTACATTTTTTATTAAAACTATATTTATTCATTTTAGAGAGGGGGAGGAGAGAGAGAGAGAAAGAGAGAGAGAGAGAGAGAGAGAGAGAGAGAGAGAGAGAGAAAAGGGGGAGGAGCAGGAAGCATCAACTCCCATATGTGCCTTGACCAGCCAAACCCAGGGTTTTGAATTGACGATCTCAGCATTCCAGGTCAGCGCTTTATCCACTGGGCCACCACAGGTCAGGCCAAACTTTTTTTCTTATAGAAAAGCAAACTGAGGTCCAAAGAGGGTGGCCAATTCAACAAAGATAGCAGGCTAAGAGTAGTAACCATGGGTCCTGTACATCCAGTGCTACTCTCTTAGCACTGCCCTAAGTCTATAGCTTTCCTACTTGTGTTCTTGGGTGACATTCATTTTCTAGAAGGTCCAGAAGGAAGGTATTAATGTTTTAGGCTGGTGGAACAATGAAGAAGAAACAATCAGAGATAGAGTTATTCCAGCTTTATTATGATCCTGGTTCTCTCTGTCCTTACTCCTTACAAACTACACTGTGTCATTGGGCTTATATTTTATTGCCGCCAGCTAGAACAGGATTCAGCCCCCTCTGATGCAACACGCTCCTAAATTGCCTTCTGGAATTATGTCCTACAGTGTCCAGCCCAGGATGGGGAAGTCCAAGGAGAACAAGGGGGTGGTGGAGGCATAAGGAGTTAGATCGGTATTTAAGTTACTCTGTGTACTGGCAATGCACTTCAAGATTAAATTAGAATTATCTATTAACAATTGTTTTTCATTAGCCACAGCTGTCTGCCTCTTGTTAGCTAAGCCAAAGCTGAGCTAGTGAACAGCTGCTTCAGAGTCCTGTACAATTGTTAGGGCAAATGTCCATAAATCATTATGCAAATTTGCTGACTGTGACTACATTGATACAATGGTTCTCAATTGGATATACTGAATTCCATGTGTCAGGAACTTTTTTAGGTAATTGTACCCATACTTTATGCAGAAGAATGTCTGGCAGGAATTACATGGAAGGACTCACAACATGGAGGACAGAAGTAAAATGTCCTTCTGCTTAATGAATATTATTGTAATAACATCTTTTTGATTCAAATAGAATTTTGATAAAAAGACTACAGTATGGAAGTCCTATTCCTCAACAATTTTGTTTTGCCTATTTGCCTCCAGATTTTAATATTATGCTTGAAAAATTTAAAGCCATCATAAATTGGTTCTTCTGTAATTTTGCTTTCTATAATTTATATATAATAAACAGTTTTCTTATTTCTAGGTTTCATTTCTTATTTTAAATAAATCTAGTATTTTGTCATCTTGATGAACTACAACTTTTGTAACAATTTCTTTTGTTGTTATTATAAATTGTTGTCATAAATATATTTATGCCTTTTTTGGTTATTTTTATAAAATTGTTTTCTTAGGAAACATTTTCATGTTTGAACTGACAATGTGAACGTTTTTATGGCACTTGTTGGACATGATATAATAATTTTCAGAAGGGACATCCTAATTTGCAATGCCACCAGCAGTATATGTGTGTATCAGTTCTCCAGGAATCTCATCCACCTGTATTTATTTTTAAAATTTCTGCTTAATTTGCTAGTTTGTAAAATGCACTCAGGTTGCTATGTAGCATTTATTTGATGAATTGATTGATTCATTCATTAACTAGTCAGTCAAGAACTATTTATCAAATAGATGCTTTGCGAGGAGCTGGAGAAAGGAGATTGATGAAACCTGGTGCCCCAGAAAGACCTGAGCCTTGAAGTTCAGGGCGAAGCACAGCATTGATCACGGAGTGACTTAAGAATGATGGTAGAGTTACACATTTGGCACTGCGAGAGCATGGGGAACGGCACTTACCTTGAGTCAGAGGAGTAAAAAATGGTTTCAGAAATGAAGTGACAAATGGGTACATAGGTGTTCCAAAAAAAGAACCAGAGAGAAATTGTGGGCACAGGCATGGTGTTGGGCAAACAAGTGCATTAGGCTTGTTCACTTGTACTTTACCTGATTGGTGCATGAGCAGGGGGGCAGCACCAGGTGTGTATAGTCTATATAAGACTGCAGGTGCTTGCCCTCAGGGTGGCAGATTATAGATCATGGATTGCCTGCTGCCATTGAGAGGGGCCGATGTTTGCCAATGTTTGCTATTGTTTGTCAGGAAAGGTTCTTTTTTCCTCCCCTGGCCTGTTTGCTCATCAGCCTGGAGAGAGGGAAGTAGTTTTCCCTGCCTGCTTGCTCATCCACCATTGCAATGCTAATTAAAAGAATAGCCCGCCATCCTCCAGCTCCACAGTTCCTTTATCATCTGCCCAAATTCAGTGTGAGTCTGCATGGCCACAACCACCAGCTTACACGTGGATAGAGATATGAGTGGGAAAATCAGCTCCACGGATCCAGCTGGACAGACCTACAGAACAGAATCGCAGTGTCAGATGCCTGGGGCATGGCCTACCTGGAGTTAAGTGGTGAGAGAAGACTCTGGTATATTAGTTGGTGATATTTTGGCTTCAACTAGATGTAGCCTAAGCTAGTTGTCAACTAGAATGTCAACTAGAAATAGCCTAAGCAAGAAAGAGGAGATGGTACGGCTTGGCCAGTTGGCTCAGCGGTAAAGTGTTGGATGGTGTGTGAAAGTCTTGGGTTCAGTTTCCAGCCAGGGCACACAGGAGAAGCGACCATCTACTTCTCCACCCTTCCACTTCTCTTTTCTCTCTGTCTCTCTTTTCCCCTCCCGCAGTCAAGGCTCCCTTGGAGCAAAGTTTTCCCTGGAGCTGAGGATGGCTCCATGGCCTCCACCTCATGTGCTAGAGTGGCTTTGGTTACAATGGAACAATGCCCCAGATGGGCAGAGCATCACCCCCTAGTTGGCACGCCGGGTGGATCCCGGTCAAGCACATGCAGGAATCTGTCTTTCTGCCTCCCCACTTATCACTTCAAAAAAATACAAAAAAAAAAAAAAAAAAAAAAAAAAGAGGAGATAGTAAAGAAGGAGGAGGAGAATTACTTGTTGTACAGAACTATGGTATCTCAGTAAGTCTAAGGACAGTAATATGACCAGACCTTAGAGAAACTATAATCAGAAATAAAAGGAGAAAAAAAGAAAAAGAATGGAATGCCATAGCATTGAATTTGATGCTTTTGCCCAAAATTTTTAGTAGAAGACTTTTACCCATGGGAGCATATTTTAAAATACAAAAGAAAAAAAAAAGATAAAAAACTTAAACCCTGACAAGCATTTCTCTCCTCTGTTTCTTTTTGAATCTCACCATTACTATCTCGATCTCTGTCTTTGCCTCTATCTATCTCTACTATCTCTACCTATGTCTATCTCTATCTCTCCCTCTCACAGCTTTATAACAGACAGTGTTGATGTCTAAATAGAAGCTGATTCTCTCTTGCTTCTAGTTCAAAAGTTTCCAGGGAAGTCCTCTGAATGCTTGTAAAGCCAGTAGCCATGGCCACCATCACAGCTGCCTGGCCCATGCAGGTTCACATTAGATTTGGACAGATGGTAATAAAACAGTAGAGCCAAAAACTGGTGGGCCATCAGCTTTAATCCTAGCTTGCACCTGGCAGGCAAGCAATACATACAATGGGAAGAAACTTCCCTTTCCATTCAGGGCTCCCAAAGCCACTGACTTATTCAAGTTTCCTAGAATCAAAGGTTTCTAGCTCACCAGCCTTATTCACCTCTGTTTCCCATCTCCTTCTCTCTGCACAAACTGGCTTCTCCTTCAGCACTCCGTCGTCATCTTGGCTGCCTCTCCTCTCCTCCAAGTGGCCTTTCTCTGCTGTCCTTTCTTTTTTTTTTTTTTTTTTAATAAATTTTTATTAATGGTAATGGGATGACATTAATAAATCAGGGTACATATATTCAAAGAAAACATGTCTAGGTTATTTTGTCATCAAATTATTTTGCAAACCCCTCGCCCAAAGTCAGATTGTCCTCCGTCACCCTCTATCTAGTTCTCTGTGCCCCTCCCCCTCCCCCTAACTCTCTCCCTCCCTCCCTCCCATGTCCTCCCTCCCCCCCCCCACCCTTGGTAACCACCACACTCTTGTCCATGTCTCTTAGTCTCATTTTTATGTTCCACCAATGTATGGAATCATGTAGTTCTTGTTTTTTTCTGATTTACTTATTTCACTCCTTATAATGTTATCAAGATCCCACCATTTTGCTGTAAATGATCTGATGTCATCATTTCTTATGGCTGAGTAGTATTCCATAGTGTATATGTGCCACATCTTCTTTATCCAGTCTTCTATTGAAGGGCTTTTTGGTTGTTTCCATGTCTTGGCCATTGTGAACAGTGCTGCAATGAACATGGGGCTACATGTGTCTTCACGTATCAATGTTTCTGAGGTTTTGGAGTATATACCCAGTAGAGGGATTGCTGGGTCATAAGGTAGTTCTATTTGCAGTTTTTTGAGGAACCACCATACTTTCCTCCATAATGGTTGTACTACTTTACAGTCCCACCAACAGTGAATGAGGGTTCCTTTTTCTCCACAGCCTCTCCAACATTTGCTATTACCCGTCTTGTTGATAATAGCTAATCTAACAGGAGTGAGGTGGTATCTCATTGTAGTTTTGATTTGCATTTCTCTAATAACTAATGAAGCTGAGCATCTTTTCATATATCTGTTGACCATTTGTATCTCTTCCTGGGAGAAGTGTCTGTTCATGTCCTCTTCCCATTTTTTTATTGGATTGTTTGTTTGTTTGTTGTTGAGTTTTATGAGTTCTTTGTAAATTTTGGATATTAGGCCCTTATCTGAGCTGTCGTTTGAAAATATCAGTTCCCATATAGTTGGCTGTCTGTTTATTTTGATATCAGTTTCTCTTGCTGAGCAAAAACTTTTAATTCTGATGTAGTCCCATTCATTTATCTTTGCCTTCACTTCTCTTGCCATTGGAGTCAAGTTCATAAAATGTTCTTTAAAACCCAGGTCCATGATTTTAGTACCTATGTGTTCTTCTATGTACTTTATTGTTTCAGGTCTTATATTTAGGTCTTTGATCCATTTTGAATTAATTTTAGTACACGGGGACAGGCTGTAGTCGAGTTTCATTCTTTTGCATGTGGCTTTCCAGTTTTCCCAACACCATTTGTTGAAGAGGCTTTCTTTTCTCCATTGTGTGTCGTTGGCCCCTTTATCAAAGATTATTTGACCATATAGATGTGGTTTTATTTCTGGGCTTTCTATTCTGTTCCATTGGTCTGAGTGTCTATTTTTTTGCCAATACCATGCTGTTTTATCGTGGCCCTATAATATAGTTTAAAGTCAGGTATTGTAATGCCCCCAGCTTCATTCTTTTTCCTTAGGATTGTTTTGGCTATTCGGGGTTTTTTATAGTTCCATATAAATCTGATGATTTTTTGTTCCATTTCTTTAAAAAATCTCATAGGGATTTTGATGGGAATTGCATTAAATTTGTATATTGCTTTGGGTAATATGGCCATTTTGATTATATTTATTCTTCCTATCCAAGAACAAGGAATATTTTTCCATCTCATTGTATCTTTTTCGATTTCCCTTAACAATGCTTTGTAATTTTCATTATATAGGCCCTTTACGTTCTTTGTTATGTTTATTCCTAGGTATTTTATTTTTTTTGTTGCAATCGTGAAGGGGATTATTTTTTTGAGTTCGTTTTCTAATATTTCATTGTTGGCATATAGAAAGGCTATGGACTTTTGTATGTTAATTTTGTATCCTGCGACCTTACTGTATTGGTTTATTGTTTCTAATAATCTTTTTGTGGAGTCCTTTGGGTTTTCGATGTATAGGATCATATCATCTGCTAAAAGTGATAGCTTTACTTCTTCTTTTCCGATATGGATGCCTTTTATTTCTTTGTCTTGTCTGATTGCTCTGGCCAGAACTTCTAGCACCACATTGAATAAGAGTGGAGAGAGTGGACAACCCTGTCTTGTTCCTGATTTAAGGTAGAAAGTCCTCAGTTTTATGCCGTTTAATAGGATGTTGGCTGATGGTTTATCATATATGGCCTTTATCATGTTGAGATATTTTCCTTCTATACCCATTTTGTTGAGAGTCTTAAACAGAAAATTGTGTTGTATTTTATCAAAAGCCTTTTCTGCATCTATTGATAAGATCATGTGGTTTTTGTTCTTTGTTTTGTTGATATGGTGTATTACGTTAACCGTTTTGCGTATGTTGAACCATCCTTGAGATTCTGGGATGAATCCCACTTGATCATGATGTATTATTTTTTTAATATGTTGTTGTATTCGGTTTGCCAGTATTTTGTTTAGTATTTTAGCATCTGTATTCATTAGAGATATTGGTCTGTAGTTTTCTTTCTTTGTGCCATCCTTGCCAGGTTTTGGTATGAGGGTTATGTTGGCCTCATAAAATGTGTTTGGAAGTATTGCTTCTTCTTCAATTTTTTGGAAGACTTTGAGTAGAATAGGAACCAAGTCTTCTTTGAATGTTTGATAGAATTCACTAGTATAACCGTCTGGGCCTGGACTTTTATTTTTGGGGAGATTTTTAATAGTTTTTTTCTATTTCCTCCCTGCTGATTGGTCTGTTTAGGCTTTCTGCTTCTTCATGACTCAGTCTAGGAAGGTTGTATTGTTCTAGGAATTTATCCATTTCTTCTAGATTGTTGTATTTGGTGGCATATAATTTTTCATAGTATTCTACAATAATTCTTTGTATATCTATGATGTCTGTGGTGATCTCTCCTCTTTCATTTTGGATTTTATTTATTTGAGTCCTGTGTCTTTTTTCCTTGGTGAGTCTTGCCAAGGGTTTGTCAATTTTGTTGATCTTTTCAAAGAACCAGCTCCTTGTTTTATTGATTTTTTTCTATAGTTTTTCTGTTCTCTATTTCATTTATTTCTGCTCTGATTTTTATTATCTCCTTTCTTCGGCTGGTTTTGGGTTGTCTTTGTTCTTCTTTTTCCAGTTCCTTAAGGTGTGAAGTTAAGTGGTTTACTTCGGCTCTCTCTTGTTTGTTCATATAGGCCTGAAGTGATATGAACTTTCCTCTTATTACTGCTTTTGCTGCATCCCAGAGATTCTGATATGTTGTATTTTCATTTTCATTAGTCTGTATATATCTTTTGATTTCTGCGCTTATTTCTTCTTTGACCCATTCATTTTTTAGAAGTATGTTGTTTAGTTTCCACATTTTTGTGGGTTTTTCCCCCTCTTTTTTGCAGTTGAATTCTAGTTTCAAGGCTTTATGATCAGAAAATATGCTTGGTACAATTTCAATTTTTCTAAATTTGCTGATATTGTCTTTGTGGCCCAACATATGGTCAATTCTTGAGAATGTTCCATGTACACTAGAGAAAAATGTATACTCTGTCACTTTGGGATGAAGTGTCCTGTAGATGTCTATCATATCCAGGTGTTCTAGTATTTCGTTTAAGGCCACTATATCTTTATTGATTCTCTGTTTGGATGACCGATCTAGAGCCGTCAGCGGTGTATTGAGGTCTCCAAGTATGATTGTATTTTTGTTAGTTTTTGTTTTAAGGTCAATAAGTAGCTGTCTTATATATTTTGGTGCTCCTTGGTTTGGTGCATATATATTAAGGATTGTTATGTCTTCTTGATTCAACTTCCCCTTAATCATTATGAAATGACCATTTTTGTCTCTGAGTACTTTTTCTGTCTTGTAGTCAGCATTATTAGATATGAGTATTGCTACGCCTGCTTTTTTTTGGGTGTTGTTTGCTTGGAGTATTGTTTTCCAGCCTTTCACTTTGAATTTGTTTTTATCCTTGTTGCTTAGATGTGTTTCTTGTAGACAGCATATAGTTGGATTTTCTTTTTTAATCCATTCTGCTACTCTGTGTCTTTTTATTGGTAAGTTTAATCCATTTACATTTAGTGTAATTATTGACACTTGTGGGTTCCCTACTGCCATTTTATAAATTGCTTTCTGTTAGTTTTGTATCTAGTTTGATTCTTCTCTTTTGTTTTTCTATCATTTGTTTTTGTTTGTTTGTGTTCCATACTTCTTTCCTCTGTTGCTACCTTTTTTAAGTCAAGTGTTTTTGTGGTGGTTTTTTTAAGGGTGGTTATCATTAAGTAATGAAAAGGGTACCTACCATATTCATTGTAGTACCCTATCTTATAAGTATTTCTGCACTTCATCATCCTTTGCTACTGTTAATCTCCATCCTCTCCCCCCTTTTTTTCCTTTGTTGTCACAGTTTAAGTTTGGTTTTATTGTTTTCTTGGTGGAGCTGTTACTTGTGGTGTTGTTTTCTTTTGTTCTTTGAATCTGGTTGGAAAACCCCCTTTAGTATTTCCTGGAGTGGGGCTTTCTGTTGATAAATTCTCTCATCTTTTCTGTATTTGTGAATGTTTTTATATCTCCTTCATACTTGAAGGATAGCTTTGATGGGTATAGTATTCTTGGCTGAAAGTTCCTCTCTTTCAGGGCTTTAAATATTGGGGTCCACTCTCTTCTAGCTTGTAGAGTTTCTGCTGAGAAATCTGATGATAAGCTAATAGGCCTTCCTTTATATGTTGTACTCTTCTTTTCCCTGGCTGCCTTGAGAATTTTTTCTTTGTCATTGGTTTGTGTCATCTTTATTATGATGTGCCTTGGAGTGGGTTTGTTGGGGTTAAGAAAACTTGGTGTTCTGTTTGCTTCTTGAATTTGAGGCTTTAGTTCCTTCCACAGGCTTGGGAAGTTCTCGTCTATTATTTGTTTGAGTATATTCTCCATTCCATTTTCTTTCTCTTCTCCCTCTGATATACCTATTATTCTTATGTTATTCTTTCTGATGGAGTCAGACAATTCCTGTAGGGCTTTCTCGTTTTTTATTATTTTTGAGTCTCTTTCTTCTTCTCTCTGTTGTGCCTCAAGTTGTTTGTCTTCTATTTCACTAATCCTATCTTCAATCTGGGCTGTTCTGTTAGCTAAGCTTGTTACCTCGTCTTTCAGCTCGTGAATTGAGTTTTTCATTTCTGTTTGATTTGTTTTTATAGTTTCAATTTCCTTGGTAATATATTCTTTGTGTTCATTGAGTTGTTTTCTGATCTCCCTATATTGCCTTTCTGTGTTTTCTTGTATATCTCTGAGTATTTTTAAGATTTCTATTTTAAATTCTCTGTCATTTAGCTCCAAGGCTTCCAATATGTTGTCTTTTCTCCATAGATTTTTCCACATCTATTTGTGTTACCTCTCTTTCTTTTGTATCCATAATATTCTATTTCCTCTTTCTTATCGGCATCTGAGGGTGGTCTTATTGATAGCACTAATTAGAATTAATAAAGAGTAAAAAGAAAAAAAAATAGGTGAAACACCCCACAAAAAAAAAACAGTAATAATTTATTATTTCCCCCTTTTTTTCTCTCTTCTCTTTCCCTCCTCTCCCCTCCTCAGGGAAATATCGTGCTTATAATGGAAGGCCTGATTTGGGGTGAAGAGTTCAAGGGGCAAAAAAAGGGAGTAGGGACCTACTAAATGCAAAAAAAAAAAAAAGGAAGAAAATCTTAGACAAGCATAAGATGATTTGCTTGTAAGTGATGGTCAACTAAGAGATATAATGAGAGGGATAAGAGGGAACCAGAAAAAAGGACCAAAAAAGAATAATAAAGAAGAAAAAATAAAAATAATAAGTAAAAATCTGTTGTATTAAGTGGAGCGAAGACTAAATACAATGGAGACCTTGGGTTGGGAGGACCCAAAATGCCACAAAAATAAACAAACAAGAAAAAAAATAAAAACAAAAGCAAAAAAGAGAAATAAAGCCAAAAAAAAGCCTTGAGTCCCAAATTAACTAATTTGTTCGTGATTGAGGATTATATAGGAGGAAAGTAAAATGAGAAAAGAAAAAACGAATAGAAAGGAAAAAATAAGAAAAAGAGAAAAACGAAGGAAGAAATAAAATAGGAAGAGAAAAAAACAAAATAAAGCAAGACAAAAAAAAAAAAAAAAAGAGGAGAGAGTGAGAGTTAAGTGTTTTGGAGTATAACCTTAAAGGAGGGTGAGGATGAAGAAGAAAAATAAAATGCAACACTCATGGGTAGTGTAGTTCAAGAAAGGGGAAGCATAAGATGGGCAGAGAATAGAAGGACCGAGGTGGAGGAAATAAAGGCAAAAAGATAGAAGAAACAAACAACAACAACAACAAAAAAAAATTAGTGGATCAAGTTGTAAAGTCTGTGGGTTTTTCTTGATTTTGAAAGGTTAACTTCTTCCTTTTTCTTTTCTCTCCCTCTTCCTGGTCGGTGACTCTGTACCCCAGGCTCTGCCCCTGTGTCACTCTTAGGTAGGCATTTACAGTTGATGGGATTCTATGGCAATGTCATATAATTGGCTTTAGTCTTGCTGGAAGTAAAGGCTTGTTGGCGTTTGCAGGGTCCAACGATGAGAGAGTTTGCTTTCCTGGATTCTCTCTCCTAGTCCCCCCTTTCTGAATTAGCAGCCTGGTGATCCAGCTATAAGGCTGCAACTGCTTCTGCCTGGGGAGTAAGAGGCTCAAAGAGCTGGGAAATCCCCACTCTATCCCCACTCAGTGCAAGGCTTTGGGAAAGGCTCTGACAGTCAGGGCCTCCAGTGTAATCAGGCGGGGGTGGGAGTCAATTGTTGTCAAGGTGACTGTTCAGCGCCTATCATTTAGTTGGACCTCTCAACCCAGGCTTTCCACACTTTGTAGCCTGTTTTTGCAGGGAAGAAGAGGCACTAGTCTCTGCTTACGACTAGTGTAGTATAGACCTTATTATCTGCCAAGTCCTTCTTGTTAGCGTTTATCCCTGAATATGGAGGCTCTATCAATCAGAAGTTGCCCCCGCCCCTTTAGCGAGAGGCACTAAAAAATATCACGCCTCTTGTCTTGGATCGCTGAACTGAGAGAGATCTTATCAATTAGAACCGAGGGTGTGCAGATTTTATGGGTTAAGCTAATTTCAGTGATTGGGTCGCAGCTGTGCTTCCGAAGGTATTTTAGGCTGCCTGCGCGCCCCTCCCCCAACGCTTGATTGTTAGCTTGAATGGCTGGGTGAGGTGCCCCGCCCATGGAGAGAATCTCCCAAGCCTCTCCCGCTCGCCCCGCTGCTGGCAGCTGGACCGCACCAGGCGCAGGATAATGGAGCTCCCTGGGTGTGCAGGCCAGCAGGGCGCCCTGGGCGCGTGGAATGCCCAAGGCACGCGTGTGAATGGGGCGCTCCGGGCACCGGTGGCCGGCGACCCCCACTCGCAGTGTGCGGGCCGCTGGGAACGTCAGCGGTGCTCAACCGGACCACGCGGCTGCTCGCGGTGGCTGCTCGTGGCGGCCGCTCGCGGTGGCGGTTCGCAGCCGCTCGCGGCCGCTCGCGGTTCCCAAGTATATGGGCTGACTCACCACAGGCGCACTTCCTTGCGGTTTGAAAGAACGTCCCTGTGGTCGATTCCTCCACACCCTCGTCTCTCAGATTCAAGTGATAACAGTCCTTTCGCTATCAGTTTGTGTGGAACTCCGGCTCCGAGGATAAATTTTTCTGTTTCTAGTTGATAAATTTGTTGTGATTTAGGGGAGAGCTGTCGGACGCGTTGCTCACGGCGCCATTTCCGTGACGTCACTCCTCTGCTGTCCTTTCTAATGCTAATCTCAGGAACCGAGAGAGCAAGCTCCCGGTCTGCCCCATTTTATAGTGTAGAAATCAATACCTTTAATCCAATATACAAACAAGGAAGTCTCTGATACAAAGTCAATTATCTAAAGCATAATGGGATTCCTCATGAGAGTGCAGCACCCCACATCATGCAATCAGTCAAGGGTGTGGGGAAAAGCTTAGTCTTAAAACTAAGCCTTAGGCCAGGGGTTGGGAACCTTTTTGGCTGAGAGAGCCATAAATGCCACATATTTTAAAATGTAATTCCATGAGAGTCATAAAATGACCTGTGTACATTACATATTATCCAAGAAAAATTTGGTGTTGTCCTGGAGGACAGCTGTGATTGGCTCCAGCCACCCACAACCATGAACATGAGCTGTAGAAAATGAATGGATTGTAATACATGAGAATGTTTTATATTTTTAATGTTATTATTTTTTTTTATTAAAGATTTGTCTGCGAGCTAGATGCAGCCATGTTGGGCAGATAAAATATATTATGCTCACTTTGTTAAAGATGGTGCTGCCCATGTGGAGGTCATCGCCCTGGTGATATTAATGTGTGTTAGGGGCGGGCTGTGGGCAGGCAAAATCCTTGTAGCCTGGGGCTTGGTTTTGGGATTAAGCCTTTTCCACCCTTTTTGATGTGGGGTGGTGCAATCCCATCATGTCTCAGATAAGTGACTTTGTATTAGAGACTTCCCTATTTTGTATATTGGATTAAAGGTTTTGATTTCTACACTATAAAATGGGGGCAAAATGAGAGTTTGCTCTCTTAGTTCCTGAGATTAGCATTGGAGGAGACAGCAGAAAGCAGAGAGCAAAGAAAGGCCACTTGGAGGAGGCCAGGAGAAGCAGCCAAGATGGCGGAGTGTTGAGTGAGAAGCCAATTTGTGCAGAGTTTGTGCAGGGAGAAGGAAGGAGATGGGGAACAGAGGTGAACAAGTCTGGTGAGCTAGAAACCTTTGATTCTAGGAAACTCGGATAAGTCAGTAGCTTTGTGAGCACTGAATGAGTGGGTTTTGGAGCCCAGTGTATGTTTTTACTTGCCCGCCGGGTGCAAGCTAGGATTAAAGATGATGGCCCATCAGTTTTTGGCTCCGTTGTTTCTTTACCGACTGTCTGAATCCAATGTGAACCTGCATGGGCCAGGCGGCTGTGATGGTGGCCATGGCTACTGGCTTAACAAGCCATCAAAAGAGCCACATCTGGCTCGCGAGCCATAGGTTCCTGACCCCTGCCTTAGGCTATAACCACCCTGCCTGCTTAGAGCCTGTCCCCCACACCCAATGCAAACTATAAGCGAGCAAACATATACATCATATGGAGGTCATCGCCCTGGTGATTTGCAAACTTATTTGACCAACAATGCTCCAACTTGAGTCAGAAACCCATCTCTGAAGCAACTTACTGGTTATATACAAACACGGAAACTCCTGTTGAAAATATGATAGTGCCAGGAGGAAATGATTATTCAAAGAAAGGGACTGGTGGGTATTGACATGCTAGGAAAATGCAACAATAAAAATCCATTATTAGTTTTAAAAAAAGTCCAGGGTACTATCATGATTGAAGTTGAGCTCACAAAATTGAGGGGATATTTCAAAATGAATATGAAGCGATAAAATATCCCCTCAATTTTGTGAGCAGAATATGTTGAAGGACTATCAATTTTCTGTAAGTGATACAATCTTATAATTTGGCTAACCCCTGTATATCCCACTCTTATATTTCTCTGGTCTTTATTTGTGCTGGATGATCTGATTTGTGTGGTCCACTTTTGGGGAGCTGGAGGAAAAGAAAGAGAGTGCTATGTACCTCTAAGTCTTCCGTGTTGGCAGCAAGATGTAGATGGAAACACACCTCGATGTTGAACTTGAAAAAGACCCTTCAGGATCCATAGGCTTTGGCCTCTGCCCACACAGTCTGATTGAGAGACTTACTCAAGCTGGACCAGAGTCATTCAAAAGGGTAGCTGTGTCTTCTGGTCTCTTGGGCTTCTATCTCAACTTCTGTCTTGACCTGAAGATGTGCTGGTCCCTTCACCTTTTTCTTATTCCATCCATCTCTTTTGTTTAGTGCTTTCCAAACAAATGTAAACCATAAAGTAATTTTGCATTAAGTGATGGTTTAAAAAGTAAGACAAAAAATTTTGAAGAGATTTTGAGCAAGAGTCTGACACCAGCAGATTTCTCCTCCACTTCTTCTTTTCCTCCTCCTTTCTTTTCTTCCTCCTTCCCCCCTTCTTCACTCCCCACCAACTCCCTTATTTGTTATGTTAAAATAATCACTCTGGCAGCTACCTGTGATGTATTGTTTTAGACTGAGGTTAGAGGCAGCAGCACGAGTTAGGAAGATTGTTTTACTAATTCAAGTAAGAAAAGATAAAAGCTGAAACTAAGACAGTGGTGGAGGGGACAGTGATGGGGAGGTAGACATTAGATATTGATAGGACTTGATGTATCATTTAGGGAGCTTTTTAAGGTAAATAACAGAGAAACAAACCTCACAAACAAGCTTCCACAATATGGTGGAATTCACTTCCCGAAAAGCAAGTGGGTTGTGTGTGAGAGGGGAACCTGAACAAAATTATGAGTTTTCTAAAAAGGAGAGAGTGGAGAGCGGAAAGGCAGTAAGCAGTCAAGACTAGTCAATACAGTCAGTAACTGTGGGGAAATGGATGAAGACCACTACAATTCTCAGGTATACCAGACTCGGTGATTAGGTAGTTTCACCAGGTAAAAAATAAAGTTGGATAAACAGGTTTGGGCATGAATGTCGCTGCCAGGCAGGTATAGGTTCCCATTAGATTCAGATAGACGGTAAAGAAACAATAGAGCTGAAAACTGGTGGGCTATTTCTGTATTCTATCTAGCCTTGCATCCAGCAGGTGAATAAAAACACACAGGACACCAAAACCCACTCACACATTCTCTGGTTCCACAACTGGGAGAATCTTCTCTGAGTTTTCCTAGAATCAAAGGACCCCTACCAGCCTCAATCTCCTCTGGTTCCTCATCTCCTTCTCTCTGCACAAACTCTGCAAAACATGGCCTCCTGCCTTCCCCTTCTTCTTGGCTTTTTTCTCTCCAGCACTCTTCCTCCCTGCTCTCACTCTGCAAAAACATGGCTTCTTTCTCCTTCTTCTTAAAACTTTTTGGCAGGAAAACCCCTCCTCCAGCACACATTAGAATGACAAAGCTCTTTCCCAAGCAAGAAGGTAATTAGCAGTTTTACCTAGGCAGCGGCCATTATTAACAATAAAAGTGAGCAACGTGTAAAAATCACATTTTACAAACTTATTTGCCCAACAGGACAGAAGATAAATTTTGAAAGGAATGAGGCACATCCATGTAAAGATGTCAGATAGGCAGCTAAACATATATGTCTGAAGCTAGGGAAAAGGTTTGAATTGAAGATATATACTGCTCACAAAAATTAGGGGATATTTCAAAATGACTATGAAGCGATAAAAAAAAGTATTTGATTTTTTTAAAAATTAAACAGGAACCTCAGAAAAGCAAATGACAAGTCAAAGAAAGTTGTTCGTTTATGCAAATGAGATGTAAAACCAACTTTTATTTCATTGGTGAAAATGTACTTTGTATATATACAAAAGGCTGAAAGCACTGGAGTATCTGCACGTTCCCTGATCCCCTAGTTTTTGTGAGCAGTGTATTTGGATGTTATCAGTATGAGGAAGGTATATAGCACACAGGTGCACCCTGAGGTCACTGTTGGATGAGATTATCCAAAAAAAGTGTGCAGAGTGAGGAGAGACAAAGATAATAATTCACCTCTGGGAAAGGGCAAAGTATAATGCTGGAATTAACTAAATGTATTTGCATATCAAAGAAGTGTTTCTTGAATTTGGATAGCTGTTGCAGTGAAGATTTCTACATAACTAAATGATTTCTAAGCTCCATTTGACAGCTCATTATTTTTAAAGCAACATTCCTCCCCTGCAAAAGTCACTTCAACTAGAGAGTATGGTAAGGACTTTGGAGTTTGTAGCAAGGAGATTTGACCTAAAGCAATAAATAAATACTTCATGGATTGCAAAAACGTTTGGAATGCTTTTATGACACAAATAACCAGCTATGGTTAACAAGCTAGATGGCTTTTCTTGAAATGAAGAAATGTTGGGTGAATTTGTAGCTGGTGACTTTGCTGTAAGCTGGAGGGAATTAAGCTTGACAATCTTATAGGAGGGCCTTAGCAAAAAGCTCAAAGAATATTAAGGTCAAATATAACTGAAAGTGTGGGAATCTCATTCTACTAAAGTAAAAATGAAAGAACAAATGTGTTTCAGGGAGAGAAGTCATCTATGTTTGCCTGGTTCCTGGGAGCTATGGGAGCTATGGGAGCTATGGGGACTCCCCTGGCTTGCGGGCCCTCACATAGGAGACTGCCTCACGGTGCAGAGAGCTAGAGAAAACCTCCCTTCCACATGTGCAGGCTCAGCCTCAGAAAGTGAAGCCCTTCCTACTGTCAGCAGCTGATCAGCCTGGGAAAAGGGCAGGCCTTGCCAAACCTACCTGAGAGAATGTCATATAGGCAGTCCTAACTGGAGAGTCTAACAGTTCCTTATTTATAGTTTCTTATTTAGAGGACTGTATGGCCAGTAGTCGTCATCATTACGACACTTCACATGTAGGTTCTCATTAGATTTGGGCTGATGGTAAAGAAACAGTGGAGCCAAAAAATGGTGGCCATTCCTTTATTCAAGTGTCATACCAGCTGACGAGCAAACACACAGGGAAAACACTTCCTTTTCACTCAGAGCTCACAAAACTACTGACACATTCTCTGGTTCCACAACCAGGAGAATCTTCTCTGGTTTTTCCTAGAATCAAAAGCCTCACCAGTCCCAAAATTCCTCACCTCTGGTTCCCCAGCTTCTCCTTCAGCACTCTGCCTTCTCTCTGCTCTCACTCTGCAAAAAATGGCTTCTCTCTCCTCCAGCACACACGAGCAAGACAATGGCCCTTCCCAAGCAGGATGGTAATTTGCAATTTCATAGATCACATAACTGGCACTGCCCAGCACCATTTTTTAACACTAAAAGTGAGCAAACTAAAAACATGCAAATTTTACAAACTCATTTGCCCAAAAAGGACATTTCCTAAATGCATGATGTAAGGTCTGTGGATAATGGGGCATAGTCATGTGGAGAACTCAGACCCGCCCACTTTGGCTAGGACCGCCCACAATCAAGCCCGCCAAAGGAAGCTTCCCAGGAACCATTTGGAAAGAAGCGATCGTCTGCCAGCCAGTGAAATTTCACCACGTCATAGTAGCTCCACTTCCCTAGAGGGACCCTTTAAATATCTCCCACGCGGTTTAATCCGTGCAACTTCCCTAGCCTCCATCTTTCTTTCCTCGGGGCCAGGGAACTTTGCTGAGCGGGGTGTGCGCTCTGTACTCAATAAAGCCATTTACTTATTCCACACTTTGCGGCTCTGGCCCGTTCCTTCCTTCTCTGCGGGGAAAAATACCTTACACATGAAAAGGGAGTTTTTCTAAGCCAATGGGAAAAAATTGTTTTAATACTAGATAGAGGCAACAGAAGGGTGGCTTCTGATATATGTCTCAGGAAAGTCAGAGGAAGTTCAAAGACAAGGTCTCTCTCCCTTCTTGCTTAGCTAAACGATAGAACCTCCTAACAGTTCAAGAAAGGGGAGCAGTGAACATGAGGGAGGGAGGACAAGGCTCGGTGACCTACAGGTTTCGCCATCCACCTCTGGAATCCTGTGCTTCTGCTTCTGATAGGCACCAAGATGTGGAGTGGGAGAAATGGACTGGGAAGCCCAAGGTCACTACAGCTCTGCTGCTCCCTGACCATGTGACCTTGCACTCCACCACATGCCCTTGGAGTCACTTTCTCCATTTGGAAACTACAAGAGTGGAGTGAGTCTCTGAGGGAAAACAGTGCAGTAGGTAAGGGCAAATTACTCACGTTCACATTCCGGCTTAACCTTCGCCTCTCTGTCTTTGGGGAGGAGTTAGTTAAGCTCCTTGTACTTTAGGCTCTATCCCTCTAAAAGGAAGTTACAGCAGGGGCCTTCATAGCACCCAGTACAGTGCCTGGTCCATAGCATCATGTAAAATGTTAGGTAATATTAGTTCAGCTCTAATTTTATGTAAATCTGTAATTCTAGGTCCAGCACTTAGCATGCTTCTTTTAGCCCCTGGTAAGCTTGCTAGGAAATTAAAAATGCTTTTATAGACATGGACACATTTTGGGAACATTCTGCAGCCAAAAGCTAGTGTTGTTAAACTGCCTTTTTATCACTTTTAAATATTTCTAAATCCTTTTGGGGAAGGTTGTTTTCAAGATAAGGTGAAGAATTTCAATTAGGCTTTGCAATATCTTGTAAAACTGTGCCCCAAAGGCTTTCTCTCCTTTGTATTAAATGAAGCTGTATTAGAATTAATTACCAGGAGAGATAAATGAGAGTCCATTGGCTGCTTGATGAGAACTGTCACTGCCCCTGGCTAAGTAACCTCCACACCCAGAATGAGGTCCACTCTAATTGCAGGGGAAACGGGAAGGGGGAGAAACATCCCCTCTGAGGGAAACACTGCTACTTACACCTTTTCTCCAGGAAAAAAAGAGTGGCATTTTAGGTCCTATCATTCATTCTTTCATTTATGTTCATTCATTTATTTCTCCTCCCCCTCCTTTAATAGCCTTTTAGTTATTAATTTAATAACCCTTGAGATTAAGAGTCTGCATAAGAATAACTTGTCGTTACTTATTAAAATGTAGGTTCCTAGTTGTTTTGTTTTTTTCTGATCTAGAAGAGCTAGAGTGGGCCAGTATTTTGCAGTTTTAACTAGTACAGCAGAAGATTTGGACTTCAATTAGAGAAACACGTCCAACCCACGGGGTGTGGTGGAAATAACACTGGACAGACTGGTGGGCCATGGAAATGGAAGAATAACTTTATTGTTCTTCAAATTGATTTTTTTGAACATTTGTTCAGCACTTACACTATGACATTTATTTGATGATATATTTATTAGGAGACTTATTCAATTAATAATTCTACTAATAAATATTTAGGAAGGATTAACCTAATAATTTACTTCCACTGTCTGAAGCCAACTGCAGGCTGTGAAGGAAAGCTTAGCAAACAGGATTATAACATGCATTATTCTAATTTGGAATTTAGATTTTGAATGCAAATTTCAGAGAACTATCATCTTATTTATCTTAGATTTGTGCTTGTAACATGTAAGTATTTAATTTTTAATTTTTTACCTTTGAGCATGCTCTGGAAAGCAGGACCAATTAACATTTCACCAGTTCTCTAATAAGTCCCTGTGGAAACTTGAGTTAATTGGCATCACAATTTCTATTTATTGCAGTGATATTTTAATGTCCTTTTCAGATTCCACAATGAATGGTCGCTCATCTCTTCTTTCTATAATTCAACCCAGGTGGGGCTAGTGAATATGACTAGGAAAGAGAGTAAAAGAGTTAAGTCTGGGGTTTGGGCCACTCTAGATTTCAGTCTCAGTGTCAAAGTTCACAATCAATGACCCAGAATGGTATTGTTATTAACTATGTCCAAGGTGCTGGATGTCAGGACACTCCACAGGGCTCTCAGGAAAAGAAAGTGGTGTGGAGGTGGTTCAGTGTAGACTTTTCACTTGGAAAACAGCTAACCCACGTTTAGAACTCGAAATGTGGTTATTGGTAGCTATGCATTTTTATTGCTATTTTATTCTTTTAACTATGTTCCCCTGTTTTCTTCTTTTTTGTCTACTTCCTCGTGGTCGTCGTCATCATCTTCTGTTAAGAAGAAGCTTTAACATTTCTTATAATACTGGTTTGGTGATAACAAACTCTTTAGAATTGTTTGTTTGTTTATTTTTTGTTTGTTTGTTTTTTGTCTGAGACTTCTTTATTTCTCCTTCAAATTTAAAAAATAGCCTTGCTGGGTAAAGTAGTCTTTATTGTAAAACCTTGCTTATCATCACTATGAATATTTTATGCCAATCCTTTCTGGCCTGAAATGTTTCTGTTGAGAAATCAGCTGGCAATCTAATGGGAACTTCCTTGTAAGTAACTAACTGCTTTTCTTTTGCTGTTTTTAAGTTTCTCTTGGTCTTTAACTTTTGCCATTTTAATTATGATGTGCCTTGGTGTGGACCTCCTTGGGTCCATCTTGTGTGGGACTCTCTTAGGTTCCCAGACTTGTGCGTCTTTTTTTCTTCACCCATTTAGGGAAGATTTTGGTCATTATTTCTTCAAATAGGTTCTTGATACCTTGGTCTCTTTCTTCTGGTTCCTTATGATATGGATGTTGTTACATTTCATGATGTCTCAAAGGTCCCTTAAATGGTTCTCATTTTTGAACTTCCTTTTTCTTTTTGCTGCTCTGATTGGGTGTCTTTTTCTACCTTATCTTCCAAATTGCTGATTTGATCTTCTGCTTCATCAAACCTATTATTTATTCCTTTAAGTGTATTTTTTTATGTCAGATGTTGTATTCTTCAATTCTGACTGGTTCCTTTCTATGACTTTATGGGGGTTTTCTTTTATGCTTTCTATGTCTTTGTTAACATTCTCACTTTGTTCCTTGAGCATTCATATAACCATTAATTTGAACTTTATATCTGATAAGTTATCTTCATTTTCTCTAGAGAAAGATGTTTCTTGTTCTGTCATTTGGGGCCTGTTTATTTTTCTCCCCATTTTGGCTAGTTCTTTGTATTTGTTTTTACGTATTAGAAAGACCTGCTATGATTTCCAGTGCTCATGGGCTATCCCGATGCAGTAGATGTTCTGTTTGATATAGTGGTGTGGTCTCCTTGATCACCTGACCTGAATGTTCCAGAAGTGTTCTTTGTGTGGGTTATGTGGGTGCCTCTGTTGTAATTGAGTCTTGATTGTTATTAGCTTATTGTGCATGTGATCAACCCTGAGGCTGGCTGACTGTGATGCTCTCTCTTTACTAGTGCATGTGGCTGCCATGCATGTGCTGACCAAAGAAAATAGAATTTACCTTAATTGAGTTTGGTGCATAACATACCTTTTCTTTGGATATGCTGCTTGTGAAGCTAATTGGCTTGGATTCTGCCCTGATTTTGTCTGGAACTGGCTACTGGGTGTGTTGGTTCTGGGTCTCTTAGGTAAGAATCCAGTGTAAGCCAATGTAAGATACTGCTTATGACTGCCCCTCAGCAACTGGTTCGATGTTACAAGTGATCCACTGTAGGTGGTTGCCTCTGCTGGGCTTAGGTGCATGAGGAAAGGACCAAAATGCACACCAAGGCTGGCTTTTACCAACACTGGTCCCAGGTGCAGGTCCAGAAAAGACCCAAGGCAACCTGAGATGCACCTCTGGCTGCCTCTGTCTTCTGGGTGCCTGTTAAGTCCATTCACTGAAAAACCTTCTGGTAGAGTCAGGAGGATAGGGCTAGTGGGATATCTTCTAAAGAGCATATGCTCGTCAGGCTTCATGAAAGGTGGTGGGTATGGCCCCCACCCCAGAGCCACAGGTCTTGGTTTGTCCTGGATTTTTTCCTCCGACTTCAGTAGGGCAAAGCCACTAAGAGTGAGGTAAGTGGAGCCTCTGGAGGATGGAGAGTGGGTCTGACAGCAGCCAAGAGAATGATTCTACTGAATCTCCCATAAGAGGGAAGCACCAGTCAGATTTTGGGGAACACAGGAAGGAATAGCTCTCAATCCAAAGCCAGACAACTAAGTCACTGTCACCCCTTGAGTCCGTCTAGACCTCTACTCCCTGGCCAAAGCCTCTGACTTCTCAGCAGGATCTAATCTCCTCAAGGTGGCACAATAAGGATTCCTGAGTGTAGGGCAATTACTTCCTTCCAGGCTGATGCCAAATGGAGAGGGAGTGCTCTGCCCAGAAAAGATGTGTCTGCAGTATTAGAGAATGACTTACTGTAGCAAAAGGATACTTATGGTTATGCCCCACTGTGTCTCTCCCCAGAGCCACAAACCTCAGACTCTCTTTATTTATCTCTAGCCCACTCAGCCCTCTCTCTGCTGAAGACTAGGGTAAGTGGCTGCAAACCAGACTTTGTGTGTTGGTCCTTTAATAAGGTACCCATATCTATGCAGACTCCTGTCTCTTTCTGGCAGATAGAAACTTTGCCGCTTTTCACTGCTGATGTTATGTGGGCGTCACTTCTCAGCTATGGTGCTCTGGGCTGGGGAGCCTGGATTGAGGTGTAGGCTCCACCTTCTCAGGAGGAAACCCCTGCAGCTGAGATATTCATTCAGAACCTTGGCTGATGCTCATGGGAGGGGGCCTAGTCCTTTTGGCATCTTCACCCATCCTACCAGCCTTAATGTAGTCTCTTCTGTGAACCCTTGGTTATGAGACTCCTCTTCATGTAGTCTTGATTTGGTTATTCAAGGTGGATGTTCTTAAATTTAGTTATAACTCCAGTTTGGTCCTGGGAGGAGGTGAGTGTAACATCCACCTTCTCTGCTGCCATCTTGGATCTCCAACCTCAATTCTTTTTAATATGTTGTTAATATAAGACAACTGGATTCTCATATTTGTCTCTGAATTCAATTTGTTGCCTTATGATGCTTTGGTTAATGTGTATTAGGAAAATCTGACCTCACAAAGATAGATATGTAATTGGATAATGGAAGAAATGTCAGCAGGCTTCTTTGATACTAAACGAAAACTTGCTACATCATATTTTCTGAGAGGTTAGCCACCTTGTGAAATCTTTCTTGTAATCATTTGCAGTTTGAGGGTCATGTGGGGATGATTTTTCTCTATGTTGCTGTTCAAAGATTTCTTGTTTTCAATTTCTGTGGTTTTACTACCTTTATGTTAACTCCACTGCATTCTCTTTATCTGACAGATAGTTGACCATTTAACAACATGACTTTGAACTTTGGAGCCCATTTATATTATATATATTATATAACAAACATTATATTGTTTTTTCAATTTTTTTTTAAAATTTATTTTTAGAGGAGAGAGAGAAAAGGGGGAGGAGCAGAAAGCATCAACTCCTATATGTTCCTTGACCAGGCAAGCCCAGGATTTTGAGCTGGCGACCTCAGCATTTCAGGTAGATGCTTTATCCACTGTGCCACCACAGGTCAGGCCCTATATTGTTTGTTAAGAAGAGTAAGTCCTATGAGGAAAAAAGGGGGTGCAATGAAAGGGCACTGAGAATGTGGTAAGAGTCTGCTTGGCAATTGTAAGTACAGTGATCAAGATAACCTCAAATTCATTGAGAAGGTGATAGTTGATTTAAAAAATATCTTGAAGGAAGTAAAGGGTTATTCAAGCAGATATCAAAGGAGAAAATATAAGATAGAGGACTTGGCAGTAAAAAAGCCGTAAAACTAGACCTTAGCAGGAATATTTAGAGAATAACAGGTGAGCAGAATGGCTAGGGTGAATGGAGTGAAGTGATGGCAGAGAACACGAGCATGTGAGTTATGAAGGGCCTCTTAGGCTGTTGTAAGGACTCAGATCTTACTTGGATAACCATTGCAAGATTTTGAGCAGGGGAGTGACACACCTGAACTTACTCTCGGCTGCCACGCTGAGACTACAGTAAAGAGGCAAGAGCAGAAGTAAGGAGACCCAATCTCATGAAGCTATCAAAACGTCAAGGTGAAAGAGAAGGATGGATTGACCCGAGGTGGGAGTAACGGGAGTGGAAAAATAATTGGTCTGACTCTGGATTTATTTTAAGGGAGGACCAGGGAGTTTTCTTGATGGATTTCATATAGGGTGCAAGAAAAGAAGAGTCAAAGATGACTCCAGGGATTTGGGGAGGAGCATCTTTGAGGATGGTGTTATCTCAGCTGAGATGGGAAGAAAATAAAATCATCAGGTTTGGAGTCAATATTAAGCACTCATATGGGCACATGTTAAGTTTTAAATACCTATGAGACATCCAAGTGAAGTTTTGAAGTATACTATTGGATAAATGGACCTGGAGTTTAGGAGAGAAGCCTGAGGTGGAGATATGGGTTCAGGAGTCATCAGCTTCTAAATGGTGTTATCAGGAAAGCTCCTTCAGGAAACAATGACACATCCAAAGGCTCTCACTAGAAAGAATTCAATAAAGGAGCTATTTACCAAGATATTGGCAGGATTAAAGGGATTAACAGGGGATGGTGAGTGTAAGGTCAGAAGCCGCCATCGTGGCCATTCACATGCAGGTCCGCATTGGATTTGGACAGTCGGTAAAGAAACAACAGAGCCACAAACTGATGGGCCATAGTCTTTAATTCTAGCTTGCACCCAGTGGGCAGGTAAAAATACACACTGGGCTCCAAAACCCACTCACATTCAGTGCTCACAAAGCTACTGACCTATCCGAGTTTCCTAGAATCAAAGGTTTCTAGCTCACCAGCCTTATTCTCTTCAGTTCCCCATCTCCTTCCTTCTCCCAGATACAAACTCTGCACAAACTGGCATCTCACTCAGCACTCCACCATCTTGGCTGCTTTTCCTGGCCTCCTCCATGTGGCCTCCTTCTGCTCTCTGCTCTCTCCTCTAATGATAATCTCAGGAACCAAGAGCCCAAGCTCCCGCTCCGTCCCCATTTTATAGTGTAGAAACCAAACCCTTAATCCAATATACAAAATAGGGAAGTCTCTAATACAAAGTCACTTCTCTGAGGCATGATTGGATTGTACCTCCCCACATCAAAAAGGGTGGGAAAGGCTTAATCCCAAAACCAAGCCCCAGTCTACAAGGATTCTGCCTGCCCACAGAGACACACATTAATATCACCTGGGCGACGGCCTCCACGTGGGCAGTGCCACTTTAACAAAGTGAGCATAATATATTTTATCTGCCCAACAGTGAGCATCAACAGAACAGCAAAGATGGAAAGCCATTCCCACTTTTAGGCCTACTGGAGAAACAGGAAGGGAACAGTGTGTCTGAAACCCAGTAAGCAGAGCCATGGAAAACTCCATCTTCTGCAGCACTTCCTATCAGCCAGCGTCAGAAGCCAGCCAGTAAGTGGGCCTGGGGAATGAAGTCTGCAAGGGTCAGCCTCCTGGAACACAAAACAGGACAGAGTCTGATGGGGAAAAGATCAGAAGTGTGAGAGGAAGTGGAGAATCATTAACATAGATTATATACAAAACCTGAGGCTAGATGAGTTCTTTAAGGAGTGAGACTAAACACTGAGGAGCAGAGAAAAGAGAACTGAACCTCGGGCTCTCCATTATTAAGAGGTTTGGGAGAAAAGAAAGGACTAGCAAAGGATGCTACAAGAAATAGGCTTGAGTCAGGTGGGACAGCAAAAAGCACAGACTCTTGGGAGCCAAGAGAAGAACATCTATCAAGGGAGAGGCTGTGATCAACTGTGTCAAATGCAGTTGGTGTGTCAAGTGAGATGAAGGTTGGAAATTGATCCTTAGTTAGCAGCATGGAAGTCACTGGTGTCCTTGTCAAGATCCATTCAAATGAGTGGTGGGGACAAACACCTAATGGAAATGGCTCTGGGGGAGAACAGGGTGAGAGAGATATTTGACAGTATGAGTTTTGCTGCAAAGAGTTGCATAACAATGGGAAAGAAAGTAGGAAAGAGACAATGGTCAAGAGCAATATTTTTGAGATAGATAAATAATATCATATTTCCATGATGATGAGAAGGGTCCAGTTGAAGAGACCTAATGAATGATTCAAGAGGAAGAACGAAGAATACCCAGAGTGATTACTTTTCTTGGCTCCCGTCTCTTCTTGGAAATGGAGTCAGTATCTTCCTGTCATCTCTGAAGGGTCTTTTAAAGAGTGAGTGAAATAAAAGGAGACTATGTGACACTTTCCCTCGTGCAGAGCACCCTTCACTCAACGTCAGCACTTCCAGCCTCTCCACCTGGCTTTCAGAGTGCCCGGAGTAAACACGAGCTTGACAAGACATCACTCTAGGCATCTCCCTTCCAAGACAGGAACAGCCAGTTAGTTAGCACTGTTAGGTACAGACACTGTACTTTGTAAACATTAACTCTAATCTTCACAACAACCCAGAGCTCTTGCTCTAATTTTTAGGATGAGAAAGTGGCACCGCTATGTCTCAGAGAGGTTAAGACACTTGTTATCAAACATAGCATGGAGAAGACAAAACAAAGACACAAATCCTAGTCTTTATTACAAAGCCTTTATTCTAATCCATATTCCTGGCCGGACTCATATTCTATTTTCTCCTATCCTTGTATCATTTTTCTCTTTCCGCATTCTCCTTGGGATCTTCACTGTCTACTCCTTGTTCTCCAAACTCTCTGCCTTCTCCCTTCCAGCCTTCTCACTTCCTTGTGAAAAATGAGTTCTGATACTATCAATGCCTTAGAGCAACTTAGCTTCTCACCCACACTATCCTATTCATTTCTAAAGCAAGACTTTCCCACAAGGACAGAACCACCTTTCTCCCACAATGGCTCTCTAATGGTGAACTTTCATGTATGGCACTTGTTGGAGGAAAGAACAAAGACTTTCCAAAAGCTCCTGAAATCTAGCTGTAAAGGCCAGTCAGTATCTATGTCTGCAAAAAATTTTCTGTCTCCTTATGTTGCTCACTTGGACTATTACTTATTCTTCAATTCAAGTTCTGGAAACTTTATGACCTCAACATCTTGGCAGGTCTGCACTGAACTGCATTTCCCTGGTTTAAAGCTGACCAATGGTGTTGTCTACTCCGTTTTAAATACTCTCTCTAGCTCTATTTCTCACTTTCTCTTGCTCTGTAGCTCTGTTACACACTACACACATGCAGGCACACACATACTAATACACACTTACATACCCCACTTTTGTTTAGAACTTGGACAGGAGCTGGGGAGGATGGAGTGACCTGCCACTGTTGCTAATAGGCTGAATCAATATCACCAAATGTGCCACATCCTTCTTCATTTTCTCATCACGCGGCAATCGATAGCCTCACCTTGCCTGTAAACCTTCCTCAAAGGCTCCTCACTTTTCATTCCCCCTCTTGCTTCCTGAGCTGAGCATGCTCTCTCCAGAACACTTGGGACAGAAAAGGAGAAGCTGGTCTGAATTGTGTCAAATTTGAGTGGTTTGTGTCACCACCATAGAATGTGCATATTCACAGATTTGCAGATGTGTATGAATGAGAATGTGTGTGTGTGTGTGTACATGCACATGTGCATATTTCTTAAGTGAGGTAAGACCAATAACATCTACTTTCCATTACCCTCAGGGAACTGAACATACCAGCGGAGGAGCAAAGCGCAAAAGCATTTATTCTTCCCTTACAAATTAACGTCACGGTAAAAGCTCCTTTGCTCTAATGACTTCCTGCAGCAGGTGCTGGAAGCAGGCAACTAACATGACCTGGTTCCCAGCGATGCTGCTCGGCCCAGTGTATGACGCTCACCCCAGATCCCAAAGCTACTTGCTGTGATAAAGGTCTTGTGGGAGGCATATCTGACTTCAGGCAGAACTAGCAAATGTCAATCTGTTGCTATTTGAAGAGCTAGAGTATTCTGTTTACCCCAAACAGAAATGACACCTCCCTGGGGCCTGCCATGATACCGCAAACTCCCACATGATGTACTATCAAGGTACAACAATTAAAGGCAGCAGCTAAAAGAGAAACACTGTGTGTGTGTGTGTGTGTGTGTGTGTTAGAGATACAAATCTATTCACTTCTGAGCGTGAATTATCAAATTAATGTTAGGTTCGTAAAAATTCTGAGGCAACAGGGCCAGGAAGGGTGTGATATACATAATAAGGGCCTGCACCCCTCAAAACATTTTCATGTGAATCCCTGGCATCAATCGGCACCTGTGCATATGTGACCTCACAAAAGAAAAGGCACTTTGCAGGTGTCATTAAGATACAGAATGTGAATGGGAAAAACTATCTTGGATTATGTGGTTGGGCCCAGTGAAATCAATCTGTCTTAAAAGTAGAGGAGGGAGGAGAAAAGGAGCTGTTCTGACCAAGCAAAGTAAGTAAGCATGGTAGACATGAGAGAGACTCAAGCTGCCCTGGCTGGCTTTGCAGACAGAGGGGGGCGGCCATGAGCCAAGGAATGTGGGTGGTTTCTAAAGCTGGGAAAAGCAAAGAAGCAGAGTCTTCCCGGGAGCCTCCAGGAAGGCACACAGCCCTGCTGACATTGTGATTTTAGCCCCGTGAAACTTGTGCTGGACTTCTAACCCACAGAACTGTAGGTAATAAATACGTTTATGATGTTTCAAAACAAATGAGTGGTGATTTGTTGTGCTAGCAATAGGAAAGTAGTACAAAAGGAAAGTTTGGGGAGAGGAGAGTGTTCAGACATGGAAATATGGGGAGGAATCTGGGAGGGAAGATGAGATGGATGAACTAAGCCCTGGGAAGACAGAAGTTAGGGCTGAGAAATTGATGGGGAAAAATACGAGATGAGGCAAGTATGAGCCAAGACAAGGACAGCTGTAGCTTGAGGCCTTTGGTACCATTCACGCAGGAGGTGTATCTGTGGGGGGCGTGGTTGGGAGGGTGCTGGGGGAAGCAGGGCTCAGGGAGAAGCATGTTAAAAGCTCATAGCCCCCTGGTTGAGCATTAAAAGGGAACGGGCTTCTCCTCCAGCTCATCAAAGGCATTCATGTTTCTGTTCCAGCAGTCTCGGCATTCAATCTGGACTCATCCTCTGACAAGGGCTGTCAGATATAGGCCAGGAAGGACTTTCTCTCAACCTAGCAAGAGATCATGCCATTCAGGTGATGAAATTCTGTGATATGTGATGGTAGGCTTGTCAAATATGTCTTCACAGACAAAAAGAACTTTGAGACTGAAAGAATAGTAATGAGGATAGTAGGGCAGAGCAACCTTTATTTTGCAACCTGGCTAATGTAGAAAAAAAATAAGTTTCAGAAACATACTGCATCCTTTTTGGTGGGGTGGCTGAGGACAAAATGTGCTGTCATATCATTTCCAATGACAAAGGACTCACAACTTGTAGCTTCCAGAGAGAAACTTGACTTTCATTTGCTCCTGGATCTTAAGTACTATCCACAGAATAAACATCTGGTAGAAGGTGGTAGATAGCAATGAACTAACTTAGCAATGTTGATCTTTCTAGAAATTCCCTTCTCATACATCCAGACCCACTGAAGTGGTATGGAAATTACATGAAAAAAAGGGGTGCAATTTATACAAGAAGTTTACAACTTAAGCAAGAGGCATCTTTCTCCTCTCTTCCTCCTTGGACATTCAGGAAGTGTACAGCATCTGAATCAGAAACTGTGTGGCATGAATTTCTCTAGGTGATTGGTTTCATGGGCTTTTGCTTGGAAGCGTTCCTCACTCCTATCTCTGCACTCCTGAGACTATCTGAACAACAGACAATCACTTTTACCATGATGAAATATTAAGAAGCATAATGAACAGAAAATGCTACCCCAAATGCCAAAAGGACAGGCTGCAAATAGAAACTGATGATTCCTAGTTCAACTGGCTATGAATCCCAGTTACCTCATCCACCTCCCTGGATAATGTAGTCCTTTCCAGAGGGACATACAAAATCCAGAGATGTACTTGTTTCACTGTTCAGCTTCCCAACTCTCAGGACCCCAATGGGACTTAGCTCTCTCTCATCCCCACCCAGCCACTTGGATAATAGCACCCTCCATCCCCAGGCTTGCTGGATACCTTACATGCCCTAAGTGGTATTACTGGGCAGGAAACCCTCTCAGCATGCCTTAGGGAGGTCTTAAAGCTGCCACCTGGAGAATGCATGGACCACAGAGTGATCTCCCAATGCCTGACTGACACTTTTCTATGACACTAAATCCTTTTTATATCCCCCCAGGAGATGAGAAAGCTCATTTCCTAGGACTCTGTCCCTTTACTGTCTTTTTTTATTTTTGCTCTGTCCCTGCAGTTACTCCTTACTGGGGAGATAACTTCTAGACTCTGAAAGGCTCCCTGCTGTCCTTAGCTGGGCTAAAGTCCCTGTTCTTTCAGTTTACATATTGTTGAGTTCAGCTGCTCTCATTGTCACTCTCTGCAGCCTGGGACTGCCAGCTGGTGACAGTAATCTGCATTGTCCTTTCCTGTGTGCCTGAAGGATTGAGAAATTCAGCGGTTTGGTCCAAAGTGCTTAGATTTTACAGATCTAGAATCTATGACACTGATCCAGTTAGCAGAACAGAGGGAAGTGGAAAGTGGGCAGCAGGAAAAGGAGGAGGAGAAAGCAAGGTAGAAAAAGGAGGAGAAAGAGGAGAAGGGAGAAAAGGAGGAGGAAAAGGGGGTGGGTGGGAGAAAGAGGAGAGGAAGAAAGAAGGGGGAAAAGGAAGGAATAAGGAGAAAAGAAGAGAAAAAGGACAAGAAATGACAGATTTTTAAACCATTAGCTTTTCAATCTGAAGAAGAAAAACATTTAAGAAGGATCAGATCTAGTAAGCAGATATCATCGGAGCTGGTCCTTCTGTCCCTCCTCAGGCTGATAAGAGCAAGCAACGCTCATGCCAAGCATCTGTCTACCTTCAAGGCTAGGTTTCTGCCTTACGGAGGATCAGCTACAAGAAACACGCAGGTCACCTTGCCATTCGCCGTGACAACTGGCATTGAGGGGAGACACAGCACAGGTGCCAAGAATGCAGAGCCATCTGCAGGATCCTAACCGTTCCTGCCAGCCGCTGCGCTCTGTTCTCCCGGCAGGACGCTTGTCACAAGGCCCTGTTTCCTTCGTCTCACCCCACCGCTGTCTGTGTCCTTCCTCGGTTCTGATTGGAACCCAAGGCTGTAGAAAACCCCCAATATCATCATCACACAGGCTTCCCAAGTCTGTAGGGAACTGATGGGTAAATGATCCACTGCAAGAAAAGCCAAAGAAAGTAGACACTGATCAGAATGTGGAGATGCAGTGTGTGAATTGTTTATAAATTGTCTGGATAATTGTGGGCACTGAAGTGGGATGTTAGAGCTTCCATCCTCTCTTGGGATTTCTTTTTTTTTTTTCTTTTTTTTTTTTTTTTTTTTTGCACAACTTTTATTAGCTTTTAGATGGGAAATAGCACACTCTTCAGAGCAAGACAGGGCTGGATTCAAGTCCTGCACCTTAATATATATTTATTTATTTTTATTTTTATTTTTTACAGAGACAGAGTGAGTCAGAAAGACGGATAGACAGGGACAGACAGACAGGAACGGAGAGATGAGAAGCATCAATCATTAGTTTTCTGTCGCACACTGCGCCACCTTAGTTGTTCATTGATTGCTTTCTCATATGTGCCTTGACTGCAGACTGCAGGCCTTCAGCAGACCCAGTAACCCCTTGCTCTAGTCAGAGACCTTGGGTCCAAGCTGGTGAACTTTTGCTCAAACCAGATGAGCCCACGCTCAAGCTGGCAACCTCAGGGTTTCGAACCTGGGTCTTTCCGCATCCCAGTCCAACGCTCTATCCACTGCGCCACCGCCTGGTCAGGCTCATTATACAGTTCTTTATGGTTGGCCTTTCACCCTGCCAGTACCTTTGTAATTTTACACTTTGTATCAAAACAAAACAAAAAATATACACAAAAAACCCTCCTCAAATTATCCTAATTTGATAGGCCATCTGTTTCCTGTGTGAATTCTAATAGATTCAGGGTCAACATCTCTCTTGATGCTAAAATCAAGAAATGAGGAGTCACTGTAATCCACCCAACCTTGTACCCCTAATTTCCTCCCTGTCATATAGTTTTGGAAGGAGGCATGTTCTTTATATTCCCCGTGATTGTATTATCAGCTAAGACTTTAATTATTGCTTGTTTATGTTTCTCAGCTGCCTGCTACATGATTTTCCTGCCTCCATTTTCACTCCTCTTCAATTTGTCTTCTGTGCTTCCCACAGGATGTATACAGAGCCTTTTCCAGGCCCCAATTCCTTAAAAGACAGTATCTAAAGCCAGTGCACACAAGACCCATCACAGTATGGCCCTAACCTGATTCCCTCACTCTCTCTGCAGTGCCTCCTTTCCTGCTCACAGCTGCCACCCCTCAACCATGTATGAATTCTGCAGGCCAGCCATGTGTGGTCCCATCCCAGGGAGATTGGGAGGTACAGTGTTGGCATGAGAGAAGCAGGAATAGCTAGAGGAAGACATAACTTAAATGCATGGTGTTTCTGCCTCCTGTTGTGCTAGACGAGCATTTGTCCTGAGATGTGCTGAGAGATGGAGCTGAAACCTGTTGGGCCCCCTCCTTCTGCTGTTCATGTTTTTGCCTCATTTAGTGTAAGTGCCACCACTCAGCCTAGGCTTTGAAGATAAATACATTTTGTTGAACATGACTCCAAAATTCTAGCCAACTCCTTCATCTGCTGCTTAAAGGGAGAAACGGAACCTTGTTTCAATATTGGGAAACGATCTCTGCTGGGTTTAGGAAGAAATGATCTGTCAGTTTCCTAAGTTTCTAAGAGTATTTTGAAGATTGCCATCTTCCCTAGACATGCAGACTTATTACTTGCAGCTTTGGGATGTCCCACTCTCCCTCACACCAAGACGCTCTGTCACGATCATGCCACTCTTCTGCCTGGAGCATCTTCCCCACCGTCTTCTTACTAAATAAAACCTACTGGTCCTCCCAAAACTCAGCCCAAAGCAGGCAGGTACACCTTCTTTTCACCCCTGGAAGGCTTTAGTAGAACTTTGATTTCAGTACTCATCTCATTGTGCTGTAACTGGGTCACTGCTGAGCTTCTCCCTGGGCTGTAAGCACCTCGAGAGCAGGCGAGCTTGCTTCTCTATGCCCTGGCACTTTGTACCTTCTCACCTGCCATTTGTTCTGCTGGGGTCCCAACTATGGATCACCCCCACCTTCCTAAAGTAATGTTAGGAGCAAGGCTGCCGAGCTATGGTTATTTACTGAACAGGTCTGTTACTTCGGCTCCGTGGTCTGAGAGAGGCATGGATGCATCAGGGAGCCACCAGGCACTTCGTACCATCCTGTCTCAGGAGAGAGCTTTGTTAAGATGTCAAGCCATGTTAGCCTCTTGGAGAGGCTGGAATGGTCAATCACTCACCTTTTTGAAGGTTATTTCTTTACAAAAAGCTCAGTTGGTAGCACCAAAGATCTCCACTCAACTACTGAAGTGAAATTTAATGAGAACTTGTTTTTATGAGTGATCCAGAAGGCGAGTTTACAGATAAATCCTCAAAGTTGCTTATGACATTTAGTATTTCAGTGTTTCCTGGTTATAAACTATTATGCAGACACAGATAAATTCTCCAAAGAGCTCTGCTCATATCGAGAGATGAGGGGGTCTTAAAATGAAGATCAGGTCCTTCTTTCTCAAGTTGTCTCACTGTGGATTTCACCATGCCCATGAGATCCAAACTTTAGTCATTGTCCCAGAGTCAGATGGAAGCAGGGACACTGACTCACACTAAGGAAATTTAAATCAAAGTGAATCAAGAGATTGAAAGCATATTAGTGCACAGTAGAAGTTATTTTGATCCAATGAAAGAAATTCTCATTTTTCCAGCTGAGGGACAACCTTCTACGAATGAAGTCAAAATAATAGTTTTTAAGTTATATAGTAAGTATAACATCAGAGCAAAGGGGTATGGAGAACTTGGTAGATTTCTATCCAGGTCATGACATGGCATTATGCATCATTCCTGCCCTTTGCTACAGAACACCTCTCTAGTAATTACATTAAGGTTGTCTTGCAGATTCAGTATCTTCTCAGCTTGGACAATGCAGGAAAAACACTGCCAAGTTTTTTCCTATTGAGCTATACTTTCTGTGATTCAAACTGTTTCTTTATGCTCATGCATTATAATATGGTTGGGCTTTTGCTTGCTAAATGTTAACCATATCCCTGTCCAGTCTCTGTGATACCCAGGTCACCTTGTGTGGAATTGGGGAGGGGGAGGTGCTATGCAAATCTTTTTGTCACGTATTTACAGACTGTTTCTTATTTACTTATTCAGATTTCTAAACATTGTGTATGGATTTTCCTGGTTGAACCCTTGGTATATAATTTTATTTCCCTTATCTCCAAGTTCTTAAGGAACATTCTCACAGCTCCCTCCATACCCAAAACGGAATATTCTTCTAGAAGGCTGGTAAACTTAAGTGTAAACAAATGGGTACATTTTAGAAAAAGAAAATCTATGTGTTGCCTATTACATAGGTAAAGCACAAGCCATTATGTAATCCTGTATGAGCAGAGGGTTCTCTTAAAATTTGAAAGGGTTTCATTAAAAAAATGCTTTAATAATCTTCCTAATACGGTGAAATTATAAAATCAATTTCCCAAGTTGATGATATATGTTAAAAATATAATTGGTATACAGATGTCTCAATACATTCTTTTTTTTTTTTGTATTTTTCTGAACCTGGAAACGGGGAGGCAGTCAGACAGACTTCCACATGCGCCCAACCAGGATCCACCCGGCACACCCACCAGGGGGCGATGCTCTGCCCATCCAGGGCATCGCTCTGTCGCGACCAGAGCCACTCTAGCGCCTGGGGCAGAGGCCAAGGAGCCATCCCTAGTGCCCAGGCCATCTTTTGCTCCAATGGAGCTTTGGCTGCGGGAGGGGAAGAGAGACAGAGAGGAAGGAGAGGGGGAGGGGTGGAGAAGCAGATGGGTGCTTCTCCTATGTGCCGTAGCCGAGAATTGAACCCGGGACTCCTGCACGCCAGGCCGACTCTCTACCACTGAGCCAACCAGCCAGGGCTCTCAATACATTCTTGACAGACCTTTATAGACCATTAAAGGTAACAGTGGGGTTTGGAGGTCAGCTGTAGCCTCCAGAGCCGTTATCAGTGAACGCTGCCAGCCACTCCCATAGCATAACCCCCAGCAACTGCCTTAAACAAGTGACTCTGGACCTGGTGGCCAAAGACCCAGAAAGACAACTTCTACTTTGCTTTCTCACCTCACAGGCAGTTGCAGATCAGTTTCCCCTTTTCCTCAAAACAGATTGAGACTTAGATTTGTGCCAGAAGTTTTATTACTGAAGTATATACTTTCCAAATTTCTACCTAAAATAAATGAGATAAATGAGGGAAGCATGTTGAGGCAGAGGGAGAATTTGGGCTGTGATACAATTGCCACAGGGACCCCGGAGAGTCCCGAGAGAGACTCTGGAGCCAGGATGACCCTTTCCAGAAAAACTAATGAAATCGTCTCCAGTGTCCATTTCTTACGCTCTTCTCTACTCTGCTGCCAGATGCCCTTATTACAGCCTCTCCTTCACCTCTTTCTTTCCCTTACATCAAACCACTGTCGGGAAATGACATGAAGTTTATTGGCATTAAGGTGTAGATGACTCATAAGCTTTGTTTCCTCCCCCTACGCCCATGAAACATTTAGCTCAAGTCTCCTGGCAATCAGCTACAATGCAAATGAGGCATTGGTCATCCTCCTGGCAGTACAAGGCAGGCCAGGTCAGAATTTCTGGAGAATGTGAAACATACTGATATTCCTGCCCCATATATTTTTTTTCTCGTCCTCTTTGCTAACAGAAACCCAGTTTTATTTTGAGTGGTTATGTGCTCGACTGGAAGACTGCATTTCCCAGGCGTCCATGTGGTGTCGCAGATGTGGTCACATCACGGAAAGTGATGGAAGTAACAGTCACTAGGAAAAGCAGAGGAAAGAATTTCAAATCGAGCTGACTCAGCTGGTAGGCTTTACTGTTCGTTCAGCATCCTTTCTTCTTTCTTCTTTCTCTTGTTTGGAATATGGACATGGTGGCTGGAGAGCCAGCAGACATTTTTTGGACAATGATATAATCTTGAGAATGATGGTAGAAGCAACCAAGTCCTTGGAAAACTCTAGAGCTACTACACCAATCCTAGACCACCTACTTACTTAATGTGAGGGAGAAAAGAACCTCCACTTTCTTTACATCATGTACTTGGGTTGAAACAAATTCTGACACAGATTTCGGTTCCCAAAAGTAGGGTGGTGGAGACTTGTCTGAATAGAGGAGATGGGGAAGTAGATGTTAAAGATTCAGATATTGTAGTCTGGAAACACTGCTATCCTTGTTACTACAGTGGGGAAGCATTTTGTCAATCAATTGCCTTCTGTGCCTTGGAAATCCGACTACCTGCTGACCACAGTTGCAGTGTTAGAAAGTGGTAGAAAAACTAAAATTTTTAGTGTATGTTAGCCTCCACTTGTTGCTCTTTGTAAAGTCCTACAGGAGAGAAAGAAGGTCATGTGAGGTCTAACCACACTATATGCACAGATGGAGAGAAAACCCAGTTTACTAAAGGGGATATTCCTGCCTACACTCTGCAGTCTAGGTTGAATAGGAATCTCATAATTTAGGTTTTGCAGGGTTGAAAAAGCCAAATGCTTTTGTGCCCCAAACAGAAGCAGTTATACGTAGTGACTGCAAAATTGCTGTCTTTACAAGACTGATATTCTCTCATAGGATGTTAGGAACCTGCTGACAAATATTGAATTTCCATCCAAGCTCATTGTATTAGATCAGTCCAGTAATTGACCATTAATTTGAGAAAACAAGGCCAAGCAGAGCACAGCCAGTAAATAAAAGATGAGGTCTTTTCTGCTGGAAGGTTCTTTTTAACTTATTATTTTGCATAAGACAGAATAGAAGCAAGTAGACTGAGAGCATGGTCAACTTTAGAGAAAACAAGATAATAATCAGAATAAACCTGAGCATGGCCATCAGCAGCCTAAGAGTTTTCTACCTTCAAAGCAATTCCTGGGCTTTCAAATTGTGCAGCAGCAAGCAAGTTCTGAGAGATACACAGCCCCCTGTGTATCTCTCAGAAGGGAGTACTCTCCAGTATGTACTTCAGATGTGGTCGTGAGGAGAATGGGCAGACCAGACGTCCAGTGTTCAAGGCCAGGGGCAACAGAAGAAAAAACACAAAGAGGGAGTTCTTCCCAGGGAGTGAACTGAGCTGCCTGATAAACTATCATTGCATCCTCCACTGACATGGCTGGGAGTCCTTGATATTCTCTTACCCAGGAGTTGGTAGTTGCTGGGGATCCATGTTTCTTATTCTCCACTTTTGCAAATGAAGTTTTTTTTGTTTGTTTGTTTGCTGGTTTTTATTGCCATTATTTCATTTTTTTTCCATCCTGGTTGTTTGGAGAAGATAACTTGCTTTTTTTCATTTTTCTTTTATTTTTACTGTTTTAGATTTTATCTATTCACTTTTAGAGAGAGAGAGGGGAGAGAGAGAGAGAGAGAGAGAGAGAGAGAGAGAGAGAGAGAGAGGAAAGAAATAGAGAGAACAGGGGGAGGAGCAGGAAGCATCAATCCCCATATGTGCCTTGACCAGGCAAGCCCAGGGCTTTGAACTGGCAAACTCAGCATCCCAGGTCGACACTTCATCCACTGAGCCACCACAGGTCAGGCTGATAACTTGCTTTTGAGTTTGAGTTTCACAAGAAGCAACACCCAGATGTGATAGAACTTCATATCACCCACATATCCTTACTATTAAGCCAGATACAAAAATTTGATAAGAATTTGTAATTAACTCTTTTAGGGAAGTGCTGAATGTATTCTATACATAGTCCTCATGGACACTGGGTGGGGAAGGTGCAAACTATACTAAAAACTATTGCCTAATCAATATTCATTCTCCCTTCTTTTTTAACATAACTAGAATGAAGTACAATTTTCTTCTTTGCAAAAAAATATTCCTGTTTAAAAAAATTATTTGGTCCTGCTATTGGCTCAGTCGATAGAACATCAGCCCAGTGTACAGACGTCCCAGGTTCGATCCCCAGTCAGGGCACACATGAGAAATGATCATCTGCTTCTCTTCTCCTTCCTCCTCCCCCTTTTCTCTCTCTTCCCCTCCAGCAACCAGTGACTCAGTTGGTCCAAGTGTTGGCCTCCAGCACTAAGGATAGTTCAGTTGATTCAAGCATTGGCCCCAGGCCAGGGTTGCCAGGTGGATCCCAGTTGGGACACATGTGAGAGTCTATCTCTTTATTTTCCCTCCTCTCACTTAAAAAAAAAAGAAAGATTATTTTTACTGAATTCACTTAATGCTAGGTAGGATTGCAAGTGAAATATAAGTGTTGGCCATGGGGGTCTTCCAGAAAAGCTCATTAAAGAGAGATAATTCTTCTGAGGAGTGTGCTCCTTTGCATTCCTTATTTTTCCTTCTTCCTGCCAAAAACACGGAGATAATGGCTGGACCTCTGCCAATCAGTTGGACAATCAATCAATATTGACTATGAAGCCATGCTCTAGATGGTGGAGCAGAAAGATAGAAGGAGTCTGTCTCCCTCCATACCTAATTCTCAGTCTTTCTTATCTGGTGTCAGTTTATTGGGTTTTGTCTTCATTTAAGATAGAGAGAAAGAAATTAGCTTATTTAGGCCACTTGTTTTATGTCATCTTCAGATTAATTGAATCTTCCCCGAAACAGGGATGAGTTGACCTTTTACACCCCAGAGGTTGTTACTATCTTATATTGCCTACACATAAGGTGGGACCTGGGACTCACAGAACTTCCAGCTGTAGGGAGTCCCTGTGCTCTGAAAGTGAAGATTCTAAAAGCTTAGGTTTAGAAGAAAGTAATAAACAAATCAGTGAAACAAAACCGGTTCTCTAGGACCTGCTGGGCAACAGCATTGTTGAAAGGCTGAGTTCAAGTACACGAGACAGATAGGCATTAGAAAAATCTGTGTTTGAACTAGTTTGCTAGAACTCTGAAGAGCTTAGATGCCTAGTCTCTTAACTGTCTTATTAAAATCACAGTATCAGGTTTATTGACTAAAAGGTGTAAGTCCTGCCCTGGCCTGTTGGCTCAGCGGTAGAGTGTCAGCCCGGTGTGTGGAAGTTCCAGGTTTGATTCCTGGTCAGGGCACACAGGAGAAGTGCCCATCTGTTTCTTCACCCTTCTCTCTCTCCTTCCTCTCTGTCTCTCTCTTCCCCTCCTGCAGCAAAGGCTCCATTGCAGCAAAGTTGGCCCGGGCACTGAGGATGGCACTATGGCCTCTACCTCAGGTGCTGGTGGCAACAGAGCAACGCCCCAGATGGGCACAGCATTGCCTTCAAGTGGGCATGCCAGTTGGATCCCCCCGCCTCTAACTTCAGAAAAGAAAAAAAAAAGTAAGTCCTACGGCCTAGCAGAGAGAAAACTAATGGGCTTATCCAGCTTTAGTTATGACCATATTAGAATAGAAACTGGCCTTTTGTCTAATTTCATTTTTTTTTTCAATGCTACTAGGGATCCTATTGCTACTGCAACAAAATGCCACAATTAGTGGTCGGGAATAACACAGATTTATTCTCTTGCAGTTCTGAAGGTCAGAAATCCTAAAACAGGTCATCAGGACTATGTTCTTGTGACTTTATGGAGGAATTTATTTCCATGTCTTTTCCAGCTTCTAGAAGCTTCCTGCAATTCTTGGCTTGTGGCTTCATTCTTCTCTCCAAACCAGTAGTGTGGCATCTTCCGATCTCTTTCTGTGTCCCTCTACATTTATCTCCACATTGCCTTCTCTCTGATGCTAAGTTTATAATCTTTCTCTCATGTAATTCCTCTTGTGATTCTATTGGACCCATCTGAAAAAATCTTTGCATCTCAAGATTCTTATTTTAAACACAACAAAGTCCCTTTTTCCATATAAAATGACATATTCTTGGGTTCCAGAGATTAGAACAGAGACAGCTCTGGAAGGTCATCATTCATCCTACAAACCCCAAGGTCATGTTTATATCCTTTTGGGTGTTCTTCACCTGTGTTGCATGTTTCCCAGATCCCTAAATATCTTCCTTTACAAGCCAATCATATTGTCTGACATATTTTTCTTATTAAATTTTTTATTAAGAGGCCTTTATTAAATATATTAGTTGCCATGTTACTGTACAAAGTTGTCAACTTTTCTTTAGATTCCCTGTCAAACTGTAGCTATCTTGGAATGAGGAGAAATTGGCTCTAGCCAGATTAAATTTTATATATTATGGGAGAAGTTGATAAGAGACATTGTATTACCACTGTGAGCCAGCATGGGGCACTGCCATATAGTCCCCTAAACAAGGGGTGTCATCAGGAGTCACTAGTGAGTATTGAGAACACATCAAGGCCATGCTCAGGAAGACAAAGAGGATGTTAGATAGAAGTAGTAGGAGAGCAGAATTTTCTTCTTTCAAAAGTGTCTAGGACTATTACCGTTGCAAATAGCTAATATTAAGTTAAGTTTTATTATATGCCAATGTAGTAGACTAAATTATTGGTCTGAATTTTTTATACCTTCTTCCACTTAATTCCATGTCTTTAGCCATGTAACTTTGCAGTTTCTCCAACAAAGACAGAATATAATTCCCTGGTCCTTGATGTTGGGCTTATCCACATGACTATTTGGCCAACAAGATGTCACCAGTTGAGAAAGAACCAAGGGTTAAATGCTCTTGCTTTTCTGGGCTTGCCTTCTGGTGCTTATACCACAAAAATAAAGGAATATCCTTGCTTAGCTCACTGGTCCAAGGAAAATGAAAGAAATATGGAGCATCCCCATGCAAGAGTTTCCCCAGTTGATCTACAGACACCAGAGAAATAAGTGCTTATTATTGCATGCCACTGAGACTTCTGTGATTATTTATGTCAGATTGCTTATTTCCTGAGCCAGTCAGGAATATTTCTAAGTGTTTTATTAATTCATCTAAATTTTCTCTGAATCTTATAGAGTAGATATTATTCCTTTTTTTTTTTTTCAGATAAGAAAACTAAGGCATGGACCTTTAAAGAAACTTGCTCTAAGTAACACAATTAAAAGAATTGGAGCTACAATGCAAATTTAGGTCATATGTCCAGTTAGTTCTTTATTTTTTTTGAGAGAGAGAGAGAGGCAGGGAGAGAGAGAGAGAAAGAGAGAGAGAGAGAGAGAGAGAGACAGGAACATCAAGCTGCTCCTATATGTGCCCTGACCGGAGAATCCAACTGGCAACCTCTGTGCTCTGGGATGATGCTCTGTCCACTTACCAGTAGTTCTTTCTTTTTAATTTTTTAAACTTATTAATTTTTAGATAGAGGAGAGAGAAAGAAATAGAGAGAAAGGAGAAGCAAGAAGCATTAACTCGCAGTAGTAGTGCCTTGAGTGGGCAAGCCCCGGGTTTCAAACCAGCGACCTCAGCATTCCAGGTCGATGCTTTATCCACCATGCCTCCACAGGTCAGGCCCATCCATTTAGTTGTTAATAAGAAGATAATACTCAAGCCCCAGCCATAGGTGTGTTTCTTTTCTTTCTCTTCTCTACTCTTTATGGCCCATTTTTAATTTTTTCTAAAATATTGGAGTTTTACATTTTTTTTGTGTATATGTTGGATGAGAAATCCCCTGGACTGAGTCTGGGGTCCTCAGTTCTGAGCCCACTGCCAATAATGAATGCAAGATTACCCAGATAGAAATAAATATTTTCTTTGACAATCTATTACCCACATTTTTAAGGTCTGATCTGGTAAGTAATATGCTGGGAAAAAAGGGGACATATGCTTAAAAATCAACCATGGTATGACTCCTTTGAAAGTCACGGATCACCCAGTTTCAGAAGACTAATCATGTTTGAGATTTTTATAAATAATAGCTTCTTTCTTAGCCTCAAACTTCTTCTGTAAAGTTCAGTTTTATTACTTCAAGAAAGTTTTGGAAGCTGAGTCACAGAGGATGATAGAAGGCCAAGAGGTAAGTAAGCATCTACAGATGAGACTTATGGGACCCACAATGTGAACCTAAACATAAATATTGGAGAGTGGGATTTCCCTGGGGCAAAGAATTAACAGAAACTAGAAGGAGAACCCAAGAAGTCCTGATGTTTTTATATTAAAAAAAAAGGCCAAGAAGTCTATTGAGAAGCAAACATAATAAAAAAAATTTAAGAACTATGAACGAGGGACAATGAGAATGAGGATTTTGCAAAAATATTCTTAATATGACATATATGGCACCTGCTATCTTTTATCTGAAAGTGATTGGTAGAAAAAATTATTAAAAACAAACTATGTTATTGTGGGAGGTATCAAAGAAGTTGAATGCCCACAAGACTATTTCTACTGCTCAGTTGGTGATGATGATGATAATGATGATATCATTTATTGAACATTATTTTATTAAGTTGTTAATAAAACTACTTGATTCAATTTTTCAAAGCCACCCTGTAAGGAGATACTAATATTATATCTTTTTTATAGATGCAAGAATTGGGACTTAGAAAGGTTAAATTATTCTCTGAAGTCACAGGGGTAATTCAAAAGTGTAACTTATATTCAAATACAGAAAGATTGCCTTATTATCTCTTAAGAAACAAATGAACCAACACAAAGAAAGCTGGAAAAGAAAAGAAGTGGTCATCATTTTTTTTTTAAAATAGAAGAGTAGGTGACTGGTTCCCTTGAAGGATCTGTGAGAGACGAAGTGGCACTCATGTTGCTGGCCAGTGAGGAAGCCTGTGATATCCGTGAGAAGAGTTAACATGTTAAGCTCTTGATAGCCACATCTCTCTGACGGGCTCAGGATGAGTTGATCAGGAATCTCATTCGTTCATGGCCCCACCACATTTATCTAGCCCATCCAACAGATGCTCTGCCTTCTCCCTATTTGACACATTGTTTCTTTACTTTGCAGAATGCACCCTGGTACAGGGTGAAGGCTTCAGTGGCAAGGGTGGAGGAAGCATATTGTTAGCCCAGGAGCCAGAGCAGGAAACTCTTGCCAAGACAGTAAGAGAAGACTAAGCCAGAAGGAGCAGGAAAAAACAACAACGGTCTGGATATGGATTAAAAAAAAAAACAAAACAGCCAGAGGTGGATATAAAAGTCTAATCTTTGGAATCAGAAAATTAAGACAGTGAAAATAGATTAGGGGCTAACTGGGTAGGCAATGTGGTATTTGTTTTGAAAGCAGCTTAGTGGCCCTGGCCGATTGGCTCAGCGGTAGAGCGTCAGCAAGGCGTGCAGGGGTCCCAGGTTCAATTCCCGGCCAGGGCACATAGGAGAAGCGCCCATTTGCTTCTCCACCCCACCCCCCTCCTTCCTCTCTGTTTCTCTCTTCCCCTCCCGCAGCCAAGGCTCCATTGGAGCAAAGATGGCCCGGGTGCTGGGGATGGCTCCTTGGCCTCTGCCCCAGGCGCTAGAGTGGCTCTGGTCGCGGCAGAGCAACGCCCCGGAGGGGCAGAGCATCGCCCCCTGGTGGGCAGAGCGTCGCCCCTGGTGGGCGTGCCGGGTGGATCCCGGTTGGGCGCATGCGGGAATCTGTCTGACTGTCTCTCCCCGTTTCCAGCTTCAGAAAAATACAAAAAGAAATTAAAAAATTAAAAAAATAAAAATTAAAGAAAGCAGCTTAGTGTTTGAAACTGACTTTTGTAAACCTGGAGGTTATGATGTTTGAATGTGCTGCTTCTGTGTCAAGAACAAGGCTTGATTTGGCACAGCTGGGACTCGGGTCAAGGCTTAAGTCTTATTTTGATTGATGGAGCCTAAACCCTGGGCTTCTAGCTTGCCAATCCTTCCCTCAGGAAGACAGCTCTTAAGCCACTAGCTGCTAGCTGGAATCCATTCTGAGATGAGCTGGACCTCAGGAATCACAGTGCAGCCATGATGTCTGACCGTAAGGCTCTGCTATCATTTTCATTTTTGGTGCAGCCTCTTTTGAACTAATACCCTCAGTTTTTACTCTCACACACCATCACACATCCATGTGACTCCTGCCTCTCCACTATACTCACTCATTGCCTATGCCCAGGTCTGCAGACACATCTGTTTACCCTGGCTTTATTTCTATTACCTCCAGTCATAAGCATGCCTATGTGTGGAAGGAAATCTTCCCTGGACAATGGAGACTTCTTTAGGAGTAACAGAGGTTGACAATAAAGTACTGTCCAAGGTTCTTTTCTTTTCTTTTCTTTTCTTTTCTTTTCTTTTCTTTTCTTTTCTTTTCTTTTCTTTCTTTTCCTCTCTTTTTCCCTTTCTTTCCTTCCTTCCTTCCTTCCTTCCTTCCTTCCTTCCTTCCTTCCTTCCTTCCTTCCTTCCTTCCTCTCTCTTCCTTTCTTTTTCTTTTGGCCTGTTCCTTCAAATTAATTCCCCACCCTTTTCTACTCTGGTTTATATTACAAGAAGTTGAACCATGAAAACTATATTTCCAAGGTTCTTTTGCTAATTTGTTGACTCCAGACAATAGGAGTCATTGCCAGAGGACTGAAGGGGAAATGGAAGAGAGAGGCCAGGGAATTTCTCTGCCTCATTCCTTAGGCTTTTAGCTATATTTCTGGAAATGACTGGTTCTTCCATGGTACCAGCTCCTTTTAAGCAATCCCCCTCTATGGACCCACCATTTACAGGCAGCTCAAGCCCCTAAGATCTGGTAGTACCATCTCCTTCTTGTGTTTCTGCAGCTCTAGAGGTGATAGCAGTTTTTTGCTCTTGCTAAATCTCTGGATTGCCTCAAAAACTCCTCTTTGAATTTTCAACTCCTCCAATATCTTGTAACTATTTCCCCTTACTAAAATATCTTCATTGACTGCAACTTGCCTGATAAATATTGAAAGGCACTTTCAACTGGCATAGGGGAAGGAAAAGGTGAAAGTACAGAAAAAAGATGGGAGGGCAATGGAGCAGACTTTGAAATTGCCCATTTTGCCCCAAGGTAGACTCTAATGCAGCCGGTGGGAAGAAGGCTAAATGGGAGCATTGGAAACTGCAAATGTAGTAGTTACTCACTTCTAGAAATTGCCTAGGGTTGTTTACTGCCATGGGAACCAGACCTTCCCCGACCCAAATTGTCCAAGAGGGGATTGGGCCACCTTCCTTCTGTGTAAGTGGTCTAGAAATGATTTATTTTCAGGAAATTTTTCATTGAGATTCAAATACTGTCATAAAATATCTTCATCACAATAAAAATGCAAAGTACAAAGTTGCCGTTCTGCACCACATCACAGAAGAATGTGGAGACATTATTCAAATGTGTTCAGGGCAATTGCTGCACATGCACTTGCAGGCTGACGGGGACTTAAAAATAGCATGTTCCATTAAAAGGAAAAAAAGACTTTTTTGGTAACAAAATAAGTGACTGTTCTCTTTGTTTCTTTTTTTCACAGACACCAGCCCCCTCGCCAGACTCTTTGCAGAGTTGCAGTTTTCCAGGAATGTAAGGGACAAGCAGGAGTTATAATAAAAAGACCTGGGGGGTGGGGAGACACAAAACCGGGAACAGAAGAGTTTAGGACCACTGTATTCCTCTTGCCACCTGGCCTCTCCAGCCCCCTGTAGAACTCACCTGCCATCACAAGGCAGGTATCACTTGCTGGCGCTATATGCAACTGTCTAAAGAAATGTTGCAATTCGTGGTTTAGGAAAAAAAAAGAAATACTTTGTAGAAAGTTTATGTTGTCTTTTATTTAGAGATATTTTTTTTGCTTATCCATTTATATTATAAATGGAGACCCCAGACCCAAAAGAACTAAGTGATTTGGCCAGGGTTCCTCATCTACTTAGGGGCAGAACAAGAACACGGAGTCCCAAACCAGTGTTATTTATACTCTAAGTTAGTACAGTGTTGAGTCTAAGAAAAGTAGGTCTAATAACTTGAATTTCAGTTCATTCCTACATAACTCAATAACTCTGGAATGGATAGATAGATAGATAGATAGAGCACTCACTTTCAGGCAGACCCTATATGAAAGCTCCCACTCAGAAGCTGATACAATGAAGTACACAGAGAATCAGACTAACATTAAGAAATCTTGGTTGCAGTCCCTCCTGGCTACTTCTAGATGGTAGAATTGAGGCAAATGACCTCTTTGAATTTTATTTTTATCATCAGCAAATAAGGCATAAAAACACAAACCATAACTGCTTCATAAATTGTTATGCTGGTAAAGTGAATCAAAGGATAGAAAAACAAAAAAATATGATGAATTTGTAGATGTTAAAAAAAACCAACAATTTCTGTGAACTATTTCTGAAGGGCCAGATAGTCAATATAGTCAATATTTGAGGTTTTCAGACCAAATACAGTTTTTATTGCAATGACTTAACTCTGTCAGTGTAGCATAAAAACAGCCATGGATGATACCCAAATAAATGAACATGGCTGTGTTCCAGTAAAATTTTATTTACAAGCAGGCAGAGGGGTGAATTTAGCCTGAAGGTCATAGGTTGCCAATCCTGTGTAGAAAGTCCTCCCATTGTGTTCAGTGGATCTTCACTTAAAAAATCTCCTTGCCTTCTCCTGCACCACATTCCTTCACTAGCCCAGGGCTTGATGACTCAGCCCAAAACTTATTTTTGGATCACCAGCTTTTTAAGGCAAAGCATAGCTAACTGGAGGGTTTAAAGTCATCTGCAGCAGGGAGGAAAAAAAAGCTAACAGCACATTTATAACCATTTATAACCACAGGCACAGCCATCTTTCTCTATGAATATGTTTATGTCTGCTTTTGGACTCGCAGCCACATATATAAAGTATATATAGAGAAAAGGCTGTAACTGTGGATAGAAAAATATTTCAGTGGATTTCATTGAGGCTGTAGGGCCAGATATAAGCATAAACAACAACACGATATTTCTATCCCAGCTCTCACTTTTTAAAGCACGTTTACTTTCACTACAACTATGAGATTATGTGGGAGTTTTGACAGATTTGAGAAGAAACATACAATATTTAGTTAGAATCACAATCTGACTGGTTGCTAAATTGGGGTCAATCACGTGTAGAGGCTCTGTCTTATGAACCCAACTGAGCACTTTCCCTTCAGATTGAGACCTCTGACCGGCCTCAGAAAGATACTTTAGCCATGGTCATGCTTTTGTTTTTGTTTTAGTAAATTTATTGAGATAACATTAGTTAATAAGACTTAGTCATGCTTCTTATTTATTCCCTATCAAAGCATCATGAGGTCAAATCTTCTTTGAGGAAATTACCTTCTTCTCCCCTTGATTAAAATGATCTCTGGTAACTCATAATAAAGAGTATTTAACATGCTCTGGGATGGGGGTGGTAGAATGTCTAAATCATCTTCTCAAGGAACTGAAGACTGATCCATTTCTTGGACCAAGGGTAAACCAATCGTGCGGGGGAGCTGGAATTGGCAACAACCCTCAGGCTCTAAGCATGAAGTGAGGCATGTCTCTGATTGCCGTGGACTCCATGCTGGGGAGACGATTGCAGCTGTCTGCAGAAGGATGAGGAATTCAGCCTAGATGTAGACTTCATCTTGCAAGAATACTGAAGAAGCTTCCGGGTCATGTAGCTGATGAATAGACTTCTGATAATGAAATAGGACACCAACAGGGAGAGCGTGTTTGCATCTGTGGCTGGGCCATGCAGTTCATTGAGGGGAAAATAAATGGCCTATCATTCAAACATGGGATGGTATCAACCCCAGAAAACCAAGAACAAAGTGCCTTTTTGTCCAAGGGAACCTGATGTCAAAAGGCCATCTTGGCAACTGGAAAGTTCTGGAAAGAGCCAAAATGTCCTCCAAACAGCTAACATAATGGCCATATCTATATTAAACTGTCGTCTTATACCTTTTTCTGGCATCCACCTGAAACCAGCCTTTGTTGAGGTCTGAGCTGGGAATCATGGAGAAGGGTGGACAGGCTCAGCCCAATTTATAATAAAATGTGGTCAGTTTTTGAATTAGTGTAAATTTATTGGTGTAAATTGAATTTGAATACAAAATTTGGCAAGCACCACTTGTATTTAAAGTCTCTGATGATTATACATACTTTTAAAATATATATATGGCTTTAATTAACCCTATGGTTTTCATGTACTTAATCTTTATTTTTGTTTTTTTTAAAAAAGCAACAGGGTTTTCAAACTTAGAAAGATGAAGTCATTTTCCTTTAGGGACATTGTAATATATTATAATTCTTAAAGAACATAGCATTCAAGAACACATGGGCTAAAATAAGTCTTTATGACTTATGCAAGTCAGCTAACCATGCTATGGAGCATTGTTTCTTTAAAAAGTTCTTCCAAATAAATGACTGCTGTCTCAGAGGTTCATTTTTAAGTTTAAGACTGCTGGTCTATGTGTGTATATGTGTGCGTATGTTTATTCACACCCCCCAAATCCCCTTGCCGTCCTACAGAATGAATACCCACTCTTTCAAAGGAATAATCCTCAAATCATTATTTTTTTAAAGCCCTCCTGTGAATATATTCACTTATTTCCATCCTCCATCAAATGAAAAATTGTTTGCCAGACATAAATACTTCCAGCCGCACCTTCTACTTTCAACCTATTCTATTCCCTGGAGAAATCTGCCATGCCGCCCATGGGCTTGATCTCCATTGTCTGGAGTAAATAGAATCACTGAAGCTATATTTCTTTTCTATTTTAAACAGCAACAACAAAAAATGTAAGGGAGAAGAGGACCCCTGTCATTTCTTCCTGATTATATTCACAATCAGGGGAATGACAGCCACTCCAGGAAAGTGAGCGAAGGATGGCAGTGCGAGACCCTCCTGACTCAGTCAACTGGCCGCTGAGCAAGGAGAGTACCCTGGTTTCAACCGAGATCTCCAAAATCAGATCTCTACTTCAAAGAGATTCAAGGGAAGGCTTAAAGAAGGGGATGCTGTTAGCAACACGCATGTTAGAATATATCACGTCATTAAAAATAAGAATGAAATAGGAAATTCTGCTTCTCTTTTCTACTGATGAGTGAGGACTGCAGGGAGGGAAAGGCCAAGAATGAGTCTCCCTCGCTGCCCTCTTTGGTCTTATTGTGGGCGTGTAGAATCACCTTTGCCACCAACTCTATTTCTTGTACAAATCCGGGCCCCCAGCTCCTTGGAGCTCCTGAGGCTAAATTTATTTTCACATGAGGCTCTGTAGAATACAAGAACGTACAAAGATTGAACACACAAGAAGGATTCACTTCTCATACTTAAAAACAAAAACAGCTAGTTTGATTTGCAAAGGTATCCAGCTCAGAGCTGGGCAAAGGGATCTTAGTGGATATTTCCCTTGGGGCTAAAATAAAGTGGTGGTTTATGCTGATTTGCTGAAAGGGAATGATTGCGTGTTTGTTTGGGGGGGCCAAGGGTGGGAAGAGAAGCTGAATAATCAAGATTGCCCATCCATATAGTTCACAATATCGGTGGTATATTAGAAAGGATACGGGACTTTAAGTGAGAAAACTTGCAGGTGGATTGCAGCTGAACCAATAGAACATAATGATTGTATGACCTTGGAATGACATTTATACTATCTGCAGCTCAGTTTCTTTACTTATATGTACATTGGGGACAACAGTGTCCTAGTTAGCTTTAAAATGTTTTGTAATAATCAAATGCATTAAAAACTGTAAAGTGTGATGTAAATAAAATGTTGTATACATTTTGTTTATAAGGGGCTTAAGCAATCCAGGTGTTACTAAGGCCCTGTATTCCAGTCTTTTGAAAAATGAATTCTGAATGCAATTGTTATTAAAACTTGGCTAACATATAGGTAGTTGCTTTAGCTATATAACAAACCTATTATTTTGGCCTATTCGTGTTCATTAGTTACATTCCATAGCATTGCTATTTTGATACTTAGCACATAAATTGATAAATGAGCCATTGTTCTAATTTAATTATAATTGGAACAATATTTTTAGCACATAATGGCTTTCTAATTTATAAATTTACATTTGGGTTTTTGAATTGGTACGGGTGAGTAATAATCATTCTTCATAGTTATATAGCATTCATAGTTTACCAAATACTTTCACATCATTTTAACTCATTTTATTCTTTCAAAAACTCTATGGACAATGCAGAGCAGAGATTATTGCATTGATTTTACAGATGATAAAGTTAAGACTTATGAAGGTTACATGACTTTCTCAAAGTCACACAGTAAATAACCAGAACCAGGCCAGGAACCCATATGGGCAAGAACTCTCCCTATTACATAATTGCACCTGTCCCTAATCCCAAGACCCTAATACTACCACTCATGACCAGTACAATAATCAGTGGGTTTGTGAACTCAAATAACGATTAAAGTATCTCTCTTTTTGGTATAGGGTAAAGATTATGAGAATGGCAGTCAGGCACTTGGATTTCTGGTTGTATCTGGATAGATGTCTGATCTCTAAGGTGGTCCCTCATCAGCAGGCTCCCTGGGACACTTTTACTTTTAATGTGGCTTTACAACTCTTTCCCTGGAGTCAAGACTTTCCTGCACTTGCATTACAGGCAATTTATTTTCCTCTTGGTGGGTGGCCCACAGACACGAGAAGAAACAACTAAAATGGAAGCCACTGTATCTTTTATTATCAAATCTTAGAAGGGATGCACCATCAATTTTGTTGTGTTTTATTGGTTGAACAGACCAACCTTGGTCTGTGATCTGAATACCAGAACACAGAGATCACAGTGCCATCTTAGAATCCGGCTATTGCATTTTAGGGGGGGGGAATGGGGTGGTAGTGGCTTCACAGGTACTGCTCAGACCACCAGAGAGTAAATGCTGTGAAGGAGAAATGACATTCTCTTCAGACCACAAGAAAGCAGGCAGTGTTGTAGCAGTTCTGCTATTATAGTGAAGAAGAATGAGAAAATCTCTACAAAGGAAGGTCCTACGTGCTTCAAGGGACTGTGGAATCAGTTACCATGTATCTGAGACAAGCAATGCTATAATCCAGAGAAGCAGGGGCCCCAGGAAACCTCTCAGCTGTGGTGAGAGAATATAGGACAGATAGTGTAAAGATCACTCTTGCTGGAGGCCAGATACAGACCTGGTATTGTGAATGTCCTAAAGTCAGTTTGGGTTCTTTCTAGTCCATAAAAGTCGTCACCAAAAAGTTTGAGATGAGGAAGGGCTAGCTATAGTTCTGCTATGAGGTTATAATAAGAACAAGTCATACAGAGAGAAAAAAAAAAACCAAGTTGTTTGGACAATTACTAAATACATATTTGTTAGTGAGTAAGCATAAAGCAATGTGATGAATTCCAGCTTTCTGTCCTTAAAGCTCATCAAACCAATATTCTAAAGATGGGATCATTATCAGTAGAGTATATATCACATAACCAGAATCTTCTGATTCTAAAATTGGGCACAGGACCATGTGGAGATAAAGCCTCCAGTGTTATTGTTTAGAAAAGAGGTTGCAAAGCTGATTAGATGTTTAAGCAAAAGTAAGGTTGTCTCTACAATATTCTAGCCATACCACACATTTTTTTTTTCATTTTTCTGAAGCTGGAAACAGGGAGAGACAGTCAGACAGACTCCCGCATGCGCCCGACCGGGATCCACCCGGCACGCCCACCATGGGTCCACGCTCTGCCCACCAGGGGGCGATGCTCTGCCCATCCTGGGTGTCGCCATGTTGCGACCAGAGCAACTCTAGCGCCTGAAGCAGAGGCCACAGAGCCATCCCCAGCGCCCGGGCCATCTTTGCTCCAGTGGAGCCTTGGCTACGGGAGGGGAAGAGAGAGACAGAGAGGAAAGCGCAGTGGAGGGGTGGAGAAGCAAATGGGCGCTTCTCCTGTGTGCCCTGGCCGGGAATCGAACCCAGGTCCCCCGCACGCTAGGCCAACGCTCTACCGCTGAGCCAACCAGCCAGGGCCATACCACACATTTTGAACACCGCTAATCTTACATATGAAAACCCATCATGCTACTTCCTAAAGGTTTTGACGTCGATGGCAGATAAAGATAGCTGAAGTACCTATATTTATTATTCACGTATTATTATGACTTAGTGTTTTCTTCAGTGTCTCACATAAAGTCAATACTGTGTGTCTGTTCAGTTTAAACAAAAGAAAATATAGTAGCTACCCCTAAAGTGTGCCAGCCTACAATGTTAGGAGTGAGATGTCCAGAATAAAGCAACTGACTATCTTAAGATATAGTTGTCATTAACACACAAATTATATCACACTGTTGAGGCTGATGCAGTTTTAAGTCAACTACAGAATTCATGGAGGTGCTAATAGTCTAAACCAGGAGTCCCCAAACTTTTTACACAGGGGGCCAGTTCACAGTCTCTCACACCGTTGGAGGGCCGGACTATAAAAAAAACTATGAAAAAATCCCTATGCACATTGCACATATCTTATTTTAAAGTAAAAAAAACAACAACAAAAAAAAACAAAATGGAAACAAATACAATATTTAAAATAAAGAACATGTAAATTTAAATAAACAAACTGACCAGTATTTCAATGGGACCTATGCTCCTCTCACTGACCACCAATGAAAGAGGTGCCCCTTCCAGAAGTGCGGTGGGAGCCAGATAAATGGCCTCAGGGGGCCGCATGCGGCCCGTGGGCCGTAGTTTGGGGACCTCTGGTATAAACAAACTTACAGGTGACCAAAAATGAGATATAGTGAGTTGCGTCTCAAGAGACGCTCTAGTGGAAGATGGGGACAGGTGCAGACCGGGCTCCTCCCCTGCCAGATGCCACAGCAGTTGCCCTGAAACTCTGAAGAGAAAGATGAGCCCCAAAAAATGAAGATCGCTTGCATGTGACTAAGTTCTCTGTTCCACAGGTTTATAAAAAAGAGCATTAATTGCTCTAGCATGTAAACTGCTGCCTCAAGTCCTTTCAGGTTCCTCAGTGGCATCAGGCATTACCTTAGGGGCATGCTCAATGCTGCGGGAGACTGTGCATTTGACATTCCAATATTCCCTAAACTAAAGGCTATGCCCTTTATCAGATTGTAATTTCTACTCCATCACCCAAATCTGATGCATAATCCCTTGACTGAGTTTTGGGTGGGAAATGACTAATCACATTCTTTATGCCCTTGAAACCTTCTCCCCAAATAAATTCTCATTGCCACCTATCTCTATAGTAATCAGCAAGTCTCTCCCCTCAGCGACAGCAGCTGTGTCTAAACCACCCATCTGCTGTCTTTCTGGGACGCAGCCACGTTCTGCTTCATGCCCACTTGCAAGTGCATCACATTCCCATTTAGAAACATTCTGCCTACCCTTGTTATTTTTAGCTACTTATGAGTGTGCACCAATTTGGCAAACAATGGCATTGCTGAACTGTCCTGTCCCTAGCATGCCCACAGTCTGTAGACTTGGTCAGTGATGGGTAAAACTTGTAAAAATAAGTTACAACTTAGTTTTTCAAAATAAGTGAGCCTTGGGTACCAGGAGCACTCCCCCATGGAGACTGGGATGGCAGGCTGGTGGAGAGGCAGCAGGAACCTCCGTCTACTCTGACAGCTGTAACAGAACACCATAAACTGGGTGATGATTGACAACCACAATATATATCTCAGTGTTAGAAACTGCATCTGAGACCAGGGTGCTAGCATTGTCCAGTTCTGCTGAGAGCTTTCTTCTCAGTTGTAGTTTCTCCTTGATCCTCACACAATGGAGAGGCCAGAGAGGGCAAGAGAGCTCCAAAGAGCACCTTTTAATAAAAGCTCGAACTCCATGACCTAATTACCTCCTAAAACCGTCATATTGGGGGTTAGAATTTTGACATACATTTGTCAACTATAAACACAAACATTCAGTCCATAACAGAAGGCAGAAAGAGGGAATACAGAGTCTAAATTCTGGGAGCTCTGTCCCAGGTCAGCAGAATGACAATTTGCACGGGTTCGTGAGTATACACAGAACCTACTTTTTTTTAAGTAAGATTTGCATAACATAAAATTAAACGTTTAAATTTTACAATTCAGTAATATTTTTTAATATTCACAATGTTGTACTGCCAACCATCTCTATTTAGTTATAAAATATTTCCATTGACCCCAAATCAAACTCCATACCCATTAAACCATCAAGTCCCGTTACTCCCACCCAACGGCACCCAGCAACCAGTGCTCTGAATTCTGTTTCTATAGATTTACCCTGTTCTAGATATTTCATATAAGTGGAATTGCACAATATGTGGCTTTCTGTGTCTAACTTCTTTCACTGAACATAATGTTTTCCCGTTTTAGCTACGTTCCAACATGTATCAGAACTTTATTTCTTTTCATGGCTGAATAATATTCCACTTTGTGTATGTACCATATTTTGTTTACCCATTATGGACACTTGGGTTGTTTCCACATTTTTGCTATTGTGAATTATGATGCTTTGAATATTCATGTAGGAATATTTGCTTGAGTGTTTTATTTTCAATTCTTTTGGGTATAGAAGGGTAATTGATGGGTCAAATAGTAATGTCATGCTTAACTTTTTGAAAAATTGCCAAATTGTTTTCCACAGCAGCTGTACCATTTTATACTTCCACCAGCAATGAATCCCATTTCTCTACCTCCTGGCCAAAACTTATGTTTTAAAAACTTTTTAATTACAGAGGGTCCTTGGGTTATGACAGTCTTGACATATGACTTTTTGAGTTTATGACGCTTACTCCCACAAAAACTTAAACAAATTGAGACATAAGTGTTTTGGCTTACACCATTAATATAGTAGTTATGGACTACATGGGCAAGCTAGTTTGGTTGCGCTCTGCAGAAGAATACACAGTACAGTGGACAGTACAGTATATTTACGTCCTGTTTCTTTTTCTGTGGCTTAGTTGTGTGTTTATGTTCTAGATTATGATTTACAACTGTGTTAGGATTGGTAAGTGACTTAGGCTAGGGTGTGTTTCAACTCACACCAAAATTCGGGTTACATCACTGTCGTAGGAACAGAGAACTGTGTTGTTACCCAAGGACGTCCTGTATAGCCATCCTGCAAGGTATGGAGTGATATCTCATTGTGGTTTTAATTTGTTGTATGGACTGCAAGTTTGGGCCCCTTAAAATTGATATGTTAAAACTATAATTCCCAGTGTGATGATATTTGGAGATGGGACCTTTGGAAGGTAATTGGGTCATGAGGTAGAGCCTTTTTTCCATGATAGGGCACAGCAAGGACACAGCCATCTACAAACTAGGAAGAAGTCTTGCACCAGAGACCAACCTCAGCCCTCCCAGCCTCACAGTTCGTAAGAGTGTGTGAGGCTAGAGTTTCTGGGAGGAGCAGATGATTTTAAAGTATGTATAACTATTGGATGAGAATATAAAGACCTTTTTTCTTGGGATCTGTGAAGTCTGTTATTACATTGCGAGGAGCTAGACTGCTGGAACTCCTCCAGGTGAGGATAACAGTAGACAAAGATGTTTAATACCTAGGGTGTTTTGGAGAAGGTGAGTGACTCAATTTTCTGATAGAAGACATAGTGAAATCATGCTGTCACAGATCTCTGTGAATTCAAATGGAATTGTAACCTCTCTCCAGTGTCTTAAAGTGAAGCAGAAAACAGTTTCTTAAGAGATTTTCAGGGATGGAAGATTTGCAATGTCTTTACTTCTGATTGCTAACAAATTATGTTATTTGTTTATCTTGATTCTTAATTAAATTCCTTTTTCTTACATAGTGGCCAGAGTGTTTTAGAGAGTAAGGAATAGTGAGCTTGGAGTAGATGGAACAGATGTCCTGTTTCTATGTAGGGACTTGCTCCCAGAGACAAAGAATAAATTGCTATTATGTTGTTACCAGTTTCTTCTTTCTACAGAAGCCCAGAATAGAGGTTACATAAAACAGCCATCCGGCCCTTCTTTCCTACTGTGGCTAATGTGAGGCAGCAGTGCTGAGCTCAAACAATGTCCTGTGGGGAGGTTCCATGCATTAAAATAAAGACATTGTGTGCAGGAGCTGAATCCCAGGTGCATTTACAAATCTTTCCAATAAACTAAGGCTAAAGTGTTATTCTTCTTTGAAAAGTTTCAAAAGAACACAAAATCTCAAAGGAGAGAAAAATTAGGTACCCTAAAATATCTATCTTCCTTTTAAATGAGAGTGAGAAATTGGTTCATACATTGAAGCAAAGAATTTAAATTTCCAAGATCCTTTTACTCACTGTTCTAAGACAAACATGGAACAGACAGAAACAAAGGCAAACAAGAAGACACATCTTGTTGCTAATCTAAAAAGAATGCGCTAATGACCCTTGGTGACGCTAAATTATACAGTTAGAAAGATGAAAAGCAAATACCCTTAATTTGAAGGCTACATGTTTTGTTCACCCCCCCCCCTACTGACACCAGGCCTCATTTTTGCTGAACTCATCTGTCTGCTGCTCTTAAACCATGAAATTATTTGTCATTTCTCTCTAGTGAACTCTTAATGGAGAGTACTAAAATATAATTTAAAAATGGGCGTTACTACACAATATCACTGTTGATGATGAATTATGGAATTTAGAGGAATGTCCACATCATAAAACTTTTTTTAAGATTAGAAACTATCAGGAAAAAATGGCCACTGTAAGGTCCTCAGGCAGAGGAAGCCTAACAAGTTCTTGAGAAAGTAGCTGTTTATAAGACTTTGTCATCATCTTATAGCCAAGATCAACTTCAATTCTGTCACCTAATTTGGAAGCCTCCTAAAATCCCCTCACCTGCTACTGAGGAAAGATGCACTGGATCAAGGTAGTTAAAAAAATTATGACATTTCATGGGGAGAATATTGACAGTCAAACCTCTGTAGCATAGATTCCTTATGTTTACTGAACCAGGTTCCTTGTCCTTCTGGGACACAAGATTACATTTCCCAGATTCCTCTTTTGTTCTGTATGGTCATCAGATGGGATTCAAAGACATGCTTTGTGATTGAGAGTAATGTCCACTATTTGCAAGTCTTGCCCATAAGCGTCTTTAATTCCGTATAATCCATGTCCTCTCCCTGTACTCTTTGGAATCACAAGTAAATCAGGATAAGCTAGAAGCTAGAAGGAGCAAGGTCTCTGAATGATTGGATAGATGTCCACTGATCAGACAGATACATACTTTTTAGTGTAACATGAATGAGAAATAGTCTCCTATTGGGGTGAGCCAATGAGATTTTGGGATTTATCTATTTATCAGTGGTGAATATTACTTTTATTTTTTTGGCTTGACAGTTTATTTTGAAAAGAGGTCCAGAAGAAGGACTTTGAAGTCAGATAGATCTGAGTTTGAATTCTTGCTCTGCTATATGTAAACTTGGGCAAGTTCCTTAATCAGTCCCTCTGAGTCTCAGTTTGCTCATCTGTGAAGGAAGATGGCAATGCCCACCTCAGGGTTCTAGTACCAATTCTAACATCTGTAAGGTTTCTTGCCCCATTCCATCAATTCTCAGACACCAGCTGACATGATCAACCTGGATACGGCATCAGATCACACAGGTTAAGGACTCAGTCCCACAGGACTGCCTCCCCCCCCCTTTAGACTTCAATTGCAAGCCCACCTGTGCCTTTAACCAATTGGCCATAAATCAGAGGTTCAGACATTTCATCTTTAACCCCATCCCACTAGTTGCCAATTAATTTGCTAGAATGACTCACAGAAATCAGGAAATCCCTTTACTCACTGGATTACTGATTTATTATAAGTGATATTAAAGGATACATACAAATCAATAGCAGATGAAGAGATGAATAGGGCAAGGCATGTGAAAAGAGAGCGAAGTGTCTTTGCCCTCATTGGTGAACCACTTTCCCAGTGTCTCCATGTATTCACCAACCCACAAGCTGTCTGAACCCGGTTCTTCCTAGATTTTTTTTTTTTTATGCAGGCTTCATTATATAAGCATGACTAGTTAAATCTTTGGTCATCGGTGACTGAATTCAATCTCCAGCTCCTCTTCTTCCTCAAAGTTGGGGTAGGGGAGTGTACTGAAAGTTCCAACCTTATAATCACGTGGTTGGTTCCCTTGGCAACCAGCCCCTATCTTTTGGTGTTTTCTAAAAAGTCACCTCATTAATGTAACAAGACACCCTGTGGCTCTCAACACTTAGGAAATTTCAAAGGTTTCAAGAGTTCTGTGCCAGAAACCTGATGAAGACCAAATACATATTTTTATTATAAATCACAATATCATATCACTTTTCACATTATTGTAAAAAAATAATATAATTGTATTTTTCAAGCATCAGCTCAGAAATGGCACACAGCAGGGGTTTCCATCTTTCCCTTGCCAATTCATTCCTTCAAGATCTGTGTACAGCCCTGGTTCAAGCCAATTGTGCCAAGGACAAGGGACCCAAACCTTGGGAATTTCACATGGAATTGTACATCTACTATAGGTTTTTTAATTCAGAGATTGTGAACGAGTGGTCTAAAGGCTGAATTCAGCCCTTAGGCATATTTTGTATAGTGTGTGTACAGTGTTATTGGTTTTTAAATTGGGTGCAATATTTAAAAATCACAATGAAAATCCAATTTTTAGCTTTTTTTATATAGTTGATTCATCTAGAACATTGGGTCTAAATTCCCACCTTAACTGCTCTAAACATTTTTACCTATAACATAAGTTAAGGTTCATAACAATTTTATGACAGGTGCTCTTATCAGTTTTATTATTTAGAAAAGAAAACTGACTTCAGACTCCTGCTGCCATTTAGTGCTGCGAGTTTCTTTGGTGGACGCAGTTCTTCACACTCAACCACTCTGCACCCCCATCTTTGGTGACAGAAGGTGCCTGTTGGGTAACAAATTTGGAGTAAGAAGGAATCTTAGAGATTGAAGATGGCAGTGGAGTAGACAGATGCACAGACTCCCAGCTCGCACCACGAAACTGGATTACAAATTAATTTAGAAACAATCAGTGTAAAAAACCAACTTTGGACTAAAAGAATAGGTTTCAAAAACTAAGGAGCAAAGAAGAAGCCACACCAAGCCTGGTAGTGAGTGCAGAGGTGTGGTGGGGGCTCCCCTTCTTCCAGGAGTGAAGGGGGGGTGAGGCTGAGAGCTGAGAAGGGCTCTCATTACAAAGAGAAGAGCAGAAAATACCACTCACAGCCACTTGTCTGGGGACCTGGGAACAAGGTGGGCTGAGAGGACTGGCTTATCTTCCAAAAGGAAAGTGGAGAGAGAGAGAGAGAAAGAGAGAGATGGTGATGGGCAGAGGACTGCATGGGATGAGCTGGCAGAGGTGGCCATAGCTGAGGGAGGGGTTGATCCCTCCACACAGCACAAGCCTAAAGTGGTTTTGGGTGATCCACCTCCAGAAGGCTCTCCAGTTCCAATCAGCACAAAAAGACACAGCCGAAAACAGGAAGTAGGGAGGAAGGGCAGTAACCCAGGTCTCCATGGAGATCTGAGATACACCTCCCCCTACTGAACCTGAGAAAGCACCCTGCCCCCAGAGAGTAGCTGGCAGAATACCCTTCAGAGTCTCAGGTTACATCCACCCCATTCCTGGATACAGTTTCAAATAAACCCCCTGCTGAGATCAGTAAACAAGACTACCACGGAGTTAAGAAAACTGAGAAGAAAACAAAAAAATCAGGACTTCAAAGCAGCTCTACTAGGTAAGGAGACCACAACTGGAAGTAGCCTACCAGTCATACAGAGAATAATGGGAAGGCAGAGATGCATAAGTCATATGCTTCAACAGGATAAATCCTCAGAAAAAGTCCTGGATGAATCGGAAGTAATCAAACTACCGGATGTAGAGTATAAAATAATGATTGTTAAGATGCTTAAGGATCTCAAAGCTATAATAGATGGACTTAATGAACACCTCAATAAAGAAATTGTAAGCATCAAAAAGGACACGTAAAGAAGAACCAGAGAGAAATGACAAACACAATACCAGAAATGAAGACTACACCAGAAGGAATTAAAAGCAGGCTGGATGAAGCAGAGGATCGAATCAGCAACTTAAAGGACAAGATAAGTGAAAGCACAGAAGCAGAAAAGCAAAAAGAAAAGAGGATCGAAAAGTCTGAGGAAACTCTAAGAGAGCTCTGTGAAAATATAAAGATAAACAATATCTGCATAATAGGGGTTCCTGAAGGAGAAGAGAAAGAGCAAGACTAGAGAAGCTCTTTGAAGAAATTAGCTGAAAATTTTTCTAAATTGATGCAGGAAAGAGTCACACAAGTTCAAGAAGCAGATAGAACCACATTAAAAAAGAAGCCAAAAAGACCCACACCAAGACATATCATAATCAAAATACCAAAGCTAAGAGATAAAGAATATTAAAAGCAGTAAGAGAAAAACAATCACCTACAAAGAAACACCCATAAAAATGACATCTGACTTCTCAACAGAAGTACCTGAGGCCAGAAGGGATTGGCAAGAAACATTCAAAGTAATGCAGAACAAGAACCTACAACCAAGACTTCTTTTACAGCAAAACTATCATTTAAAATTGTAGGAGAAATAAAAAGCTTCCCAGACAAAAAAAAAAACTCAAGGAATTCATCACAACCAAACCAATGCTTCAGGAAATGTTAAGAACCTTGCTGTAGACAGAACAAAGCAGGAAGAATATATAGATGTAAAAGGGGAATATAGATTTAAAGGAAAAAAATGGCAATACAACTACATATCAATAATAACCTTAAATGTGAATGGATTAAATGTTCCAATCAAAAGACATTGGGTAGCTGCATGGATAAGAAAACAGGACTGTATGTATGCTGTCTACAGGAGACTCACCTCAAAACAAAAGATACAGATAGACTGAAAGTAAAATGATGGAAAAAATATTTCATGCAAATGGAAATTAAAAAAAGCTGGGGTAGCAATACTTATATCTGACAAAATAGACTTTAAAACAAAGACTATAGTAAGGGATAAGGAAGGTCACTACATAATGATAAAGGGAGCAATCCAACAGAAAGAGATAACCATTATAAATATCTATGCACCTAATATAGGAGCACCTAAATAAATAAAGCAATTTTGATGGACATAAAGGACAAGATCCACAGCAACACTATAATAGTAGGTGATTTTAATACCCCACTAACATCAATGGATAGATCCTCAAGAAGGAAAATTAACAAAGAAACAGCAGAAATAAGGGACACACTAGATCAACTGGATTTAATAGATATCTTCAGAACCTTTCACCCTAAAGCAGCAAAATATACATTATTTTCAAGTGTGCATGGTACATTCTCAGGGATAGACCACATATTAGGGCATAAAATGAGTCTCAACAAATTTAATAAGATTGAAACCATATCAAGCATATTCTCTGACCACAATGACATGAAACTAGAAATCAACTACAATAGAAAAACTAGAAAATCACTCAAACACTTTGAAACTAAACAGTATGTTATTACATAATGAATGGATCAACAATGAGATCAAGGAAGAAATAAAAAGTTTCCTTGAAACAAATGAAAATGAGCATAAAACAACGCAAAATCTGTGGGACACAGCAAAAGCAGTCCTGAGAGGGAAGTTCATAGCACTATAGGCATACCTTAAGAAGCTAGAAAAAGCTCAAATAAACAACTTAATCCTTCAGCAAAAGAACTAGAAAAAGAAGAGCTAGTAAAGCCCAGAGGAAGTAGAAGAAAGGAAATAATAAAGATCAGAGCAGAAATAAATGACATAGAGACAAAAAAACAATACAGAGGATCAATGAAACCAAGAGCTGGTTCTTTGAAAAAGTAAATAAGAATGATGAACTCTTAGCCAGGCTAACCAAGAAAAAAAGAGAAAGGACTCAAATAAATAAAATTAGAAATAAGAGTGGAGAAGTAACAATGGACATAACAAAAATACAAAGGATTGTAAGAAAATACTATGAAGAACCATATGCCAAAAAATTAGACAACCTAGGTGAAATGGACAAATTCCTTGAAAAATATAATCTTTCAAAAATCAATCTGTAAGAAACAGAAAACCTAAATAGACCAATTACAATAAATAAGATCAAAATAGTTATCAAAAAACTTCCAACAAACAAAAGCCCTGGGCCAAATGCCTTCACAGTTGAATTCTACCAAACATTCAAAGAAGAACTAACTCCTATCCCTCTCAAGCTATTTCAAAAAATTCAAGTGGAGGGAAAACTTCCAAGCTCCTTTTATGAGGTGAGTATAATTCTGATTCCAAAACCAGGCAAAGACAACACAAAGAAAGAAAATTATAGGCCAATATCCATGATGAATTTAGATGCTAAAATCCTCAACAAAATATTAGTAAACTGGATCCAGCAATATATGAAAAAATTATACACCATGATCAAGTGGAATTTATTCTTGGGAGGCAAGGCTGGTACAATTTTCGCAAATCAATCAATGTGATTCATCACATAAATGAAAGGAAGGAGAAAAACCACATGATAATTTCAATAGATGCAGAAAAAGCATTCAATAAAATCCAGCACTCATTTATGATCAAAAGTCTCAGCAAAGTGGGAATACAGGGAACATACCTCAATATGATAAAGGCCATCTATGACAGGCCCACAACCAACATCATACTCAATGGGCAAAAGCTAAAGATCAGGAACAAGGCAGGGGTGCCCCCTTTCACCACTCTTATTCAATATAGTTCTGGAAGTCCTAGCCATAGCAATCAGACAAGAAGAAATAAAAGGCATCCAAATTGGAAAAGAAGAAGTAAAACTATCATTATTTGCTGATGATATGATACTGTACATAGAAAACACTAAAGTTAGAGTAAAAAAACCTACTAGACCTGATAAATGAATTCAGCAAGGTGGCAGGATATAAAATTAATACTCAGAAATCAGAGGCATTTTTATACACCAACAATGATCTGTCTGAAAGAGAAATTAAGAAAACAATCCCCTTCACTATTGCAACCAAAAAAATAAAATACCTAGGAGTAAATTTAACCAAGGAGGTTAAAGACTTGTACTCGGAAAATTATAAAACATTGATAAAAGAAATCAAGGAAGATACAAACAAGTGGAAGCATATGCCGTGTTCATGGCTAGAAAGAATAAACATCATTAAAATGTCCATATTACCCAAAGCAATTTATAAATTCAGTGCAATTGTTATGAAAATACCAAGGACATATTTCAAAGATATAGAAAAGAAAACTGAAGTATAAGAAGAGTAAGTAACTTACTGCAGGTCATGGTGATTAGAAGTGGCAGACATGGGATTCAAACTCAGGTCATCCAGCTGCAGGCCTATACTCTAACATTGCTTTACCCCCTTGCCTCTCACGTTGACCAGACTGTTTCTGGTGCTGTAAGCATTAGGTGCATGTGCAACACTCACTTTTGCTAAGTCCTCTTAGTGGGCAACTTGCAGGAAAACCTAAATTGAGATTCATTTTTTTCAATTAATTTCTGAGAAAGTACTGCAGAGGACTTTAGTGAGTTAATAGATGGAAGTTAATTACCCTTGACTTTGGTGAAGTAGAGAGAGTACCAAATGAAATGAAGAGAAAGCCAGATTTAGAGAAAAGCAAATACCTGCCAGATGCTTCCTTCTTTCAGCTCCATAGGAGAAAATAAACTGCATTGCAACAAATATCCAGATCTTTTTATCCTGGGATAAGAAAGAGGTCATTTCTGAGCTAATGCATTTATGGCCTCCTCATTTTCAATTATGCCACTAGATAAGATCTCAGTAGTGAAAAAAGGGTCAAGTACTCATGCAACAGCTTTTCTTGGGGTAGTGAGTACTCTAACATCTGGCAGATGATGTAAATGGTATCTATGTCGCTCTTGGAAGCCTCTAGGTACCAGAAGGTTAACTGACTTCTCTAGGCTCACAGCTGGCCCCTACCCAATGCACTAGCTCTGTCTCTCCAGGATTCAAGCGATATTCTCTAAATTAGTATGCTGACTGTGGAATTATTTTTTCCAAATCTGGAAAGCATTTTTATTTGATTTTGAATCTCATAACAATACTATTACATAAGTAAAACCAGTTTATCCAATCTTTCTAATGACTAAACCTAACTTTAAGAGAGATTATTAATTTGCCTCTGGCCACAAAGCAGGAATAATAAAAAAATAATCTCTCATGGTCTGATTCCAACTCTAATGAGTTTTCTACTATACTGACTTGCCATGTACCACTTTTTTTTTTTTTTTTTTTGTATTTTTCCAAAGTGAGAAGCCTGGAGGCAGTCACATAGGCTCCCACATGTGCCCGACCAGGATCCACCCAGCATGCCCACCAGGGGGCAATGTTCTGCCCATCTGGGGCATTGCTTTGTTGCAGCTGGAGCCATTCTATCACCTGAGGTGGAGGCCATGGAGCCATCCTCAGCATCCCAGCCAACTTTGCTTCAATGGAGCCTTGGCTGCAGGAGGGGAAGCGAGAGACAGAGAGGAAGGAGAGGGGGAGGGGTGGAGAAGCAGATGGGCGCTTCTCCTGTGTACCATGACCCAGAATCAAACCCAAGACTTCTATACTCTGGCTGACACTCTTCTGCTGAGCCAACTGTCCAGGGCCATGTACCGTTTTCTTCTTCGAGTCTAGCCTCTGAGACTGTTTCAGAGGATTGGACACAAAGAAGGTTTATCGGAAAGTGTTCTGGAGTTTAGAGAGCGAACTAGTTTCTAGGTGGGTATGAGATCAGGGTACCTAGAAATAGGAAGCAGGAAGGGAATGTGGTCAAAGGGTAGAGAAGTCAATAAACGGTTCCAAACTTGAGACACCAGAGCAGAAGAAAGTCAGGGAGGTTACATAAAGAACCAGCATAAAGCAAGCAGAATAGAAGAAAAGTACTAAGTATCAGGACTTACAGAAGCTGCATGTGACAGAGACCCAATCATAGTGAGTGACTCTTCCAAATATTGACTTATTTTCTTTGTGTAAGTAGTTCTCTGGAAATTGGAAATCTGTAGCTGGTACTATGACCGCTTCAGGGCCTTAAGGATTCTAAGACTCCTTAAGTTTCTGCTCTTTCATCCTCAATACGTGGTTTTTGTGTTTATGCTAAAAATGTGGGCATGACATCCACTGTCCATTGAAGGAAGAGGTAAATAAAGGGCTAAAGAAACAGAGAGATAAAACAGCCATCACCCCAATAAAATCAATACAAAGAAAAACAAGCAAACAAACAAACAAACAAACAAATATTTCCAGAAGGCTCCCAACCCCTCCCAACTTCTGGCTGTCTCTCATTGGCCTCAGATATGTCACATGACCACTCATGGTTGCAAGGCAGTTGGGTACACTGAGTTTTTGGTTTTGGTTTTAAGATCATTACATTGCTATTCAGAAGAGAATTAATTTCTATGAATCTATCAGTCAGCACCAACCACAGATGGCATTTTTAAGTGAAAATATTAAGCTTATAAACAGATTGTACACTTGGTCTGCCTAGATATAGGGCATCTTCAAGGGTTGGTTCAGTAACCTGGTACTAGTTATAGACTATCTTTTCACCTAAAGGGATAAAGAGGGAGTAATACAAGGACCAGGAAGAGCTGGAGCAGGTAGAGAATGGCTTGAAAGGATTAGTGACTTGATTTTCAACCAACCACAAGCAGAACGTTGTTATAAATTTAATATTAAGCTAATATGCCATCTTAACAAATTGCATGTCCTCTGAGATCAGTTCTTTCCCACTGAGTGGGATTGGATGGCCACACAGCCCAACTCTCCTAGCACAAAAATGCTGCTTTGTAGGACTGTGCTCCTCCATGAGAAATCTCATTTAAGATTAAGGATCCACTTTTGAACCAAACTGTCCACATCATGCTGTGTAACTACTGCACATTGACTTCAATGCAGTGAATGTCAGGGTACCTGTGCCCGGCTGCCTGCCACTGGGGATCTGCTCCCTGGGCTTTGACCCAACTGATCAGGGGTTGCTGCAGCCTTTGGTTTCCTACAGCCAAACAATTCATTTCCATCAAGATGTTTTGTGGAGGAAAGGCTATTATTTTCTGGGTGTGTTTACATAAAGCAGCTCTCCAGTGTTAGAAGATAGCTTCACTAGTATTTCTACTCATTGGAAAACAATAGGCACATCCCCGATTCCAAAGTATATAGCAAAGAAAATACAATTGCATATTAGTTTTAATATACTCTTATATTCACAAACCCCAAATCACTAAATAAGTATACACTGGATTCTTTGTCATTAACTGAATGGAGTGTAATTATAAAAACTTCTCAACTTGCAGTTAATTAAAATCTTTACAGTTGTGATTTGTCCATAGCCATGATTACACAGTTAGGTAGTATCAGAATGTATTGTAGAATACAGGTCTCATAACTCCTGCCCCAGAATTATTTTCTCAGGATTCAGATAGTCTGAACTGCTTATAGAGTATTTTATACCCTTATGACATTTAAAATATATTTCAGTTACAGAAATTTTGATGCAAACAGAACTTATTTGAAACACAATCTGTGAGGCATGTCTTTAACATAAACTATATATATTGTTATTTAGCTTGAGAATTGGTTCATTAGAGATTTGGCACCCTGCTTAGAAGCTGTGAAAAATAAAAAAGAAAGAAAAGAAAACCAATTATTTAAATTAGTTATTTCTTCCACTACCTTTCATTCCTCCTTCCTCTGATTCCAGCCCTGTGTTTTGTCTGATACGTTCTGTGTGCAGATTAAACAAATAGAGAGATAAAGCACACCCTTGTCTGACACCTTGGCCACACTGTGCTCACAGTGGCTTCCTGTCCACCATGCAGGTTACTCAACAGAACCATCAAGTGCTGAGGCGTGCCCATTTCTTTCAGAGCAATCCAGAGCTTTCCAGATCCACTGCGGTCTACAAAATGTAGACTAGTCTTCTTCTGAAATTCTTCATAGCACCCTAGTATCCAACAAGTGTTTGCAGACAGATCTCAAGTGCCTCTTCCTTTCCAGTTTAAACACCTTACATTTGTTGCTCTGTATAAGGTAGAATTATCACACCACCTGGAGCATCATTGAACTTGTGCGGGAAATTAGAGAAGTGGTGCTATAGTTACTGTGCTCCTTGGCTGCTCTCTTCTTGAAGAAAATTGGGATGAATATTGAACCTTTCCAGTCTGTAGGGAATATTCCCCCCATATTTGGTGACATACTCTTGCTAGGACAGGGGTCGGGAACACTTTTGGCTGAGAAAGCCATGAATGCCACATATTTTAAACTGTAATTCTGTGAAAGCCATACAATATGTCTAACACTAAATACAAGTAAATGTGTGCATTTTATGTAAGACCCATACTTTTAAAGTACAATAAGTCTCTGAATTCTTTTTAATAACGTTGTTATGCTGTTGCTAACCAATGATGAATAAAATACTTCTTACCATTAATGTGACTTCTGGTGCTATATGGTTTTGCTAATGGCTTTGTAGTCTGGTTGATACGTGGTGAGGTTAAGCTTCATGCAGGCTTAAGACTTAAGACTTCATGCAGGCTTAAGAATGGATTGAGACTTCCATCCATTAAACGTGATCGTAGGTTGGTCTTAACATTCTTTAGATGGGAGAAAGACGCTCATATGCATACATAGAGCCAAACATTGTCAGTACAGCAATACTTTCACGCTACAGTGTGTGGTATGTGATGGGAAGCATGTTCCAAGTTTTGACAATCAGCTGGTCTGCGGGTTGAAGTTTTTTCATTTCTCCCACTTGTGTTTGCTCACCAACTCTGCTTGCTGTTGTGCAAGTCTTTCCAAATCTTCATTCAGTGACTTGAAATTATTCACCTACATGTCTGAGGCCTTTAGGTCAGCAGCTTGTAGCTCAAAATCTCTGACGGAGACACCAGGGATGTAACTCAGGTCGGCGCTGTCCACTGCACACTCGTGTGGATGGGTGATGAACTTAAAAAGATGAGCGCACTCATGAAATTCTCCAAAGCGCTCTTTAAATGACTGCAGGAGATTAGATGTGAAACCCGCTAGCTGCTGGAGATCAAGATGTTGAGCAGGGTCACTTGCTGTACATGCATCTTCAAACTCTCCCAGTTTTTCAAAGTGTAATAAACGACCCGTTTCAATGTCTGCAATGAAGAGTTCCAGCTTGTTTTCAAATGCAAACACTGCTTGTTGAAGGGTTAAGACTGTATTTCCAACACCTTGGTTTTTCACATTGAGCTGGTTCAGATGTTCAGTCATGTCCACGAGATAGTAGAACTTCAAGAGCCATTCAGTGTTAGCTTATTCAGGATGCTCGACATTTTTCATTTCAAGAAAAGTCTGGATTTTGCTCAGACAAGCCGTAAAACGGCTGAACACCTTCCCTCTTGACAACCAATGCACATTGCTGTGCAGAAGCAGACCAGGATAATTATTCCCAACTTCATTCAGCAGTGTTTTAAAATGGCAATCATTTAAAGCTTGGGCAACAATAAAGTTGACCACCTGAATGATCAGCGACATCACCTCACCAAGCTGTTCGCCACACATCTGAGCACAAAGCACCTCCTGATGTACGATGCAGTGAAAACTTAGGATGGGTCTCTTTTCATGTTCACAAAGAAGTGCTACGAATCCTCTGTTTGACCCCACCATGCACGGAGCACCTTCAGTACACACTGAAATAAGTTTATTCATCGGTAGATTTTTTTTCTTTAGCGAACTCAGTGAAAGACTTGAATAAATCCTCCCCTCTTGTTGTCTCTTTCATAGGCAAAACAGCAAGACTTTCCTCAGGTAGTGTGTCACTGACAGCATACCTTGTAATCATGCTGAACTGATATAAATGGCTTACGTCTGTTGACTCATCCAAAGCGAGAGAAAAGAATGGTGCTGAATTTATGTCCTTCATTTGTGTTGCCTCAATTTGATTTGCCATCATGATGGTACGATTGTGAACAGTTCTTGACAACACAGGCATGTCTTTTATTCATTTGATTATCTTGTCTTTATCCAAAAAGTTGTCAAAAAGTTCATTGGCAACATCAACCATGAATGTTTTGGCGTACTCCCCATTTGTGAATGGCTTTCCATTTCTCACAATTGCTAAAGCACCAGCAAAGCTAGCTGAATTCCAGTCAATTTGTTGACTTCAAACATGGAGTTACTGCTGACTAGCTTGTACTCTGCACAGTACCTCTTGACATGCTTTCTTCCTGCTGTTCCCCACTGGATATTTTGATGCAAATGTAGTATGGCGTGTGTCGAAGTGCCGCTTTATATTTGACCGTTTCATTGATGCAATTTTAACATTGAATGTTAGACACACTGCAGAACCTGCTCTCTCCACAAAGGCAAATTTCCTCTGTCAATTTCTGCTGAAAAGTATGATACTCCTCATCTTTTTTTCTTTTAGCCATCTTCTTTGTTAAAAGGGTTTCTGCAATTAGCTAGCTGATTACTTGATTAAAAGGAGGGAAGTTTACTTCCTGACCTTACAACAACCCATGTATGTTACACATTATCTAATAAAAATTTGGTGTTGTCCCAGAGGACAGCTGTGATTAGCTCCAGCCACCTGCAACCAAGAACATGAGCGGTAGGAAATGAATGGATTGTAATACATGAGAATGTTTTATATTATATTTTAACGTTATTTTTTTTATTAAAGATTTGTCTGTGAGCCAGATGCAGCTATCAAAAGAGCCACATCTGGCTCCAAGCAATAGGTTCCTGACCCCTGTGCTAGGATTTTGACAGTCATTCTCTATGGATTAAAATAATTCTATCAGTATCCTATCTACTCTGGTAACATTTCTTCACCATATGTACAGGGCAGCTTTTGCCTCACTTTCTAGAATCACAGGTTCTTCTCATAGGAATCTTGTTCAAAGATATCTGTCATTATTTTGTCTCTTCCATGTAGCTTTTCAGTACACTGTTTCCACCTTCATTTTATTTTCTCTTGATTAGATAATGTGTTTCTTTGTTGCATGTTCAGCAATCCCTAGTCTAGCTTTAAATTTCCCTTTACTTCTTATCATTCCCCACAATTTTGTTTGTTTGCTTTAACAATTTTATTTTTCAGTTGTAATTTGCCCTCACCATTATTTTGTATTAGTTTCAGGTGTGCGGCATAGCAGTTAGACAATTATATAGTACTTTAAAAAGTGTTCTCCCTAATATTTCAAGTATTCACTTGGCACCATACGTAGTTATTACAATATTGTTAACTATATTTCCTCTGCTGTACTCTGTATCCCCATGGCTATTTTGCAACCACCAAATAGTAGTTCTTTTTTTTTTTTAATAATTTCATTTTTTTAATGGGGTGACATCAATAAATCAGGATACATATATTCAAAGATAACAAGTCCAGGTTATCTTGTCGTTCAATTATGTTGCATACCCACCACCCAAAGTCAGATTGTCCTCTGTCACCTTCTATCTTGTTTTCTTCGTGCCCTTCCCCACCCCCTTTCCCTCTCCCATTCCCCCCTCCCCCCCGTAACCACCACACTCTTATCAATGTCTCTTAGTTTCACTATTATGTCCCACCTACGTATGCAATAATACATTTCCTGGTTTTTTCTGATTTACTTATTTCGCTTTGTATCATGTTATCAAGATCCCACCATTTTGCTGTAAATGTTCCAATGTCATCATTTCTTATGGCTGAGTAGTATTCCATAGTGTATATGTGCCACATCTTCTTTATCCAGTCATCTATTGATGGGCTTTTTGGTTGTTTCCATGTCCTGGCCACTGTGAACAATGCTGCAATAAACATGGGGCTGCATGTGTCTTTACGTATCAATGTTTCTGAGTTTTTGGGATATATACCCAGTAGAAGGATTGCTGGGTCATAAGGTAGTTCTATTTTCAGTTTTTTGAGGAAACACCATACTTTCTTCCATAATGGTTGTACTACTTTACATTCCCACCAACAGTGTATGAGGGTTCCTTTTTCTCCACAGCCTCTCCAACATTTGCTATTACCTGACTTGCTAATAACAGCTAATTGAACAGGTGTGAGGTGGTATCTCATTGCCGTTTTGATTTGCATTTCTCTAATAGCTAAAGAAGATGAGCATCTTTTCATATATCTCTTGGCCATTTGTATTTCTTCCTGGGAGAAGTGTCTGTTCATATCCTCTTCCCATTTTTTATTGGACTGTTTGTTTGTTTGTTGTTGAGTTTTATGAGTTCTTTGTATATTTTGGATATTAGGCCCTTATCTGAGCAGTTGTTTGAAAATATCATTTCCCATTTAGTTGGCTTTCTGTTTATTTTGTTATCAGTTTCTCTTGCTGAGCAAAAACTTCTTAGTCTGATGTAGTCCCATTCATTAATTTTTGCCTTCACTTCTCTTGCCATTGGAGTCAAATTCATAAAATGCTCTTTAAAACCCAGGTCCATGAGTTGAGTACCTATGTCTTCTTCTATGTACTTAATTGTTTCAGGTCTTATGTTTAGATCTTTGATCCATTTTGAGTTAATTTTTGTACAGGGGGAGAGACTGTAGTCCAGTTTCATTCTTTTGCATGTGGCTTTCCAGTTTTCCCAGCACCATTTATTGAAGAGGCTTTCTTTTCTCCATTGTGTGATGTTGGCCCCTTTATCAAAAATTATTTGACTATATATATGTGGTTTTATTTCTGGACTTTCTATTCTGTTCCATTGGTCTGAGTGTCTATTTTTCTGCCAATATCATGCTGTTTTGATTGTCGTGGCCCTATAATATAGTTTGAAGTCAGGTATTGTAATGCCCCCAGCTTCATTCTTTTTCTTTAGGATTGCTTTGGCTATTTGGGGTTTTTTATAGTTCCATATAAATCTGATGATTTTTTTGCTCTATTTCTTTAAAAAACATCATTGGAAGTTTGATGGGAATTGCATTAAATTTGTATATTGCTTTGGGTAATATAGCCATCTTGATTATATTTATTCTTCCTAGCCAAGAACAAGGTATATTCTTCCATCTCATTATATCTTTTTCGATTTCCCTTAACAATGGTTTATAGTTTTCATTATATAAGTTCTTTACATTCTTTGTTATGTTTATTCCAAAGTATTTTATTTTTTTTGTTGCAATCGTGAAGGGGATTATTCTTTTGAGTTCCTTCTCAATTGTTTCATTGTTGGCATATAGAAAGACTATTGACTTCTGTATGTTAATTTTGTATCCTGCGACCTTACTGTATTGGCTTATTGTTTCTAGTAGTCTTTTTGTGGATTCTTTGGGGTTTTCGATGTATAGGATCATATCATCTGCAAAAAGTGATACCTTTACTTCTTCTTTTCCTATATGGATGCCTTTTATTTCTTTGTCTTGTCTGATTGCTCTGGCTAGAACTTCTAGTACCACATTAAATAAGAGTGGAGAGAGTGGACAACCCTGTCTTGTTCCTGATTTAAGGGGGAAAGCCTTCAGTTTAGTGCCATTTAATATGATGTTAGCTGATGGTTTATCATATATGGCCTTTATCATGTTGAGATATTTTCCTTCTATACCCATTTTGTTGAGAGTCTTAAACATAAAATTGTGTTGTATTTTATCGAAAGCCTTTTCTGCATCTATTGATAAGATCATGTGGTTTTTGTTCTTTGTTTTGTTGATATAGTGTATTACGTTAACCGTTTTACGTATGTTGAACCATCCTTGAGATTCTGGGATGAATCCCACTTGATCATGATGTATTATTTTTTTAATATGTTGTTGTATTCGATTTGCTAGTATTTTGTTTAGTATTTTAGCATCTGTATTCATTAGAGATATTGGTCTGTAGTTTTCTTTTTTGTGCCATCCTTGCCTGGTTTTGGTATGAGGGTTATGTTGGCCTCATAAAATGTGTTTGGAAGTATTGCTTCTTCTTCAATTTTTTGGAAGACTTTGAGTAGAATAGGAACCAAGTCTTCTTTGAATGTTTGATAAAATTCGCTGGTATAGCCGTCAGGGCCTGGACTTTTATTTTGGGGGAGGTTTTTAATGTTTTTTTCTACTTCTTCTCTACTGATAGGTCTGTTTAGGCTTTCTGCTTCTTCTTGACTCAGTCTAGGAAGGTTGTATTGTTCTAGGAATTTATCCATTTCTTCTAGGTTGTTGAATTTAGTGGCATAAAGTTTTTCATAGTATTCTACAATAATTCTTTGTATAGCTACGGTGTCCGTGGTGATTTCTCCTGTTTCATTTTGGATTTTGTTTATATGAGTTCTTTCTCTTTTTTCCTTGGTAAGTCTTGCCAAGGGTTTGTCAATTTTGTTGACCTTTTCAAAGAACCAGCTCCTTATTCTATTAATTTTTTCTATAGTTTTTCTGTTCTCTAATTCATTTATTTCTGCTCTGATTTTTATTATCTCCTTTCTTCGGCTGCTTTTGGGTTGTCTTTGTTCTTCTTTTTCTAGTTCCTTAAGGTGGGAAGTTAAGTGGTTCACTTGGGCTCTCTCTTGTTTGTTCATATATGCCTGAAGTGATATGAACTTCCCTCTTATCACTGCTTTTGCTGCATCCCATAGATTCTGATATGTCGTATTGTCATTTTCATTAGTCTGTATATATCTTTTGATCTCTGCACTTATTTCTTCTTTGACCCATTCATTTTTTAAAAGTATGTTGTTTAGTTTCCATATTTTTGTGGGATTTTTTTTCTCTTTTTTGCAGTTGAATTCTAGTTTCAAGGCTTTATGATCAGAAAATATGCTTGGTACAACTTCAATTTTTCTAAATTTGCTGATGTTGTTTTTGTGGCCCAACATATGGTCAATTCTTGAGAATGATCCATGTACACTGGAGAAAAATGTATACTCAGTCACTTTGGGATGAAATGTCCTGTAGATGTCTATCATATCCAGGTGCTCTAGTGTTTTGTTTAAGGCCACTATGTCTTTGTTGATTCTCTGTTTGGATGACCGATCTAGAGCCGTCAGCGGTGTATTGAGGTCTCCAAGTATGATTGTGTTTTTGTCAGTTTTTGTTTTAAGATCAATAAGTAGCTGTCTTATATATTTTGGTGCTCCTTGATTTGGTGCATATATATTAAGAATTGTTATGTCTTCTTGATTCAGTGTCCCCTTAGCCATTATGAAATGGCCATTTTTGTCTCTGAGTACTTTTCCTGTCTTGTAGTCAGCATTATCCGATATGAGTATTGCTCCACCTGCTTTTTTTTGGATGTTATTTGCTTGGAGTATTGTTTTCCAGCCTTTCACTTTGAATTTGTTTTTATCCTTGTTACTTAGATGAGTTTCCTGTAGGCAGCATACAATGGATTTTCTTTTTTAATCCATTCTGCTACTCTGTGCCTTTTTATTGGTGAGTTTAATCCGTTTACATTTAGTGTAATTATTGATACTTGTGAGTTCCCTATTGCCATTTTATATCTTGCTTTCTGTTAGTTTTGTGTCTTGTTTGATCCTTCTCTTTCGTTTTTCTATCTTTTCTTTTTATTTGGTTGTATTCCATACATCTTTCCTCTGTTGCTATCTTTTTTATCTCATGTGCTTCTGTGGTGGTTTTTTCAATGGTGGTTACCTTTGAGTAATGAAAAGGGTCCCTACCCTGTTCATTGTAGTGAACTATTTTGTGAGTACTTTTGCACTCCATCGTCCTTTGCTACTGTTAATATCCATCTTCTTCTCCTCTTTCTTTTTGTTGTTGTCACAGTTTAAATTTGGTTTTATTGTGTTCTTCTTGGAGCTTTTACTTGTGGCTCTGTTTTTTTTTTGTTGTTGTTGTTCTCTTTATCTGATTGGAGAACCCCCTTTATTAATTCCTGGAGTGGGGGTTTTCTGATGATAAATTCCCTCATCTTTTCTGTGTCTGTGAATGTTTTTATTTCTCCTTCATATTTGAAGGATAGCTTTGATGGGTATAGTATTCGTGGCTGAAAGTTTCTCTCTTTCAGGACTTTAAATATTGGGGTCCACTCTCTTCTAGCTTGTAGAGTTTCTGCTGAGAAATCTGATGATAATCTAATGGGCCTTCCTTTATATGTTGTATTCTTCTTTTCCCTGGCTGCCTTGAAAATTTTTTCTTTGCTGTTGGTTTGTGTCAATTTCATTATGATATGCCTTGGCATAGGTTTGTTGGGGTTAAGAAAACTTGGAGTTCTGTTTGCTTCTTGAACTTGAGGCTTTAGTTCTTTCCACAGGGTTGGGAAGTTCTCATCTATTATTTGTTTGAGTATGTTCTCCATTCCATTTTCTCTCTCTTCTCCCTCTGATATACCTATTATTCTTATGTTATTCTTTTTGATGGAGTCAGATAATTCTTGTAGGGCTATCTCATTTTTTTTTAATTTTTGAGTCTCTTTCTTCTTCTCTCTGTTGTGCCTCAAGTTGTTTGTCTTCTATTTCACTAATCCTTTCTTCTATCTGACCTGTTCTATTAGCTAAGCTTGTTACTTCGTTTTTCAGCTCGTGAATTGAGTTTTTCATCTCTGTTTGATTTGTTTTTATAGTTTCAATTTTCTTGGACATATATTCTTTGTGTTCATTGAGTTGTTTTCTGAGCTCCCTAAATTGCCTTTCTGTGTTTTCTTGTATATCTCGGAGGATTTTTAGGATTTCTTTCTTGAATTCTCTGTCATTTAGCTCCAAGGTTTCCAATATATTAAATTTTTTCTCCATAGATTTTTCCTCATCTAGCTGTGTTACCTCTTTTTCTTTTGTATCCATGATATTCGGTTTTCTCTTCCTTAATGGCATCTGAGGGTGGTTTTGTTGATAGTATTAATGAGATTTAATAAAGAATAAAAAGTTAAAAAAAATAATAAAAAAATAAAAAATCAAAAAGAGTTGTTTTTTTTAAAAAAATTAATAATGAAATAAAGAAAAATAAAATAAAATAAAAATTTAAAAAAAGAAAATTATTCCCCTTCTCCTTTTTTCCTCTCCTCTCCTCTCCCCTCTTTCTTGAGAAAATCTTGTGGTGAACTGTGAATTATAGCAAACAATGCCTGTGATGGAGGGCCTGAATTGGGGAAAAGTAATAAAGGGGCAAAAAAAAAAAAAAAGAAAAAAGAGAAAAAGAAAAAAAAAGAGCGTATGGACCCACAAAAAGCAAATAAGGAAAAAATTTGGGTCAAGAATAAAATGATTTGCTTTTAGGTGTTGGTTGTCTAAGAGTTATGATGAGAGGAATAAGAGGAAAACGGAAAAATGGGGGGACAAGTTAAAAAATTACTATTGTATTTAGTGGAACAAGAACTAGGTAATATGGAGAGCCAGGAATGGGAGCACTGCTAGTGAGTTAAAAAGGTGAAGTAAAAACCCCCCAAAATGCCACAAACATAAGTTTGAGTCCCAGATAAGATAATTTGCTTGTTATTGAGGTTTGAATGAGAGGAGATGTAAAGGAGAAAGGAAGAAACTAATATAGAGGGAGAGAAGAAAGAGAGAGAGAGAGAGAAAAAGAGGGAACCACTAAAAGAAGAAAAAAGAAAGGAGAGAGAGAGTTAAGGGTTTTGGAGTGCAACCCTCATAGAGAGAAAGGAAGAGAAGAGAAAAGTTAATGGGAGATGTAACACTTATGGGTAGTGTAGTTCAAGGAGAGGAGAGAGTAAGACCAGCAGAGAGTTAATCGGCCAAATTGGAGGAGGAAAAAAAGTATCAAGAATGAAGATAAGAGAAACAAACAAACAAATATAATAAAATGGGATAGGTTATAAAGTCTGCAGATTACTCTTGATTTTGAGAGGTTATCTTCTTGCTTTTTCTTTTCTCTCCCTCTTCCTGGTCGGTGACTCTGTACCCCGGGTCCTGCCCCTTTGGCACGCTCAGGTAGAGGTTTGCAGTTGATAAATCTCTATGGCAATGTCATGTATTGTGCTTTAGTCTCGTTGGCAGTCGAGGCTCATTAGCATTTATAGGCTCCGCCAGTGAGAGAGTCTGTGTTCCTGGAGCCTTTCTCCTAGTCTTTCCTTCCTCAATTAGTAGCCTGATAATCCAGCTACGGGGTTGCTGCTGCCTCTGCCTGGATAGTAAGAGGCTCAAAGAGCTGGCAACTCACCACTCTATTTCCACTCAGCACAGGGCTCTGGGTAAGGCTCAGTCAGTCAGAGCTGCTAGCATAATCAGGCTGGCTTTCCACCCACTCAAAGACCTCTGTCTCTGCCACTCTGTCCGGTAACACAGGCAGGCGCCCACTTCCGGGGCGCTTGGAGGAAACTCTCACTCACTGTCTGCGACCAGGATATCCGGCCAGCAGTCTCATGCTCTGAGTGAAACCCCCAACCGCAGGGAAAAGTTGCAGCATTGGAATTGAGTCTCGCTCCGTCCCCGTGCACGGCTTTTGCAAGGCACTGGGGGGGCCCGAGATTCCGCTTTGGCCCACACAAAGGCCCCTGACTCTGCCCCTCTCTGCGATAACACGGGCGTGCACTGCCGAGGCACTCGGAGGAATCTCTCATTCACTATATGCGCACGCAGACCAGGATATGAGGCCGGCCACGTTTCCCTCTGAGTGAAACCCCCTCCAGCACGGAAAATCTCCACTGTTGGAATTAGTTCTCACTCCCTCCCGTGCGTGGCTTTCCCAGGGCGCTGGGGCTGCCCAGAGACTCTGCCCTTGGCCCACAGAAAGGCCTCTGACCCTGCCTCTTTGTGGAGCAACATGGGCACCCATTTCCGGGGCCTAGGAAGAAATCTCTCGCCCACTAACTGCGTGCACGCCGACCAGGAGACCGGGTAAAATGGCCGCTCCACTTGTCTTTCTTTGTTTGGGTTTGGCTCAAGTGTTAGCTTGTATTGCCCAGGTTGCCACAGGATCAGATTTTCCTCGGCTTGGATCTCTGTGCCACAGCCTGGTTCGGCCGTTTGTGCCGTGGCCTGGATCTATTCACCCCCTTTGCCCGCCTTAGTTTCTATATTCTCAGTTACCAGAGAAAGCTGCCCTGTTTAGGTTAGTGAGGAAGGTGGAGCATTTCTTACTCCCTATTTCCTTCGGGGTTTGGTTATATATTTAGCCAATTTTTCACTCAACCATACCTTTGGGTGTATTGTGAAGCATCTGGAGGCTCCAAGTATAGGTTTTTCTGTTTCTGGTTGAAGATCTTGTTGAGTTTTGGGGGACATTTATCGGTATCGCTTCCTACCCCGCCATTACTCTGACGTTCCAAATAGTAGTTCTTAATCCCTTCACCTTTTTCACCCAGACCCTAACATCCCTCTCATCTGGAGTCTGTTCTCTACACCTATGCGTCTGTTTCTATTTTGTTCACCTTGTCTGTGTTCTTTAAGTATTTATTGAATCTCTGGTAGAGATCCCTTGTTTTCTTTTCTTGTTGTTCGCTCCTATCCCCTAACCTTGACTACTGCAGTAATCTATCTCTATGTGATTATTGTTGAAAAACTGCTTTTAGGATTCTAACTCTGCTTTCGTCATCTTTTAGTTTTGCCTCTTGTCTCTTTAACAATTATTGGCATATCTTCTATCATCCATCTCAGGTCTTCTTTCCTTTTTACTTCCACCATTGTCTTTTTGCACTCTTTTCTAATAATATTATCTAGTATCATCCACAGCTCTCCTGGTTCTTGGTCAATTAAGTTTAACAGTGTGAATCTGTTCTTTTATGTGGATTTTAAATCCATCAGGATGTTAGTTACATTATATTTTGGTACTGTAATTTTTTTAGTGGCCTTCTTCAGTTTTACTCTAATGTTTGATATTAATAGTTCATAGTCAGTACCACAATCTGCTCTGGTCTTGTTTTGGCAGTGAGAATACAGCTTCTCTCTCTCCTGCTTCCAATTACATAGTCTATTTGATTTCTATTTTGGCCATCTGGTGATGTCCATATATACAGTTCTCTGGTTGTTTGAAGCATGTGTTTGTGATGTCCAAGTTGTTGGCTTTGAAGAAATACGTGAGCTGATTTCCTGCTTTATTCATGACCCCTAGTCCAAATTTCTGATCACGTTTGATTCTGCTTTATATACTACTTTTGTGTTTCAGTCACTTAAAATTATCAGCATGTCTTGTTTTGAGATGTGATCAATTTCTTCTTGGATACTTGCATGAAAAGCTCTCAAATGCATCCTCTTCGGCCTTCATAGTTGGCGCATAGATTTTAATGATGTCTGTATTCATGGGTTTCCTAGTCAGACCTGACAAGGTAGCTGCTAACCGCCTGTGCTACATCTTGCCTCTCCATTGCTTATGCGTTTGTCATTTCCAGACTAGAGCATTTTGTAGAGGCCTAACTGAAACATCTCATTCCAGCTCATTGTGTTGACTAACACCCAGCATTGCAATGGACATTGTGTTTCTTACTTTACCACTTTCAGTTGCTTTTGTTCAGGCTTCTTATGTTCCATGTTCAGTTGTATGTGTTGCATAGCATTGTATTTTCCTTTTGCACCTCAGCTGCTGGACAGCTTGGTCTATCTGTGTCATTAAAACCAGTGTTATTCATACTTGTTCTCTGCTCTTCCCCAGGAATTCTTTAATGAATTAATCATTAGGTAGACTTTGCCAGTGAAGCCATTTGAGCCTGAGATTCTCTTTGTGGGGTGCTTTTTAATAGGTAATTTGATATTTTAATTTTTATAGGTCTATACAGATATTTTATTAATTTTGGCAGCTTGTATCTTTCTAGGATTATGTTTGTTTCTTTAAGTTATCGGGTTTGTTTGCATATAATTGAAGGAGTTATTCAATAGAATAGTTTTTATTCTTGTGATGTTGGTAAACGCGTTCCTTCTTTCAGCCCTAACCAGCAATTTGAGTCTCCTTTCATTTTTTTCTTGGTCAGTTTAGTTAAAGGTTTATCAATTTTGTCAGCTCAAAGCACCAACTTTTGATTTTGTTGATTTTCTGTATTGTCTTTCTGCATCCACAAATTGTGATGTTGTGTTTTCATTATTATCTACTTTTAAATAGTTTTCACTTTTCCTTGTGATTTCTTCTTTAACACAATGTGAGTTAATGTCAAGTAATTTGGCTTTTTTAGGTATCTTACTATTATCAATTTCCGAATTTAACTCCTTTGTGAACATAAAATATATTCTGTAAGATTTCAATCTTGTTCAATTTATTGGGACTTGTTTTATTTAACAGCATATGGCCTAACTAGTAAATATTCCATGTAAACTTGAAAAGAATGTGTGTTTTTTTGCAATTTTTAGGTATAGTATTTTATAATATTTAATTGCCCTACTTAGAGTTTGAAGAATTTCTCTTAGTATTTCTTATAGTGCACATTTGGGGCAACGACTTTTCTCAGCTTTTGATTTCTTCATTTGTCTTTACATGTATTTGAAAATAATATGCACTTTTCAGTTCTTATTCTTATGTGTGTGGTGGTGTTCTGTAACTGTCAAATTAACAGTCAAGTGAAAACTTTAATAGTTCTTGTACAGCAGGGCTATAGTAATAAATTTTCTAAACTTTTGTCTGAAATTGTTTTAATTTCAGTTTGATTTTTTAAGACTTTTTTCTAAATTAAAAAAACTCAAATTGACGAAATTTTTAAAAAATTATTATTTTACTACTTTGATGATAGCACCTCATAATCCATCTGTTCATATTGTTTATAATGAAAAGTAAGTAGACATTCTTATTCTTAGTTTCCTTGCATTCTTTCTTTTTAAGCTCTTAAGATTTACTCCAGCCCTGGCCGGTTGGCTCAGCGGTAGAGCGTCGGCCTAGCGTGCGGAGGACCCGGGTTCGATTCCCGGCCAGGGCACACAGGAGAAGCGCCCATTTGCTTCTCCACCCCTCCGCCGCGCTTTCCTCTCTGTCTCTCTCTTCCCCTCCTGCAGCTAAGGCTCCATTGGAGCAAAGATGGCCCGGGCGCTGGGGATGGCTCTGTGGCCTCTGCCTCAGGCGCTAGAGTGGCTCTGGTCGCAACATGGCGACGCCCAGGATGGGCAGATCATCGCCCCCTGGTGGGCAGAGCGTCGCCCCTGGTGGGCGTGCCGAGTGGATCCCGGTCGGGCGCATGCGGGAGTCTGTCTGACTGTCTCTCCCTGTTTCCAGCTTCAGAAAAATGAAAAAAAAAAAAAAAAGATTTACTCCTTGTCATTTGTTGTCAGCAGTTTGAACATGAGGTGCCCTTGTAGTGATGTTCTTTTTGGGTTTCTTGAATCTGTTGGATTATTATATTATTTTGGTCAAACTTGGGAGTTTTTGGTTTTGTTTTTGTTTGTTTTTAATGCTGCACACATTTTTTATTCTGTCTAATTATTTTTCTTTCCTTCTGGGACTTGATAACACATAAGTTTTTTCTGCTTGATGCAGGTCACTGATCATTTGTTTATACATTTTTCCCATGTACTTTTTCTTTTCTTTTTGTATTTTTCCAAATTGAGAAGCGAGGGTGGGAGGGCAGTTGGCAGACAGATTCCCGCATTCCCGCATGTGCCAGACCAGGATCCACCCGGTATGCTCACCAAGGGGCAATGCTTGGCCCCTCTGGAGCATTGCTCCACTGTACTCTGAGCCATTCCAGCACCTGAGGCAGAGGCCACGGAGCTATCCTCAGGCCTCAGCCATCTTTGCTCCAATGGAGCCTTGGCTGCTGGAGGGGAAGAGAAAGATAGAAGGAAAGGAGAGGGGAAAGGGTGGAGAAGCAAATGGGCGCTTCTCCTGTGTGCTCTGGCCGGGAATTGAACTGGGGACTTTCACACACCAGGCCGATGCTCTACCACTGAGCCAACCAGGGCCCCCATGTACTTTTTCTATGTATGTTTCAGTTTGGATTGTTCTTACTGCTCTGGCTCAGTTTTCATTTACCAACTGAGATATCTCATCTCTTTTCTATTATGCTTGTATTTTTCTTTAAACCCTTACATATAATTATAATAGCTATTGAAAAGTTCTTGTCTCTTTAATGCTGTCATGTCTGTTAGCACGAGTGTCATCTCTGGATCTGTTTTTATTGATGCATTTTTCTTCAGCTTCTCTGCATATGTAATATATTTAATTGAACTTTAGACATTGTGAGTACCAATTATTGAGTGTTAGAATTTTGTGTCTACCTTTGTTGAGTGTTTTGTTAAGGACCGTTTTGATTATGTTAGTTTTTTTGTTTTTTTTTAGCTTTATTCAGGAGAATCTAGAGCACCTACAGGGCTACAGTAATCCTATTTCCAGCAGTGTGACCTTTCTCACGTATCTACTAAATGCCTGAGTAATTCAGTAAACTCTCTCCACTCAGGCCAGTCAGAACTCCAACCTCTTCTAGTTCTGTATGAGCTCCAGAAATCCTACTTGGCTCACAGCTCCTCAATACTTACTCTCTGTCCAGGATTGTAAAATCTTCCTAAGCACATGAACCACTTAGTATTCAGCTTAGATTCAAGGAGGATCCTATACTGTTTTTCTCAGCTTCCCTAAGAACTTGACCTTCTCTAATGCTCCACCTTATGATTCCATTAACATGAGCTACCTCAAACTTTGATTTATGTGTTCTCAGCCTTGCAAGACCACCATAGTCTGCATGATTCTTTTTGCAAGGACTTGCATGGAATTCAAATTTGTATGAACTCCAAATTCCTGACCTGCTATTTATTTACATTTTTTATTTTTTTAATTGAATTTATTAGGATGATGCTGCTTAAGAAAATTATACAGGTTTCAGGTGCACAGTTCTACAGTACATCTTAGTCTCTTCCCACCACCATTTATCCTCTCTATGCCCTCCTCCACCTCTCCCCTCCCCCCCAACAATCACCACACTGTTGTCTGTGTCCATTATGAGCTGCTATTTAGAACGAACACCCAGACAGAAAACCAGGACAATTACTTGGCTCCCTTAATTGTGTTCCTTTCTTTCTAGGATAACAGTCGCATGCAGTTTTCTAAAATCTGCAAGTAGCTATTTCATACATTTGGTTCATTTTTATGGTGCTTATGGTGGGAGGGTTAGTCTGGCGCCAATTACTCTATAATAATCAGAAGCAGAAGTCCAGCATATTAAAAAATACTAAGATAAAATCCTCTTTATATTCCTTTCATATTTTTTTTTAATTCAAAACCTTTTTGAGATTCCATATATTACTCAGTATAAAAATATAAGTCCCTTCAAGATCCTTTTAAGGTTCTGAATCAGGTCTCCATATTTCTCTGACTTCATATCTTATTCTAGTCCATTCTTTCAAATCCAGACATGTTGGCCTTCTTAATCTTTTTCAAATATACAAACCTTATTTCTTAGGATGTTTACTTATAGTTATCTCTAACTAAATGTCCTTTCTCTTGTTACCTACATAATTTATATCCTCACTTACTCGAGGTATCTGCCTCAAATTCACCTGTAATATAGCTTTTTCTCATGATTCCATATATAATGTATATCTCCTCCTGTCACTTCCCGACTCCTTTACTATGCTTTATTTTTTCCATAGCACTTAACAATGCTTAACATCCTCCAGACCTACCCAGACCTGCACAAGCTCAGGGGCTTTTACTTGGCTCACAACTCCCCTATGCTTACTCTGTGCCCCAAATCATGAGTCTTGCCTTATACATTAGCAGCTTAAAGTTCATCCAGGATGCAAGAAAATTCCTTTGCAGTTTTTTTTGTTTTGTTTTTATTTTCTTTTTTACTTTTTAAGTGAAAGGACAGGAGATAGACAGACTCCTGCATGTGCCATGACCAGAATTCACCTGGCAAACCCTGTCTGGCTTCAGTGCTCTGCCCATCTGGGGCCATGCTCACAACTGAGCTATTTTTGGCACCTGAGGCAGAGGTTCCATGAAGCCATCCTCAGCCCCTGGGCCTGATGTGCTCAAATCAATCAAGCCACAGCTGCAGAAGGGAAAGAGAGAAAGAGAAGGTAGAGTGGGAGAGGTGGAGAAGCAGATGGTTAACTCTCCTTTGTGCCCTGACCAGGGATTGAACCTGGGACTTCCACATGCTGAGCTGACATTCTACCACTGAGCCACTGGCCAGGCCCTGCAGTTTTTTTTTTATTTGTTTGTTTGTCTGCTTCCATTGTCCTTACTAGACTATAAAGACACAAATATTTTATTTTATCCTTTCTACCTGGAGCAGTGCCTGGCAACGCTAAAAGTTTAATTCATAGTTGTTGACTTTCTACAATAAAATTTCTTGTGTAGTTAGAAAAAATGTCTCTGATTTATAATCGTGAGTGAAAGCAGAACACTGAGACAAATAATAAATGTTTGAGCTTACTATTATAGGGACTGTAAGAGGAAGCCAACTAGAAATGATTAAGAGAATTTCTAAAGAGCATTGAGAATCTTCTTGCAAAGAGAATCATAAATTTGGAATGGGCCCAATTAATATAGCTAAATATCTTTTCCCATCAAGATGTAGCTTCTTGGGAATAGGATGAGACTAAATTGTTCAAACACTAGTAATTAACAAAGTTGGTGAAGCTGAAGGACGAGGAAGAAGGGGGCTGAGAATGCTAATGAGCAGTTGAGGCTGGTCTGGAAGGTAAGAGAGGCTAAGGGAGGAATGACATCCTTAAATAATGGGAAGAAATCCAAGAGTAGAGGTAATGAGAGGACAAAGAGCATGCATGATGGGAATGAAGATAAAATCCAGGTGGAAGATACTGGTTAAATTTTAAATTTCTTTGGTTTATTTTTGAATGGCTAAGATCTTAGGGATGGCTTAGTTTAAGTCACTCATTTTATCAATGAGGAATTAAGTCCCAAAGTGGTTACTTCAGCTCTTAGATAAAAAGAGGTCTATATGATCCAGGCAGTAGTGGAGTGAATAGAGCATTGGCCTGGGATGCTGAGAACACAAGTTCAAAACTTCGAGGTTGCTGGCTTGAGCATAGGCTCATTGGGCTTGAGTCTGTGTTCACCAGCTTTAGTGCAGGGTCACTGTCTTGAGTGTGAGATCATAGACATGACCCCATGGTTGCTGCTGGAGCTCAAAGGTCACTAACTTAAAGCTCAAAGTTGCTGACTTGAGCTCAAGGTCACTGGCTTGAGCAGGGGTTCAATGGCACAGCTGCAGCTCCTATTCAAGGCACATATGAGAAAGCAATCAATGAACAACTAAAGTGCCGCAACAAAGAATGGATGCTTCTCATCTCTCTTCCTTCCTGTTTGTCTTTCCCTCTTTGTCTCTCTCTTTCTCTCTCTCACCAAAAAAAAAAAAAAAAAAAAAAAAAAGGTTTATATGAATAAATCCCAAGTGTCCCAACAAAGAATAAGTCTGCCATTGGGCAGCTTTTCCCATCCAACTGTTCCTTCAAATGAGGTCCCAGATAGTCACTCATTCTCCCTCAATTTCAAAGATTCATAATTCTCAATGACAACAGAAGGAAATATCTAAACTAGAGCCCTTACTATTTTCTCTGTGGTTCAATAAATTTTGGGCTTTGGAGCACATGGAAGTTTGTTTCTGAGACAAGTAAAAATGTAACTGCCTCCAAGCATTTAGCTTGACAATAGGGTGCCCATGTCTAGCTGACAAATTGCCTTGTGTTGCCTGGTTGTCTGACAACAGGGCACTTATCAGTTTGATCAAGGACAATGGGTAAGGGATCAACACTCACCATTTGTCAGGTCTCCCTCATAGAGTGGGAATAATATCTCCCTCATAGAGTAGGACTGAGGGAGAGGCAAAAATGACTCAGCTAGGCTATGAGTTACACAGATGTCTTCTGGGTTCAGTGTAGCATGGTGGAAAGAGGTCTATGTGATGAGTCAGAGACCTGCAGTCTGGTCCTCCTCCAGTATCTTCTTAGAACATGTTGCAAATAAAGTCATTTTGTCCCACTAAGCCTTGTTAATCATCCTCAAAGTGAAAGAGTAGAAGAAATAATATTTGGGGTTTATTCCTGTTCAAAAATCTGAAATCCCACAGAAACAGGAATCTTTTCATGTCAGGACCTATGGCATGAAACACGAGTAAACTGATGTCCCTTAAGAAATTCTTATTACTGTTTACTGCTTTTTAATGATCATTATGCAAAATGAGCTAAAGATGAACCAATGACTATTAAGCCAATATTCTAGCTCTTGCAGGGAGTCTGAGAGATCCTAGCATCTTGGCCAGGAAGAGGTTTAGCTCCTTCTAACGAAACAGAGCAGTGGGGAGGCCTGAGTCTGGACAGTTGGTAAGCAAAGTAAATAAGGCACAATTCTAGGGAAGAGGCATTTGCTGATTGCTCTGTTTTACATTGGAGATGAATTGCTTTGGATCCTCAGATGTTAATTGTAGCCAGAAAAAGGCTAGGACACTGCAATAGCATAATATATTTGGGAAAATAACACATGATTTGGAATTGAGCAGAACTGAGGTCAAATACAGTTCTGGTACTACTTAACCATCCTCTCCAAATCCAAATTTTGTCATTAGTAACTTGGAGATAATTATATCTTAAATGGGTTTTTATGAGGATTAGAAATAATATATGCAAAATGTTTGGCACATGGTAAACATTTCCTAAATGGTATCCAATTTTATAAATGAGACATAAGAAAAGAGACAAGAATTTTAGCCCAAATGGCAATACAGATACATTTCAATTTTGCCAACCTTGGCACATCTAGGGATACTCCCAGATCCACATGTGATTTTGTAGATACATCCTTGACAGTCATACAAAGAAAACAGTGTTCTTAGAACTCAGAGTGGTAGCTGTAGAAAGTTGCAGAATTTCATGTCTCAGGGTTTCTGTTTGGGGATTACAAAACATGATGATTCCAGAATTTCTATAGAAGAACCTTAAGGGTGGCCATTTAGTTGGAATTGGGGCATTAAGGACTTGCCTTGGAATGAGTTTGCATACAAGTTTACAAATGATTGTTGACATGTCAGTTGTGTGTAGCAAGGAATGGAAGACTTAGGGTGGAATGAGGATGGGGCCAAAGTCCCCTCCCCCATACCACATTTCTTGATGCCCCCCTGATGTCATAACAAAGTATAAAAAGGAGAATTTTGAAATGTAAAGTTTCATGTTAGTTGGAATGATAGAAATCATCTTAGTCACTTACTTTCCTTTATGGTTAAAGGCAACAGTGATTATAGAAAAGAAAAGCTACTGTCCAAATGTTATTTTCTTTCTTTTCTTTTCTTTTCTTTTTTCTTTTTTTTTTGACAGATAAGGATAGACAGATAGGAAGGGAGAGAGATGAGAAGCATCAATTCTTTGTTGCAGCACTTTAGTTGTTCATTGATTGCTTTCTCATATGTGCCTTGACGGAGGGGACTAAAGAAGAGTGAGTGACCCCTTGCTCAAGCCAGTGACCATGGGCTCAAGCCAGCGACCTTGGGCTTCAACCCAGTGACCTTTGGGCTCAAGCTAGCAACCATGAGGTCATGTCTATGATCTCACGCTCAAACCAGTGACCCTCTGCCCCACGCTCAAGCTGGTGAGCCTGTGCTCAAGCCAGATGAGCCTGCACTCAAGCTGGCATCCTTAGGGTTTTGAACCTGGGTCCTCTGTGTCCCAGTCTGAGGCTCTATCCATTGTGCCACTGTTTGGTCAGGTGACCAAGTGTTAATCAGGATCAAAGAATAAATATCTATAAAATTTGATGTTTGGCTTCAAAATAATTCTACTCCCACACATATGCATGTGTACACACACACACACACACACACACACGAAACTGAATTAACAACCAGAAGGCAACAGGGTTTCCACTGATTCTCCACTCATATACTATTCATTTAATAAACATGATGACAGAGTCTCTACTTGACCAAACTCTAGTTGGGCTCCTCTGAGCTCTTTTCAACTAGGTCCTGTGCTTGCACATCAAGAGTCTGGTTTTACAAGAATCTTAACAAGTTTCTTTAGTCAGAATCTCACTCTCAGTCTGATCGCTCTCAATATCTGAACAAACTCTCCATTCTCCACCATCCCCAGGACATGTCTGACCACTTTGGCTTGCCTTCAGCAAGAATCCTGTGAGCAGAATTACCCTAGTCTCTCAGTAATTTTCCATCTACAGACTCCTCCCCCTCAAACTCCTTCTCACCTGTCCAATTCTTACCCTTGGTTTTAAATTTCCACTTTCCTTTGTCAACCTGAGTTGAGCCTAATCACTCTCCTGTATTGCAAACACCCCTTGCAGTGGTCCTGTACCCATCACATTAGTCCTGAATAGAATCTGCTTTCCTTTTTAACAAGAGCCAGAATAGTTTTTTTTCTCTAACAATAACATAGCAGGAGAAATAAGCTAGACTTTAAGCAAAGATGAGCAGAAGATGTAAAGCAGCCTCTCTAAATACAGATAACCATAACAACCAAAAGAATTATGTTAACTATAATAAATTAGTTAAATATTTGCTAATTGTTTTTATGAATATTCAGAAATAAAAATTACTCTCAATGAGCTCTAGTCTAATGTGCAACTTTACTGTATACTTTTATAGTGGTTTGCTGCCAATAATACTACTTTGGGGCATGGAAGGAGGTAAAATATAGTTATATTATTCTTGCTACTTAATATATAAGTGACCTTGAGCACCTGGGAAGGTGCATTGAGGCTTGGTGTCTTTATCTTTAATACAAAGACTAGATTGCAGGGAGGATCAAATAAATTACTGTAAGCATAGGAGCTCCATAAACTTTAAGAGGCCTATACAAATACTAATCGTTGCTGTTTTCTCTGCCTTAAGAATGCAGTTGGTCTTCTACATGAAGCTTTTCAGATAAAAGCAAAGTTGACCCTGGGCTCTTAAAAAAGTTGTCCTTTCTGGTATAGTCTATAAATGATTATTTTAACTTAAAAAAAAGAATGGTTATTGGAACCACGTAGAAATTTTATTTCTTTATTATGACCTTTTCTCCTTCCTTTCCCTTTGATTCAAACTGGCCTCATCCAGTCCCTGACTCACCTCCCTCTCCCTCTGACATCTATTCCCTTATTCTCTGAGTCCTCGGGACACTGAGGTTCTGATCAGCAGCAAATAACCTTAGGAACAAAGCCTTGGGTCTGTCGACCACAGAGACACAGTTTTGGTCAAACTAGAAATCACATTTAGGCCTCAGTTGTGTTTCCAGATCCAGAAAAGCCAATCTTTCAGACAAAGTTATTGTCAGTTATGTTATAGAAATGACTGTTATATAATAGTTGCCTCTTTGACATACATCTTGTTTGGTGGTAAGGAAATGTCATTTCTAAAAGCATACCAGCTTCCTAAAATCAGAAACACACAGGTAACGTGGAACTGGAGGCACCAAGTAGGAACCTGAGGAATGTGCAGGGCTGGGGACGCAGGGTTCTGCACAGACCTACAGAATTCAAGCTTTACTAGGAGCTGCTTACTTCTGCCCAGACAATTAGTCCAACGTGGCATCAAGGCTCCATGACAGCCAGAGCAATTGATCTGGATTCTTTTGGTAAAATACCTTAATTTTTAAATATTGCCTATTGATGAATTGAAAATGTAAAGAGCCAGCAATGCTGGAACCACAAAAAAATATTGAGAAGACAGCATGGACCTACCATATATATTGGCCTAAATGAGCTAATAAAAAAAGAATAGAAATTCATCAGCCCTGATCCAGCCTCACTACTGGGTATTAAAATAATTCAGAGTAGAGACATTGCTTACTTGCAGTTTTTACTTCAACTTATAATTCTTAGGCTTCATGATGGTGCAAAACATGCATTCAGTAGAAAGTTCAAATTTGAATTTTAATCTTCTTCCAGCCTATCAATATGCAGAAAAATACCTTATCACGACCCTGGGCAAGAGCCACTAGCCACAGCTTCCTGTCAGCCACATGATCACATGGAAAGGATGACACTCTTCAATGAGCTCTGTTGCCAGCATTTTTTTTATATATATTGTAGTCTGATCACGTTTAAGGTAAGCTAGACTAAGCTATAATATTCAGTAGGCTAGGGTTATTAATTGTATTTTCAATTTAAAATATTTTTGACTTATGGTGAGTTAATCGGATATAACCCCACTGTAAGTTGAGGAACATCTGATTATGTCCTCCAGAAGCTATGGAAAGAGTAACAGCTTTGGGTTTTAAAGCTACTTGTTTTGTTTTGTTATTGTTTTTTTTTAATGAGAAGAGAGGAGATAGTGAGACAGACTTGTGCATGTACCCAGACTGGGATCCACCTGGCAACTTCTGTCTAGGCTCTACCAAACTATTTTTAGCACCTGAGGCTAAGGCTCAAATTAACAAGCTATCCTCAGTGCCCAGGGCCAAGTTCCAAGTCAACGGTGTCACTGACTGTGGGTGGGAAAGGGAGAGAAGAAGTAGGGAGGGGTGAGAGAAGCAGATGGTGGCTTCTCTTGTGTGTGCTGACCTGGAGTCAAACCTGGGACAGTCATAAAACAGGCGGACACTCTATCCACTGAACCAACTGGCTAGGGCACTTGTTATTATCATATGTGAACATTTATGTTGAATTATTTATTCAGCAAATAGAAATTTTAGGCCATTGTATATATCTGGAAAAAAATATTGAGCAAAACACAGAGAGGAGTGATATATGGAGTTTGACCCCAAGAAATATATAATCTAAATAGAAAAACAAGGCATGTACAAATAAAACAAATTATATTCTGAGACATAAAATGATGTAAGTTTGTACAATGTAGTGATTAGTAACACTGACCATGAAATTAAATAGACATGGAATCAAATCTTGGCTCTTGCTAGTTGTATGACCTTGGCAAATTACATATTGCAGTATTCTCAACTATAGATAAAGGTATAGTAATGAAATATACTTCATAAAAATGCTATGAACATTAAATGAGTTCCTATATGTAAAGTTCTTAGCACAGTGTCTAGCACCAAGTTGATAATAGATGCACAAGGAATAGAACAATGGTAGTAATAATAAGTGAGACAGAAACTCAAATGTCATAAGGCAGCAAGTGATGAGGATCATGTGAGTGACACGGGTAGCATGACTTAAACACCTGTTGCGTAAAGAGGGGTCTCAGGACCAAGAGCATCGGGATATGGTAGGAGGCTGTTAGGAATTCAGGCTTACTCCAGATGCATCTCATCTGAATCTGCATTTTAGTCACCATTTCCCCGAGTTATCTGCACGCACATTAACATTCAAGAAGCATCATGATGTCAGAGGGAGAGTGGACAATGTGTACTAGAGGTGAACAAAAGCCTCCAGGATGAGACAGGTTTAATCAGATTATGAATTTTCAGACATTTGTGTTTAAAAACCCCTTTACATTCTTAAAGATGATCAAGGACTCAGAGTCCTTTGTTGATGTGTTTTGTTTATCTGTTTAATGTCTAACAATAAAAGACAGCTGGATTCTCATATCTGCTAAGGCATTCACTCTGTTGTGTTGTGTTATTTTAGTTGAAGTACATAAAGAAGATTTGGCTTCATACAAATGTGTAGCTTAAAAAGGCAAGAGTATTTTATTACCCTTTTCAGATAACTGGGGGTATTCTCTTTTGTTATTGCACTTATAAAAATTCCATAAGTAGTATTTCTTAATTTGTGTAATCTCAAATGTAATGAGTCAACATTTGGAAGACTTGGATAACCCAGTGAATAAATATTTTCCAAATGATCAACTTGTGCTGTTACAAAATCCAGAACAAGGGGAAAAGATCCATTCAAAGTAGACTAATGGATTTTAATGTAACAGTACAAATCTTTAGAGACTAATGGATTTTGGTCCACACAGATGAATGGAGTTTAATGCACCAGTACAAAAGTTCATGTACAAGTGTTTCCTTGAGACAGCCATCATACATACTCGGGTATGCAGAAGCCCTGCTTTTGTATACTTCCTATTTCCTCACACAGAACAATCTCAAAAAGGTAATTAAGGGTCAAAATTAATATTTTTTACTGCATTATCCAGGGCATTATTAAGTAAAATTAAATGCATGGTGGTGAGGAATGCAGCAGCCATTGCTGTGGCTTGGGACCACTGCCTTAATCAATGCCATGGTACCAGCTATTATACCACATTGCTCTTGCATCGCCTTTGCAAATGTTTACACAGTAAAAAAGTAAATAAGGTCTTAGTATTGTTATCAAAGCAGTTTTGACCTCTCAATGGCCTTGAAAAGATCTTTGGTAGCCTAAGAACCTTCAGACTACATTTTGAGAACCACAGAATAGAGTATTGGAAGACAGGGGTTAAATGAGGGGCTAGGGACAGCGAACGGGCATAACAGACAAACAGCCAGGCCAGTGGAAGTCTGGAAGAAGGGGTAAGCCAAGTGGGTTCTATTCGTCTACATGGAGCAGAGCTTGCACAAATTCAGAAGCAGCTACTTGACCTGCTTTGCTCTGTCTTCAAAATAGAGGCATACACAGAAAGGACACTTTCCTTTTAGCTTGTTCACTGAATCAGCCTCAGTGAAGCAGTCACAATTTCAAGTGGTCCACATTATGCTGCTTAAACTTGAAAATCAGGTCAAATGATTAAAGTTCAAAATTCAAAGAGATGACAGACAGTAGAGATCTCCTTTGCCATTATGACTAACTTAAAAATTTTCACTCTCCTTTTTTAAAAAGAGGAGGGGCAGATTATTTATTATTTTAAAGGAAACTGCCACTTTAGTTTTATAATTCACATAAATACTGTTACTCTATATGAATTACACACTATTCCCAATACCCAAAGGGTTTGGAATACTATCACTATCACTATCTTCTATTTATGTACTTTGGAGAAAATGTTTATAGCTTAGAAAACTGAAGGCATGCCATTTGAGATTGCCAGTCACCTTGATTTCCAAATGTAAAACTATTATCCTCATGTATTTAAGGATTTACATTGTTGCCCGTGGGGAACATAATAGTAGAAGACTAGAACAATCATCCCAGTGCCTTGGCTTTTTTTTGTCCCTAAATTTCACCCCTTAAATAGGAGTATACTGTGAAATAGCATCAATTGAACACTAGCTCTTAAAGGATCTCCCTAAGAGACAGGTGTTACATTGAAGTTATTAGTACCTGTGAGGTCTGTAATTCAAAGACTATCAAGCAAGATAAACATATAAAAGCCCTAGGACCTGAGGATCCCTGGGCACCTCTCACCATCTCGGACCATGGCCATCTCTGATGCTTAGCTAGCCTCCAATCTGGATCCTACAGGGACCAAATATATGTCTTGATCTTTCTACTTTCTTCACCACCAAAGTCCTGCAACTCATACTAAGAGCACCACCTAATTTTCCTGTGTAACTAGGAAGGGCCCTCTGGCTTGATAGTTGCTGGAGAGAGTGTAACTTAGTAAGTCACAGTGGAGCTGCCCCTCATCCAGATGAGGCTTTTTCACAGCTCAGGCCTGGGGCCGCTCTCATTTTCTTTGAAATAGACTCCAAGAGATGCTTGCTTGCTTCAAATCATTAGTGAAAATTAGTCACAGGAGGACTTGAGCTAACATAGCAGTCCTATTCAAGATCCTGTCTGTGTGTTTTTTATTTCCTAATCTGACTTAAATGTTTTATCCTATATTCAGAGGAATGTAAAACTAATCTTTCTTTTTGGATTATCTATTTCAGATATTTTGTAAAATCACCCCCAAATTGAAGAAAAACAAATCACTTATTTTCCTATTAATAGAAATAATTCAAATCTTGGAAATGAGTTATAAATATAAGTGGCATGTCTTTTCAATTCAACATCACAGGAGAACAAAGACTCATCCAAGAATTTATCTGAAACTAATAAAAAAATAATGTGAAAAACATAGTGCAGATTACTAATTTTCAAATTTCTTATAGCCATAGTAAAAACATAAAAATAAAAGGGTACAGCCTGACTAGGCAGTGGCGCAGTGGATAGAGTGTTGGACTGGGATGCAGAGGACCCAGGTTCGAGACCCCGAGGTCGCCAGCTTGAGCGCAGGATCATCTGGTTTGAGCAAAAGCTTACTAGCTTGGACCCAAGGTTGCTGGCTTGAGCAAAGGGTTACTCAGTCTGCTATAGCACCCTGGTCAAGGCACATATGAGAAAGCAATCAATGAACAACTAAAGTGCCACAACGAAAAACTGATGATTGATGCTTCTCATCTCTTTCCGTTCCTGTCTGTCTGTCCCTATCTATCCCTCTCTCTGACTCTCTCTCTGTCTTTGTAAAAAAAATAAATTAAAAAAAATAAAAGAGTACATTTAATTTTTATAATATAATTAATTTAACCTGGTATATTCAAAATATTATCAATTTAATTTATAATTGTTATAAGAAATTATTAATGAGGTATTTTATTCATTTTATTATACTAATTATTCAAAATCTGGCATGTGTTTTATATTTACAGTACATCTCAATTTGGGCTAATGATATTTCAGGTGCTCAAAAGCCACATGGGACTAGTGACTACCAGCATAGATTTAGGGAAAAAGGTAGTTTGTTCAATTCACTGTTTACTTTTGATTAAAGTAGCCAGTGTTAGTTAAGTCACAGGTTACCTTGTAGATTTTTGTCCAGTAGTCATCCAAAGAATTATTGTTCAATAGGAAAGATAACACCAGTAATCATTTTATGCTATAGAATGTTAACTAGTTTTGTATCTAGCCCAGCCATCATATCCTAGCATTCTTTTTGTCAAATTACCTATAAATATCTAGCTCCTTAAACATTCTATGAACCAGTCTTAATATCTTACTGGTTCCCTCATTACTTAATATTCTGAAGAAAATATTGGTTATGTGTTCATTTTATATTATCCTAAGTAGTGAGTTTTATCTTGTTGACCAGTCTATCTTAGCAATTCCACTACCCAGAGCCCTATTAACATGTTGCCTTTTATTTTCTCTGTATAGCTCTTTTTTTGTAATATATGTATATTTCACATACATAGCACCCCCATCTCAAGTTCTGCCAATATAAAAACAATGCATTAAATGAACACATATATTTTTGTTTGTCTAAAAGGAAAGAATTTCATATATACAATCAAGATTTTAAAAATCCATTACTCAGTTGTCCTTCTGAAATGTTTTACCACATTCATATCATCAAGTCATAAAAGTACTTGATTCTTTGCTGTCTAGAAATTCTTCCCAAGAATTCATAATATTGTTTTCTTTTTTTCAATCTAGATTTATTTGCAATGACTAAAACATTTAGAACAGTGAGTAAAATGTCCATAATAACAAAAGTAGTTGTAGAAGGAGCTTTGTTTTATGTCTAACTTAGTAATGCCATTAGTATTCTTACCATGAGGTGAGATGTTTGTTATTGTTATCATGATTTCTTTTTTTTTTTTTTTGTATTTTTTTTTTCTGAAGTTGGAAACGGGGAGGCAGGCAGTCAGAGAGACTCCTGCATGCGCCTGACCGGGATCCATCCAGCACGTCCACCAGGGGGTGATGCTCTGCCCATCTGGGGCGTTGCTCTGTTGCAACCAGAGCCATTCTAGTGCCTGAGGCAGAGGCCACAGAGCCATCCTCAGCGCCCGGGCCAACTTTGCTCCAGTGGAGACTTGGCTGCAGGAGGGGAAGAGAGAGACAGAGAGGAAGGAGAGGGGGAGGGGTGGAGAAGCAGATGGGTACTTCTCCTGTGTGCCCTGGCTGGGAATCGAACCTGGGACTCCTGCACACCAGACTGATGCTCTACCACTGAGCCAACCAGCCAGGGCATCATGATTTCTCTTATCACATTAAAATGGACATATTTCTTTACTTCTATTATACTCATTTTTTAAATATTTGGAATAAAATTTGAACTCTATCAAATGCATAGCTTTTCCTTTGATCAACTAACATTATAAATTATTTCTATAGGCTTTCTAATAATAAACCATATGTTTATAGATTAAACATTACTGAACAAAATATATTCTTCTAATTTACTAACACGTTAATATACTCTAATATCCTAATGAAATTGATAGGCTGTTATTTTAGTATATTTGACATCTATCTTCATGAGTGACATAATGTAAATGTTTTATTTTTAATACAATTTAATCCGATTTTATTGTCAAAGTCATACTAACTTTAAATGTAATCTAAAGGTTCTTACTTCTTTGAATCCTTAGGAACTGTTTAAATGGTAACAGATAATAAGAAGAATTATCTATTTTTTGAACATTTGAAATAACTCTCCTATAAAAGCCCACTGGCATCTTTTGTAGAGATCACTCTTTCATAAACTTCTAAAAGTTCTTTCACATTTTTGGTCTATTTCAATGTTCTTCTTGTATCTGGGTCATTTAAAAAGTCTTAACTATTGGGCCCTAGCCAGATGGCTCCATTGGTTAGAGTGTTGTCCTGATACACCAAGGGTGAGGGTTTGGTCCCCAGTCAGGGCACATACAAGAATCAATCAATACAAGAATGCATAAGTAAGTAGAACAACAAGCTAATGTTTCTCTAGCTCCTTAAAATCAATAAATTTAAAAAATCCAAGTTGTTTTAAAAAGCCTTAAATATAATTGTTTTAAGATTTGTAATTTGAGTATGAGATTATACATATATAAACATATGTATATGTATAATTATATTATATATGTATCTATGCATACATAGAAAACATTATCTGTGTAAATATATTTTATAATTCTATGTGTGTATATTTTTTATTTTTCTTAAATTAGCTAGAGGTTTATAATTCTTATTTGTGAGAATATCTACTTTTAATTGGAATTGATTCTATTTCTTAATTTTCATCAGTTGAAATCCATCTTTTTTTACTATATTTCCTTCTGAGGTCAATAACAAGCCACTGAAAAGTTTTGGAAGCAGGGGAGTGGCCTGAGGAGGTTTCTGATGGAAAAGGTCCCATTGCCAGCTATGGGGCCCAGGCGGGGGGCAGGGGAAGAAAAGCAAAGGCAGGCTGGGCACTCAGTCCCCTGTGAACTACAGGGCCCAAGCTGTTGAACGACAGATACTGAGACAGGACAGGGGCAAGGTCAAGGTTAGAACTAACTCAGCATAGCCCTGGCTGGCTGACTCAGCAGTAGAGCATCGGCCAGGCGTGTGGGAGTCCCCCGTTTGATTCCTGGTCAGGGCGCACAGGAGAACCGACAATCTGCTTCTCCACTTCTCCACCCCCTTTATCTCTCTCTCCCTCTTCCATTCCCGCAGCCATGGCTCGATTGGTTCAGGCAAAGTTGGCCCTAGGCCCTGAGGATGGCTCCATGACCATCTCAGGTGCTAAAATAGCTCGGTTATCAAACAATGGAGCTGTGGCTCAGCTGGGCAGAGTATAGCTTGGTAAAGGTTTGCCAGGAAGATCCCAGTCAGAGCACATGTGAGAGTCTGTCTCCGCCTCCTCTCTTCTCACTTAATAAAAAAAAAAAAATACACACACAAAAAAAACCCAGACTGACTCAGCTTACATTGCTGTCCCCTGGTGGGGATTGAGGTGTAGGGCGCAGCAAAATTAGAGGATTTTTCCTGATTCAGGTCAAACTCCATATCCTGGAAATGCACAACATAATTATCACCTTTCTGAGTAAGATGAGGCAGACATAATAATTTACAGAAATAGAAGTGTAGCCAAGATTTGGGGTTAAGAATTAAAACCCTTCATCTACCCTAAGGCCATTAGGATTTGGCAACAGAACTGTCACTGAAGGTCATACAGTCTGTGCATGACAGCTCCGAGAGCACAGGAAGGACAGCTCTTGGAAGTGTGCCGTGCTGTGGACACCACTGGTCAGGGAATCTGAACAGGACCCCATTTGCATTAGAGCGGCTAAAGACAGAAGAGGAACCTAAGGTTAGACACCTGGACGTATTTCATGGAACAACCTGATGAGGGTATGGTAGAAATGGCGGATCAAAAGGTGTCAGGGAACCCTGGGTTCAGCCCAGGAACGTGAGCCTACAAAACTGACCCTGACTCCCGACGTCAGCTGCAATGGTAATGAGATTTCTGTTGTACTCTATGCCCTAGAATAGACCAGGAAATAAATGGGTTTGCCTATAAACCTGGTTGAAAAGCCCTGAGCAACTGCAGCTGAGAGGGAGGGTAGGAGACTCTCCTCCCAAGGTCTTTATACCCACCCTTTACAGCCCACATGCCTTCTTTCCCTTCCTCTCTTCTCCAGCTCTCTCCTTCTTTTCTTCACCCCTCCACTCCCATTTATCCTTCTCCTTGGACCATGTCTTCATCTAATGTCTGATGTCCCAAGCCCCGTGGTTGTCTCTTAGTGCTAATGAGGTCTCCAAGCTCTGGTACCACCCCCTGTAAAGGGACGCCTAACAGATGTGCCTCCTCACGAGCAGGGTTTGCCAGAGACTCATTTCCAGAAGTATATCTGCCACAGAACAATGGCATCTGCTGCTGAGAAGAAATTGAAGCTACTGCTAAGTAGAGCAGCACAGCACATAATGGTCTTCTTGAACAGGGAGGTGTGTGATGGCTCGGGCTGGGAAGCTAGGACCGCTAAGGTCTCCACCCACATTGCCTGCAATTGCAAAGCAGCTGGCCGAGCAGCTGCCGTGGAGCCTGGCACCCCCGCACTGCTGGACACCGTCAAGAGCACACTCAGGTGCTGGGGCAAACCCAACGCAGCAGGAAACAGCTTGACCAGAGAAAGCTCTTCCTGCATGTCCAAGGGGGGCTGCTGAGAGAAAAATCTGAAAAGAAACAATGTCGAGGGCAAATTCAACCAGATTTGCTGCAGTGAGATCAAAAACAGGATATGAATAGAATGTGACAACTTTTCCCATTAAAAACAGGACCCTTGTCAAGTAAAATAACCCTCATGAATTGGCTGAAAACCCCACAGCAGGGCAACTGACCTCTTGGTCATTTGGCAGTCACAGAAGCTAAAAAGTAGCTCCAATTAAATTTTTTTTAAAAGACAAAAAGCATTGTGAGTAACCAACATTATTATTTCTCTGAGGCAAAGGCTTCTAGTTTTCCTTTCACTGACCTTGGAACAATGAACTGCCGCGTTCCCTCTGCAGAGGGTACGCTGTGAAACTTCTAACTCCTCTGACTTTGCTCTCTTCCCCGTGGGCCTCCAGCAGGGCTGGTAGCCGCTGGGAGAGGAAGGACTCGAGCCTGAGTATGAATATTAATGTTCCCTTGCATTAGCTATGTGACTGCTCTAATCGTTTAATCACCTGAGATAATTTGGTTAAAAAAATAATAACAACGATATAGTTCTCAAAAGGCTTCTGTGAGAGTTAATTGAAAAACTCTGTGTGCCTGGAGTATTTCAGGGAGTCAGCAAATATTTCATGTCTTTTCATTTTCCCTATTAAAAATAAAATCTCTAAATTTCCAGAAACTAACACAGCTCTTGGGATACATACAGTACGGATTCAATACGTCAATATGTAGCGTAGTATACTGGACACCAGGGGCAGAACTCTGACGAACCGTGCTAGTTTCTGAATGTACTGTAGTATTAGTCCACGGGAAAACAAGAGCGCACAACCTTCATTGGGTCACTCAGACATCTCTCCATTGTCTAGTTCGCATTATGCGCTGTGTGAGGCTTTGGCATACAGCTGTAAAAAAGATGGTCCTGATCTGTCACTCAAGATGCTTCTGATTCCCTGTGACAGAATACCCAGCTCAAAGTGACATAAAGAATAAAAAGGGCCCTGGCCGGTTGGCTCAGCGGTAGAGCGTTGGCCTGGCGTATGGGGGGCCGGGGTTCGATTCCCGGCCAGGGCACATAGGAGAAGCGCCCATTTGCTTCTCCACCCCCCTCCTCCTTCCTCTCTGTCTCTCTCTTCCCCTCCTGCAGCCAAGGCTCCATTGGAGCAAAGATGGCCCGGGCGCTGGGGATGGCTCCTTGGCCTCTGCCCCAGGCGCTAGAGTTGCGGCAGAGCAACGCCCCGGAGGGGCAGAGCATCGCCCCCTGGTGGGCAGAGCATCGCCCCTGGTGGGCGTGCCGGGTGGATCCCGGTCGGGCGCATGCGGGAGTCTGTCTGACTGTCTCTCCCCGTTTCCAGCTTCAGAAAAAAAATACAAAAAAAAAAAAAAAAAGAATAAAAAGGGATCATTTCCTTAAGTATCAATAATTAACAAAGCCAAAGGCAAAATCAGCCTTAAAGAGAGTTTATTCATCAACTAATTGAGGCCACCAGGGACCCTGTTGCTTTCCATCACTGCTATGCCTTCCATAGCATCTGCCGCATGACAAGGCTGGCTGTTGTAAAGGTTGTGAGATGGCCACCAAGGTTGCATGCTTCTCCCTCCACGTGCAGAAGTTTCCATGTTCCAGAAGCTCCCAGCGAATTTCTCTTTGTGTCTCTTTGGCCTTAATGGAGTCATGTCTATCCCTGAATATGAGAGGGGAGCCCAAAAGTTAGGAATTTGGCTTCAGTTAATAGTAGCTTTTAGTTGTAATGAATGGGAGATATGTAAGGGTTAAGAAATAGTTAATCTGCTTGCTGTTCTGTCTTAATGGCTCCCTGGCCTTTACTTTGAAGTGCAGTGGAAAGTTTTCCTTGCAGGAGTGTTGGGGAAAGTTTATATGGAGAGATACCTGAAGATTAGAAGAGTTGACATCACAGTGGTTCTGTTTGTAAAAACCTAGCCACAAGATTTACTGTGAAAATTCAAAGCTTATAAATTAATTAACTTAATTCACCAATCCTAACTCTTTACTTTGATTTCTAATAAAACAGAGAGTCTTTTTTCACAGACAGTTCCCAGAGGCAGATGGTCTCAGAGGTGCCAGGTCCTGGCTGTTTTGAAAATTTACCAAGGACACTAGATAGGACCATGCTAACTGGGCCTGCGTCAACATCAGAAGAACTTGCGGGGGAGACATTCCCACTAACTGAACCCTCACCTCCTGCACACTGTTACGTGACTAACTGCATGGACTTTGTCCCTGAATCCTATAAAAACAGCCAGCACCAGGAGAGTGTTAAAGCGGTTCTTTTGGACGGGAGTTCTCTGCCTTCTCAGCTTGCTGGCAATCTGAATAAAAGACACTCTTATCACACAGCTCCATCTCTGTGATTGACTGGCAGTGATGGGCAGCCCGTACCCCGGCTTGTTCCAGTAACAAATATTCAATAGATGGGACTGTGGCGGTTAGTTGAGGCCTGAGCCATGTGCTCTATTCTACAGCTAGGCACAATCACATGCAGATAATACCTGTGAGCTGAGGGCAAGGACCAGAGATGTTCAATAAGCCTGGGGTCGATAGAAAGGAAAGAGGGCTGCTGCTGAGAAGCAGCACAAGAGTCACATTAGTGTCCTCAGAGATCTTCCAGTCAGATTTGGCAATTTACAGTGTAAACTTTTTAAGACCATAAAATAAAATCCTGTGCTGCTGTTCTGGGGAGAAATGTGTATCAACAATGAATAATGTCACTGCACATTTAATTTCAGAATTATTTATTATATGGACTAGCCTATATATATATTTAATGAGTGGTTCTAGACACTGTGAAATGTACAGGAAGAGTACATTAGAGCCACTATCATTAAGCCAATGATCCAACAGGCAAAATATGTATTTCATTCACTTATGAAATGACAAAGAGTAGCATGAGGCCATATAGTAAGTATCTCATGAGTGGAACAGACATTCATGTTTGTAGGAATGTGGGTTGCAAATTTTGATGTGCCTAAGAATAAACTGGAGTGTTCTTTTAAAATGCACATTTTTAACCCAGCAATTCTGATTCAGTGGTTTGAGATGGATCCCAAAAACTGATTCTTTCTTTCTTTCTTTTTTTTAACCAATACTTTAATGATTGCAGTGCAAATCAGGGAGAGACTGACTGGGGCTACTGTGGTCTGAGAGAGGTCCAGAAAGGAAGCAAGAGGAGTTATAGATGGTTTAGTGCTTGGGAATGTCGAAAGAATTTTCAGGGTTCAGTGAAGAGAACGTAAGATCTTTGTTTCTCCATCATTCACGGCAACCCATGATTTAGAACAGTGCCTTCTCCAGGGTAGATACTTGCAATGGAGGGGAATGAATTAGTGTAGTGAGGGTGTCTTTCTAGTTGGAGTGGAGAGAGAGCAGAAGTAGGGGAATGGATTCATTGTAATAGTCTTTGAATGAAATGACATAAAATTATACTAGACAGCATAAACAGAAGAAGAAATTACTATTAAAAATCTTTCAATAAATGCTGTGGTTACTCAGTAGATAATTTACATTGCATAAAAATGTTGGAAGAAATTTTCTTCTTTTTTTAGTGCTCACGAGAGAGAGATGGGAAGAGAGAGATATGAGAAGCATCAACTTGTTGCAGCACTTTAGTTGTACATTGAATGCTTTCTCATATATGCCAGTGGCCTTGGGCTTAAGCCAGCAAACCTGGGCTTCAAACCAGCAACTTTTGTATTTTTTTTTTTGTTGTTGTATTTTTCTGAAGCTGGAAATGAGAAGAGACAGTCAGACAGACACCTGCATGCACCCGACCGGGATCCACCCGGCATGCCCACCAGGGGCGACGCTCTGCCCACCAGGGGGCGATGCTCTGCCCCTCCGGGGCGTCGCTCTGCCACGACCAGAGCCACTCTAGCGCCTGGGGCAGAGGCCAAGGAGCCATCCTCAGCGCCCGGGCCATCTTTGCTCCAATGGAGCCTCAGCTGCGGGAGGGGAAGAGAGAGACAGAGAGGAAGGAGGAGGGGGGTGGAGAAGCAAATGGGTGCTTCTCCTATGTGCCCTGGCCGGGAATCGAACCCAGGTCTCCTGCATGCCAGGCCGACGCTCTACCGCTAAGCCAACTGGCCAGGGCCCAAACCAGCAACTTCTGTGCTCAAACCACCACGCTCAAGCCAGATGAGCCCATGCTTAAGCCACCTCGGGGTTTCAAACATGGGTCCTTAGCATCCCAGGTCAATGCTCTATCCACTGTACCACCAGCTGGCCAGTCAGAATGTTTTAATTTATTTAAAGAGGGTGAATGTTACCATATTTCTCTGTGGTTTAAATGAGAGGAAAGAGAACTAGATCGAAGGACAGCAGACATGGTTTCCAGCACCAGCTCTGTTTCTCAGCAGCGGTGTGAGCTTGGGGTACCCCTTCCCTTCTCTAAAGCAGTTTCCTCCTTGGTAAAAAGAAGGAGTTGAGCCAGATGGTCATTGGTGTCCTTTGTTTCTAGGATGGCATATTACTGCAGGCACCTTGATAAGAACGGTATTGTCAATTTAACTTACTCTTTAAACTGTTAAAATAAATATGGCTAAAAACAAAATGTATATTGTATCCAATATAGGAGTAATGGTGTGTTTTCTAATTATCTGCCCAAGCAATATAACCATTGTTAAATTTATGATGAGAATAGCACATTCATTGAGCTGATCAGGTTGTGGTAAATTAAAACTTACAGCCTCCCTTTATATTAATTTAAAGGCAGCCCTTTGCCACCAGCAACACAAGTCTTATCAGCATATAAATGAGGTCCATTAACACAACAAAAGTAGTATCACATAATGGCAAAGTCTTATGCTCTAGACATCTAGTCTTGTAAACACTGCACTTGTATCTAAGGAGAAGTCCTGTTTATGGTCTCCTTAACCAACCCAGCTTGTCCTATATTTGAAAGTTAATGAAAAGGGCCCGGGTCAAAGAGCAGGAAAACATTCCCTCTCTCTTTTTTAAAATTTTTATTTGTGAACAAACTTTTTCTTTAATAAATCTAAATAAAAGTACAACAAGATCAAGATTGAATGATTTACATTTGGAGGCTGTGTTAAGAATAGCTACTACAAGTATAGAGCCAGATATTAAAAAAATAATAGGTGATGCAAAGTGCCTCAACACGTCACATTAGTTTTTTGTTAATTTGTTGTACTATTTACTTACATTTATTCATAAACAAATCACATAATAAAATTTTGTTTACTTAAATAAATTGTTTTTGTATTTAATATTTTTTATTAATTTTAATGGGGTGACATTGATATATCAGGGTACATATGTTCAGAGAAAACATCTCTAGGTTATTTTGACATTTGATTATGCTGCATTTCCATCACCCAAAGTCCAATTGTCTTCTGCCACCTTCTAACTGGTTTTTATTGTGCCCCTCCCCTCCCCTCCCCCAACCCCCTTTCTCTCCTCCCCCCACCCCATAACCCCCACACTCTTGTCCGTGTCTCTGAGTCTCATTTTTATGTCCCACCTATGTATGGAATCATATAGTTCTTAGTTTTTTCTGATTTACTTATTCTGCTCAGTATAATGTTATCAAGGTCCATCCATGTTGTTGTAAATGATCCGATGTCATCATTTCTTATGGCTGAGTAGTATTCCATGGTATATATATACCAAAGCTTTTTAACCCACTCGTCCACTGACGGACACTTGGGCTGTTTCCAGATCTTCGCTATTATGAACAATGCTGCCATAAACATGGGGGTGCATTTCTTCTTTTCAAACAGTGCAATGGTGTTCTTGGGGTATATTCCTAACAGTGGTATAGCTGGGTCAAAAGGTAGTTCGATTTTTAATTTCTTGAGGAATCTCCATACTGTTTTCCACAGTGGCTGCACCAGTCTGCATTCCCACCAGCAGTGAAGGAGGATACCTTTTTTCCACATCCTGGCCAACACTTATTCTGTGTTGTTTTATTGATGAGCACCATTCTGACTGGTGTGAGGTGATATCTCATTGTGGTTTTAATTTGCATTTCTTTAATGATTAGTGATGTTGAGCATTTTTTCATATGCCTATTGGCCATCTGTATGTCCTCTTTGAAGAAGTGTCTATTCATTTCTTTCGTCCATTTTTTTATTGGATTGATGGTCTTTCTGTTATTGAGTTTTGCAAATTCTTTATAAATTTTGGTTATTAACCCCTTATCAGACATATTGTCAAATATATTTTCCTATTGTGTAGTTTGTCTCTTTATTCTGTTCTTATTGTCTTTAGCTGTGCAGAAGCTTTTTAGTTTGATATAGTCCCATTTGTTTATCTTGTCTTTTATTTCACTTCCCCATGGAGATAAATCGGCAAATATATTCCTGCGAGAGATGTCAGAGAGCTTACTACCTATGTTTTCTTCTAAGATGCTTATGGTTTTATGGCTTACATTTAAGTCTTTTAACCATTTTGAGTTTATTTTTGTGAATGGTGTAAGTTGGTGGTCTAGTTTCATTTTTTTGTAAGTAGCTGTCCAATTTTCCCAACACCATTTGTTGAAGAGGCTGTCTTTACTCCAATGTATGCTCTAATTCCTTTGTCAAATATCAGTTGTCCATAAAAGTTTGGGTTTATTTCTGGGTTCTCAGTTCTGTTCCATTGATCTATATGCCTGTTCTTATGCCAGTATCAGGCTGTTTTGAGTATAATGGCCTTGTAATATAACTTGATATCCGGTGTGATACCTCCCACTTTATTCTTTCTTTTCAAGATTGCTGAGGCTATTCATGTTCTCTTTTGGTTTCATATAAATTTTTGGAATATGTGTTCTATATCTTTGAAGTAAGTCATTGGTATTTTAATCGGTATTGCATTAAATTTATAAATTGCTTTGGGTAATATAGACATTTTAATAATGTTTATTCTTCCTAACCATGAGCATGGTATATGCTTGCACTTGTTTGTATCTTCCTTGATTTCTTTTATCAATGTTTTATAATTTTCCAAGTACAAATCTTTAATCTCCCTGGTTAAATTTATTCCTAGGTACTTTATTTTTTTTTGGTTGCAATGGTAAAGGGGATTGCTTCCTTAATTTCTCTTTCTGACAGTTCATTGTTAGTGTATAAAAATGCCTCTGATTTCTGAGTATTGATTTTATATCCTGCCACCTTGCTGAATTCATTTGTCAGGTCTAGTAGTTTTTTGACTGAGACTTTAGGGTTTTCTATATACAATATCATATCATCTGCAAATAATGATAGTTTTACTTCTTCTTTTCCAATTTGGATGGCTTTTATTTCTTTTTCTTATCTGATTGCTGTGGCTAGGACTTCCAGAGCTATGTTGAATAAGAGTGGTGAGAGGAGGCATCCCTGTCCTGTTCCTAATATTAAGGGGATTGCTTTTAATTTTTTCCCATTGAATATAATGTTGGCTGTGGGTTTGTCATAGATGGCCTTTATTATATTGAGGTAATATTCCCACTTTGCTGAGAGTTTTGATCATGAATGGGTGCTGGATTTTATCAAATGCTTTTTCTGCATCTATTGAAATTTTCATGTGGTTTGTCTCCTTCCTTTTGTTTATGTGATGAATCACATTGATTGATTTGCAAATATTGTACCAGCCTTGCCTCCCAAGAATAAATCCCACTTGATAATGGTGTATAATTTTTTTTCATATATTGCTGGATCTGGTTTGCTAATATTTTCTTGAGGATTTTTACATCTAAATTTATCAGGGATATTGGTCTATAATTTTCTTTCTTTAAGTTGTCTTTGCCTGGTTTTGAAATCAGAATTATACTCGCCTCATAAAAGGAGCTTGGAAGTGTTCCTTCCTCTTGAATTTTTTGAAATAGCTTGAGAAGGATAGGAGTTAGTTCTTCTTTGAATATTTGGTAGAATTCACTTGTGAAGGCATCTGGCCCAGGACTTTTCTCTTTTGGGAGTTTTTTGATAACTGTTTCAGTCTCATTTGTTGTAACCAGTCTGTTTATGTTTTCTGATTCTTCCAGATTAATTTTTGGAAGATTATATGTTTCACGGAATTTGTCCATTTCATCTAGGTTGTCTAGTTTTTTGGCATACAGTTCTTCATAGTATTTTCTTACAATATTTTGTATTTCTGTTGTGTCAGTTATTTCTCCACTCTCATTTCTAATTTTATTTATTTGAGTCCTCTTTTTTTTTTGGTGAGTCTGGGTAAAGGTTCATTGATCTTGTAAACCTTTTTAAAGAATGAGATCCTGGTTTCATTGATCTTCTGTATTGTTTTTTTAGCCTCTATTTCATTTATTTCTGCTCTGATCTTTATTGTCTTCTTCCTTCTACTAGCTCTGGGCTTTACTTGCTGTTCTTTTTCTAGTTCTTTTAGATGCAGGGTCAAGTTGTTTATATGAGCTTTTTTTAGCTTCTTGAGGTATGCCTGTAATGCTATGAACTTCCCTCTCAGGACTGCTTTTGCTGAGTCCCATAAATTTTGAGTTGATGTATGCTCGTTATTGTTCATTTCTAGGAATTTTTAAATTTCTTCTTTGATCTCATTGTTAACCCATTTATTATTTAATAACAAGCTATTTAGTTTCCAAGTGTTTGAGTATTTTTCAGTTTTTCTGTTGTGGTTGATTTCTAGTTTCATGCCATTGTGATCAGAGAAAGTGCTTGATATGATTTCAATCTTCTTAAATTTGTTGAGACTGCTTTTGTGCCCTAACATGTGGTCTATCCTAGAGAATATACCATGAGCACTTGAAAATAATGTATATTCTGCTGCTTTAGGATGAAAGGTTCTAAAGATATCTATTAAATTGAGTTGATCTAGTATGTCCTTTAAGTCTGCTGTTTCTTTTTAAATTTTCTTTCTTGAGGATCTATCTAGTGATGTTAGTGGGGTATTGAAATCCCTTACTATTATAGTATTGCTGTTGGTCTTTCCCTTTAAATCCATCAAAGTTTGCTCTATATATTTAGGTGCTCCTATATTAGGTGCGTACTTATTTATAATGTTTATATCTTTCTGTTGGTTTGCTCCCTTTATCATTATGTAGTGATCTTCTTTATCTCTTACTATAGTCTTTGTTTTAAAGTCCATTTTGTCTGATATAAGTATTGCTACCCCAGCTTTTTTTTCATTTTCATTTGCGCGAAATATTTTTTTCCATCCTTTTATCTTCAGTCTATGTGCATCTTTTGTTTTAAGGTGTGTCTCTTGTAGACAGCATATGTACGGATCCTGTTTCTTTATCCACACAGCTACCCTATGTCTTTTGATCGGATCATTTAATCCATTTACATTTAAGGTTATTATTGATATGTAATTGTTTATTGCCATTTTATTTTTTAAAACTGTATTCCTCTTGTGCTATATTCTTTTTTTTTTTTTAATTTTTTTTAATATTAATATTTTTTTATTAAATTTAATGCAGTGACATTGATAAATCAGGGTACATATGTTGAGAGAAAATATCTCTAGATTATTTTGACATTTGATTGTGCTGTATACCCCTCCCGCAAAGTTAAATTGTCTTCTGTCACCTTCTATCTGGTTTTCTTTGTGCCCCTCCCCTCCCCTAACCCCTCTCTCCTTCTTCACCCCCTCCCCCCTCCCCCTACCCCCCCGCCCCTGTTGCCATCACATTCTTGTTCATGTCTCTGAGTCTCGTTCTTATGTCCCTTCTATGTATGGATTCATCTCAGTTTTTTTTCTGATTTACTTATTTCACTCCGTATAATGTTATCAAGGTCCATCCATGTTATTGTAAAGGATCCGATGTCATCATTTCTTATGGCTGAGTAGTATTCCATAGTATATATGTACCAAAGTTTTTTAATCCACTCGTCCTCTGACGGACACTTGGGCTGTTTCCAGATCTTCGCTATTGTGAACAATGCTGCCACAAACATGCGGGTGCATTTCTCCTTTTCGAGCCGTTCTATGGTGTCCTTGGGGTATATTCCTAAAAGTGGGATAGCTGGGTCAAAAGGCGGTTCAATTTTCAGTTTTTTGAGGAATCTCCACACTGTTTTCCACAGTGGCTGCACCAGTCTGCATTCCCACCAGCAGTGCAGGAGGGTCCCCTTTTCTCCACATCCTCGCCAGCACTTATTCTGTGTTGTTTTGTTGATAAGCGCCATTCTGACTGGTGTAAGGTGATATCTCATTGTGGTTTTAATTTGCATTTCTCTAATGATTAGTGATGTTGAGCATTTTTTCATATGCCTATTGGCCATCTGTATGTCCTCTTTGGAGAAGTGTCTATTCATCTCTTTTGCCCATTTTTGGATTGGGTTGTTTGTCTTCCTGGTGTTGAGTTTTACAAGTTCTTTATAAATTTTGGTTATTAACCCCTTATCAGACATATTGTCAAATATGTTCTCCCATTGTGTAGGTTGTCTTTTTATTCTGTTCTTGTTGTCTTTAGCTGTGCAGAAGCTTTTTAGTTTGATATAGTCCCATTTGTTTATCCTGTCTTTTATTTCACTTCCCCGTGGAGATAAATCAGCAAATATATTGCTCCGAGAGATGTCGGAGAGCTTACTGCCTATGTTTTCTTCTAAGATGCTTATGGTTTCACGGCCTACATTCAAGTCTTTTATCCATTTTGAGTTTATTTTTGTGAGTGGTATAAGCTGGTGATCTAGTTTCATTTTTTTGCAGGTAGCTGTCCAATTTTCCCAACACCATTTGTTAAAGAGGCTGTCTTTACTCCATTGTATTTCCTTACCTCCTTTGTCAAATATCAGTTGTCCATAGAACTGTGGGTTTATTTCTGGGTTCTCTGTTCTATTCCATTGATCTATATGCCTGTTCTTATGCCAGTACCAGGCTGTTTTGAGTACAATGGCCTTGTAGTATAACTTGATATCAGGAAGTGTGATACCTCCCACTTTATTCTTCTTTTTTAAGATTGCTGAGGCTATTCGTGTCCTTTTTTGGTTCCATATAAATTTTTGGAATATGTGTTCTATATCTTTGAAGTATGTCATTGGTATTTTAATTGGTATTGCATTGAATTTATAAATTGCTTTGGGTAATATAGACATTTTAATGATGTTTATTCTTCCTAACCATGAGCACGGTATATGCTTCCACTTGTTTGTATCTTCCTTGATTTCTTTTATCAATGTTTTGTAATTTTCCGAGTACAAGTCTTTAGTCTCCTTGGTTAAGTTTACTCCTAGGTACTTTATTTTTTTGGTTGTAATTGTGAAGGGGATTGTTTCCTTAATTTCTCTTTCTGACTGTTCATTGTTGGTGTATAAAAATGCTTCTGATTTCTGAGTATTGATTTTATATCCTGCCACTTTGCTGAATTTATTTATCAGGTCCAGTAGTTTTTTGACTGAGACTTTAGGGTTTTCTATATACAATATCATATCATCTGCAAATAATGATAGTTTTACTTCTTCTTTTCCAACTTGAATGCCTTTTATTTCTTCTTCTTGTCTGATTGCTGTGGCTAGGACTTCCAGGACTATGTTAAATAAGAGTGGTGAAAGGGGGCACCCCTGCCTTTTTCCTGATCTTAAGGGTATTGCTTTTAATTTTTTCCCATTGAGTATGATGTTGGCTGTGGGTTTGTCATAGATGGCTTTTATCATGTTGAGGTATGTTCCCTGTATTCCCACTTTGCTGAGAGTTTTGATCATGAATGGGTGCTGGATTTTATCAAATGCTTTTTCTGCATCTATTGAAATTATCATATGGTTTTTCTCCTTCTTTTTGTTTATGTGATGAATCACATTGATTGATTTACGAATATTGTACCAGCCTTGCCTCCCCAGAATAAATCCCACTTGATCATGGTATATGATTTTTTCCATATATTGTTGTATCCGGTTTGCTAATATTTTGTTGAGGATTTTAGCATCTATATTCATCAGAGATATTGGCCTATAATTTTCTTTCTTTGTGTGGTCTTTGCCTGGTTTTGGAATCAGAATTATGCTCGCCTCATAAAAGGAGTTTGGAAGTCTTCCTTCCTCTTGAATTTTTTGAAATAGTTTGAGAAGGATAGGAGTTAGTTCTTCTTTGAATATTTGGTAGAATTCCGTTGTGAAGCCATCGGGCCCCGGACTTTTCTTTGTTGGGAGTTTTTTGATAACTGTTTCGATCTCCTTTGGTGTAATTGGTCTGTTTAAGTTTTCTGACTCTTCCAGATTGATTTTTGGAAGATTGTACATTTCAAGGAATTTGTCCATTTCATCTAGGTTGTCTAGTTTTTTGGCATACAGTTCTTCATAGTATTTTCTTACAATATTTTGTATTTCTGTTGTGTCAGTTGTTATTTCTCCTCTCTCATTTCTAATTTTATTTATTTGAGTCCTCTCTCTCTTTTTCTTGGTGAGTCTACTTAAAGGTGCATCAATCTTGTTTACCTTTTCAAAGAACCAGCTCCTAGTTTCATTGATCCTCTGTATTGTTTCTTTAGCCTCTATGTCATTTATTTCTGCTCTGATCTTTATTATTTCCTTCCTTCTACTACATTTGGGCTTTACTTGGTGTTCTTTTTCTAATTCTTTTAGATGCAGGGTTAAGTTGTTTATTTGAGCTTTTTCTAGCTTCTGAAAGTGTGCCTGTAGTGCTATGAACTTCCCTCTCAGCACTGCTTTCGCTGTGTCCCATAAATTTTGAGTTGTTGTATGCTCATTGTCATTCGTTTCTAGGAATTTCTTTATTTCTTCTTTGATCTCATTCTTAATCCATTCATTATTTAACACCCTGCTATTTAGTTTCCATGTGTTTGAGAATTTTTGAGCTTTTCTGCTGTGATTCATTTCTAGTTTCATGCCATTGTGATCGGAGAAAGTGCTTGATATGATTTCAGTCTTCTTAAATTTGTTGAGAGCACTTTTGTGCCCTAACATGTGGTCTATCCTAGAGAATGTACCATGAGCACTTGAAAAGAATGTATATTCTGCTGCTTTAGGGTGAAAGGTTCTGAAGATATCTATTAAATCGAGTTTGTCTAGTGTTTCCAATAAGTCTGCTGTTTCTTTGTTAATTTTCTTTCTTGAGGATCTATCTAGTGATGTTAGTGGGGTATTGAAATCCCCTACTATTATAGTATTGCTGTTGATCTCGCCCTTTAAATCCATCAAAGTCTGTTTTATATATTTGGGTGCTCCTATATTAGGTGCATAGATATTTATAATAGTTATATCTTCCTGTTGGATTACTCCCTTTATCATTATGTGGTGGCCTTCTTTATCTCTTACTATATCCTTTGTTTTAAAGTCCAATTTGTCTGATATAAGTATTGCTACCCCAGCTTTTTTTTCATTTCCGTTTGCATGAAACATTTTTTTCCATCCTTTTACCTTCAATATGTGTGTGTCTTTTGTTCTAAGGTGTGTCTCTTGTAGACAACATATGTATGGGTCCTGTTTTCTTATCCACGCAGCTACCCTATGTCTTTTGATTGGATCATTTAATCCATTTACATTTAAGGTTATTATTGATATGTAGTTGTTTATTGCCATTTTATTCTTTAAAGGTGTATTCCTTTTTCTTTTTTTTTTTCTGTATTCTTTTCCCACTTTATCTGTTTACACCAGGCCCCTTAATATTTCCTGCAGCATTGGTTTGGTTGTAATGAATTCCTTGAGTTGTTTTTTGTCTGGGAAGCTTTTTATTTCTCCTTCAATTTTAAATGATAGCCTTGCTGGATAAAGTAGTCTTGGTTGTAGGTTCTTCTTCTGCATTACTTTGAATATTTCTTGCCATTCCCTTCTGGCCTCAAGTGTTTCTGTTGAGAAGTCAGATGTCATCCGTATGGGGGCTCCTTTGTAGGTGATAACTTTTTTTTCTCTTGCAGCTTTTAATATTTTCTCTTTATCGCTTAGCTTTGGTATTTTAATTATGATGTGTCTTGGTGTAGGTTTCTTTGGGTTTCTCTTTAATGGAGTCCTCTGTGCTTCTTGGATTTGTGAGAGTTTCTCTTGCATTAATTTAGAGAAGTTTTCAGCTATGATATGATTGAACAAAGTCTCTATCCCTTGTTCTTTTTCTTCTTCTTCAGGAACCCCTATGATGCGGATGTTGTTTCTCTTCATGTTGTCACAGAGCTCTCTAAGAGTTTCCTCTGACTTTTTGAGTCTTTTTTCTCTTTTCTTCTCTGCTTTCATGCCTTCATTCCAGTTGTCTTCTAACTCGCTGATTCGATCCTCTGCTCTATCTATCCTGTTTTTAATTCCTTCCATTGTGGTCTTTATTTCTGATATTGTATTTGTCGTCTCCAACTGATTCTTTTTTATACTTGCTATTTCTTTATTTAGGTTTTCAAACTCACCCTCCATTGTTGTTCTAAGATCCCTAAGCATCCTTACAATCATTATTTTGAACTCCGCATCTGGAAGTTTGATTATTTCCATATCACTCAGTTCATCTCTCGAAAGTGTCTCTTGTGGTTTCATTTGGATTGCACTCCTTTGTTTTCTCATCTTCTTCTTCTTCTTTTTTTTATTTGTAGAGTTGATTGAGTCTAGGCTTGGTGTTGTCTGCCTCCAGTTTTCAGTTGTGTTATTTTTAGGTCTTCGTGGGTTGGTATCAGCTATTATTTGTAATCCACTTTCGGATTTGGGCAGCTTTGAAGTCTTGATTTGTTTGTTTTCTTAACAGGTGATAGTCTTGTTAACTGATCTCAGCAGGGGGCTTCCTTGAAACTGTATCCAGGAATGCTGTGGGTGTAACCTGAGACGCTGAAGGTCTCTTCCTCCAACTAATCTCACTGGGGGCAGGGTTTTTTCTCTCAGCTTCAGTAGGGGGAGGTGTATCTCAGATCTCCATGGAGACCTGAGTTACTGCCCCTCCTCCCCACTTCTTGTTTTCAGCTGTGTCTTGTTGTGCTGATTGGAGCTGGATAGATGTCCGGAGATCTCTGATCCGGAAGCATTTCAGCTCTGTTTTGTGAAAGTTTCAGTCCCTCCCCCAGCTATGGCCGCCTCCAGCACGAATGAGTCAGCTTTTTTATTTTGTTTCTTGCATACCTTAGCCCCTCACAGTCTGTCCCTCTCCCTGTCTTTTCCACTTGGGAGATAAGCTGGTCTTTTCAACCCACCTTGCTCCCTGGTCGCCAGGTAAGTGGCTGTGAGCAGTAGTTTCTGCTCTTTTTCCTCTGTGAAATCCTCTCTGGGCTCTCAGCCTCACCCCCCTCCTTCCCTTCCTGTAAGCAGAGGAGATTCAGGCACTCCTTACCAGGATTATTGTGGCTTCCTCTTTGCTCCTTGGTTTTTGAGAGCTGTTCTTGCAGTTCAGTGTTGGTTTTTCATGCTGATTTTTTCTAAATTGATTTGTATTCCAGTTTGGTGTTGAGAGCTGGGTGTCTGTGCATCCGCCTACCCCGCTGCCATCTTCTCTCCTCCCTATATTCTTTTTCTCCTTTGATCTGTTACAATAGGCCCCTTAGCATTTCTTGCAGCCATGGTTTGGTTGTAGTAAATTACTTGAGTTTTTTTTTTTGTCTAGAAAGATTTTTATTTCTTCTTCAATTTTAAATGATAGCCTTGCTAGATAAAGTAGTCTTGGTTGTAGGCTCTTGTTCTGCATTACTTTGAATATTTTTTGCCATTCCCTTCTGGCCTCAAGTGTTTCTGTTGAGAAGTCAGAAGTCATCCTTATGGGGACTCCTTTGTAGGTGACAGTCTTTTTTTCACTAGCAGCTTTTAATATTTTCTCTTTATCACTTAGCTTTGGTATTTTAATTATGATGTGTCTTGGTGTAGATTTCTTTGGGTTTCTCTTTAATGGAGTTCTCTGTGCTTCTTGAACTTGTGAGATGTTTTCCTGCCTTAACTGGGGAAGTTTTCAGCTATGATATGATTGAACAAAGTATCTATTCTTTGTTCTTTCTCTTCTTCTTCAGGAACCCCTATGATGCAGATGTTATTTCTCTTCATGTTGTCACAGAGCTCTCTTAGAGTTTCCTCAGACTTTTTGAGTCTTTTTTTTTTCTGCTCCGCTTTCGTGCCTTTATTTATCTTGTCCTCTAACTTGCTGATTCGATTCTCAGCTTCATTCATCCTGCTTTTAATTCCTTCCATTGTGTTCTTCCTTTCTAATATTGTATTTGTCATTTCTGACTGATTCTTTTTTATTATTTCAATGTCCTTTTTTATATTTGCTATCTCTTTATTTAGGTATTCATAATGACTATCTATCGTTCTAATTTCTTTGAGCATCCTAACAATCATTATTTTAAACTGCATCTAGTAATTTGGTTATATCTGACTCATTCAGGTCCTTTTCTGGGGATTTCTCTTGATTCATTTATGTTGTATTTCTCTGCCTTCTCATTTTGTCTGTGCAAAAGAAGGTTTTGGCCACTGGATTCCACTGGGTGTGGCCTCTGTGTTCCCTGTCTGCAGGCCTGCCATCCCTTCTTCTGTTGCTGCCTAGGGCGTTTGGGTATGGGCATTGCTGGTGCCTGCCCACTGGGGCTGTTGCTGTGGTTTCCGCCTCTCCTTCATGGGAGTGGCTGTGATTGTGTGCTCAGGTGTACAAGCCTCGGTGGCCTTGCCCTTCACCCCACCCCCACAGGTGGCGTTATGCTCGGCCCTGAGGGCAGGTGTGAGCACCTTTGCTCAGCTGCGGGTCTCTGCCTGATTCCAGGATTTCACCCCACCCTTGCAGGATGAGCCCGCTTGTGGGATGGCTGCAAGCCTTGGCTCCACAGGCCAGGCAGGACTGCATGCCCATGCTTAGTAGTGGGATTCCGCCTGTTCTGGGTTTTTGGCTCCACCCCCCTCAGGAGAAGCCAGCTCTCAAGTCAGGCCACAAGCCTTGGTTCCATAGGCGGGGCAAGGCTGTGCTCCTGTGTCCTTGCTCAAGGGCACGTCTCCACCCCTTTGAGGGCTCCTGCCTTTCCCCCGCAGGCTGGATTGCAGGTGGTCTGCAGCTGGGCTTGACCACTTTTGCATGTCCCCTTCTCCCCAGCCAGGCAAGACTGAGCTCACACCTGGGTCTCAGTGATGGCCAGACAGCTTCCGCCCTTGCCGACAGAACTGTACTTCTGCATCCTGTTGTCGCCTGCCCTTGGGCAAGCCCTCAGCCGTGTGGGTGGTTGCGCTGCAGCTCAGACCCTAACACTCACTACTGTAGTCCCAAAAGCTCCCTCCTTCTAAGTGACTCTGCTCTTAGTGCCACAGGAGAGCTTGTTTGGCTGGTGTCCTGCTTCCCTTTGTTGGTATTGCTGTTTCCAGGGGAAATATTCACTTCAGATTTGAGGAGGGACTCATCCCAGAGGTTAGGGTGGCTGTCTCTCAAAATGTTTTTTCCTGTGCCTCCTAGATTACACTCTCTTCCTGCTACTCCAGTCCTCTCCTCTCTCCCCATCCCCCAGAACCCCGGGTGAGTGGTTGTGAGAAAGGTTTTCTGTCTGGTCCCTTTAAGAAGAATTTTGGGTCTGAGAAATCAGTCTCTTTCTTACAAGCAGTATCCTGACTTGTTTCTAGCTAAATACTGTCCATACACCTTTTCTAGGCTCTGGGACTGTAGGCTGGGGCTTTGTTCCTGGGACTCAGGACCCTCCCCTCTCTGCTAAATTCACTTGCTGCCATTCACTCCAGGGAGCTGGGCAGCCCTCTCCGCATTTCCGCTTTTCCTACTAGTCTCAATCAGTGTGCCTTCTTCAGTGTTCCTTGGTTGAAGAGTCCTTTTAGTTTAGTCCAAAGTTTGTTTTTCTAGGTGATGGTTCTTAAAATTGATTTGTAATCCACTTTGGTTCTGGGAGGTGAAAGTTGGTATGTCTGCCTATTCCATCGCCATCTTGTCTTCTCCACATTCCCTCTCTTTTATGAGAGCTGTAGGTAGCCATTGCTGACCCAGTCAAAGCTAACATAATATTTAATTAGCTAGACCAACCTATTGGTCATTTTAAGATCATAGTTTCCTTCTAGAAAGATTGTTCTATTTAAAAAAAAAAAAAGTTAACCAAAGTTTTATTACAGGTGAATTTCTGAATGAATTTTAAATATGATTTGACATCTAGAAACTTTATACTCAAATTTTCAGATGATGTTACTTAAATAACAATAAAACCCATCTCTTTGTATCACTCCAAATTGACAGGATCTGTGCTAATAACATTGATCTTCCTAATCCTCATTAATGGAAAGGATGACTATTATCTCCTATTTGTAGCTAAAGTTTAAGGAGTGTAAGTCACTTGCTCAGGGTCAGGACAATAAGAATTCAAATCTGCTTCTATTTGCCTCTAAGGAACACAATCATTCCTCAAAAAAGTCATGCTTTAAAACAGTTTTTTTAATTTATTCATTTTAGAAGGGAGAGAGAGAGAGAGAGAGAGAGAGAGAGAGAAAGGGGAAGGAGCAGGAAGCTTCAACTCCCATATGTGCCTTGACCCGGCAAGCCCTGGGTTTTGAACTGGCAACCTCAGCATTACAGGTCGATGCTTTATCCACTGCGCCACCACAGGTCAGGCAAAAAACTCATGCTTTAAAAGTTAAAGTTAGAAAGAAAGAAATTTACAGTACTCTTTAAGAGTACATTATTTCCTGAATCATTCCTAATTGTAAATTAGGTGAGTAGCTTCCACTGGTTCCAGGTATAGTGTATATTTGTTTGATTTTTCATTAGGTATAGGTATATATACTAATTCATTAGCTATCATTAGTAATATATATCCTGAAATATTTCAAGGCAAAGAGTTGTAGTTATTCTAATAATTTTTTTAGGTGAGGTCTCCCAAGAGTAGAGAGTTCTTTTTTTTATTGGGGTGACACTGGTTAACAAAATTCTACAGGTTTCAGGTGTACAATTCTACAACACATCATTTGTATACTGTTTTGAGTATTCACCGCCCCCCAAGAACTTTTTTTATTATTAAATATTTTTTGTATCTTAAATGTTTTATAATGCTGAATAAAATATTTAAGATCTATTAATTCAATATAATATCTTTAAATTATTTCTAATATCTATACAGTAAAATAATTTTATATACAACTCTTCATTGGAAGTAGAATGTGCTTTTTCTAAATGATTTGGGTTAAAATGGGTGGTGTGGTAACCCAGCTGTGAACTTACATACAAGTAAAAGTAAAGGAAATATGAATTGTGCTGACTTACACTACCTTCTCCACAATCTTTAAAACCAAATGGCCCTAAAAAATTAAATTTTTAAAAATAAGGGTGTTATCCCTGGCTGATGGCTCAGTAGATAAAGTGTCAGCCTGGTGTATGGATGTCCAGAGTTCAATACCTGCTCAGGGCACACAGGAGAAATGACCAGCTGCTTCTCTCCCCCTTCCTCCCCCTTTTCTCCCTCTTCCCTTCCCACAGCCAATGGCTCGATTGGTTTGAGTTTCACCCAGGGCACTGAGGATAGCTCATGGGGCTGAGCCTCAGGTGCTAAAAATAGCTCGTCTGATTCGAGCTTCAGCAGCAGACAGAGTTTGCCAGGCAGATCCCAGTTCAGGTGCATGTGGGAGTCTGTCTCACTATCTCTCCTCCCCTCAAATATAAATAAGTAAGTAAGTAAGTAAATAAATAAATGAATAAATAAATAAATAAATTTCTTAGGTTAATAGAAAAGCTAGTAAGAATATTCGTATGTTTTGCAGAAGAAATTTTAATGGATGAAGATAAGTGCTTCTTCCAGATCCTTTTGGGGTTATTATGAGATATAAAGTTCATACACAAGGTGTCATTTTCAAATCTGTATTAAACAGGAATGATCTATGTAATCATTAGGATATTACATAAAGGACAGTTTCTGATTTTTATGGTAGGCAGTAAGAATCATTGCTGTTCTGCAATTATCTTTCTTGGATTGCCAGTCAGTGAAAAACCAGTTGTCTTATCATGAGACACAGAAGTCACCCTATGTATAGGTCCAAGTAGCCTCTACATAATGGATCCTCCAATGTCAATCAAGTCATCAAATGATTGTAGCTCCAGCTGATGTCTTGGTTGCAATCTCATGAAAGACTTGGAGCCAAAAGCACCTAGCTGAGTTGTTTCCTTTTTTTTTTTTACCTATCGTGTGAAATGATTAACTTTTACTGCTATTTAAGCCACTAAGTTTTGGATAGATAACAAGTATGTCTGTTTGTTTGTTTGTTTCAGGTTGCTACAATTTACCTGATTCCAAGATTAAAGAGGAAAGATACAAGTGAATACATTAACTGGGTTATTTATGGAATAAAAAACTTAGACTATGCTGTTTGGGAAATAACTGTCACATTTGGTATGATGCAGAATAAGTGGATTCTATGAGTCTATATATTGGCGTAGACAGGACATCTTTGTATACAACCAGCTTTCGACTTCACTTTGTTGCTTTTTCTTTTTTCTTCTCTCTTGCTTTTTTGTTGTTGTTGTTGCAGTTTCCTCATTTTCTGCAAATGAGGGATAAAATTAGAGATAATTAGATTTTTCAGTCCAAATCAAGAAATATCATGATTAAAAGGTAGAAAAATCTGTTTGTTTGTTTTTTAATTTAAGCAAATCTTCACTTTTCAGATGAAGGCAAACCACTATACATGCCTTCCATTGTTCTGAGTAACTACAGGATACACTTATTTTCAGAAAAGAAACCAAAAAAAAAAAAAAAAGGAACTAAATTTTCTTGAATGAAACTTTAGTCACATATAATTTACTATGATGAGTCTATCTAAATTTCTATGCTATTAATGAGTTATGTTTAAATATATTGATAATATTGATAACTTTTTCTAGTTTCCAACAAGCAGGTAAAACATATAAAGGTAAAAAATAAATGTGACATTCTTTTCAAACTTTCTTGTAGCACAATGTGACATCAAAGTAGCATCTAAAAATTGTATTTAAAAAATGCCATACGAAATTTAGTTATTCTCCAAGCAAATCAAACTAATCATGTTATCCAACTTTTTTTGGGGGGGGGAGGGAGAAACAAGGAAAAATATACATTTACATTTGTACATAATTTTATATTTTAATACAATATTATATATATTTAAAATTTTTTGATTAGTTAACTGGTGCTGTATAACAAATTGCCAAAATCTTATCAACTTAAAGCAACTTTTCTACTCTCCCCTTTTTTGTAGGTCAGAAATTTAGCAGCCGTTTAACTTCTCTCATGAAGTCATCATCAAGATCTCAGTATGGGCTACAATCATCTGCAGACTTGACTGGAAATTGAGGATTTGCTTTCAAGATGGTTCACTCACATGGCTGTTGGCAGGAGGCCTCAGTTCCTTGATCATTGACCTCTCCAGAAGACTGCTTGAGTGCCCTCACAACATGGTAGCTGGCTTTCTTCAGGCAAGTAATCTAAGAGAGACAGCAAGCAGAAGGCTGCAATGTCTGTAAGACCTCTTATCAGAAGGCACACGTTTGATAACGAGCAAGGTCGTCCCAAGTGTATTCAACAGATTAGAGACTTTTCTCAACAGGTCATTTTCTGATGAAGATGGTATGCCCAGGACTGGAGTATACTTGGTTAGATATCTATCTAACTGAGCATGGGATATAATACAAAGCTATTCCCTGATTTTTGTCTCAAAACGTTTCTCCCTTATCAACCAATTTTAATGCCTAATATCCTGCAGTTGGAGACTCATTCTTCTGATTAAGGAAAATTATCTTTAACATCTTAGTGTGGATACATTTGCATAGGTCTTATTCTGCCCAGTAGCTACTGGAAAGGAACAGTACAGAGCGGACATATTTGATGAGGAAGTGAACTCAACTGAGGAGTCTCTGGGGCAGTTTAGGAAGAGCATTTGGGACCTTTTGGCCTCCTAGAATGAAAGGGAATAAAGAGGAAAGTGGAACAGATAGTGCTACAGCGATTTCCCATCTTTGAAGCTGCTTTGATTATAAAGAGGTATGAGGGACGTCTGTGTGAAGAAAGCATGTGAGGGAACTCTGGGAACCACTGAAATGCTAGACTGTCACTCAGGTCCAGAGAGTCAGCAGGGTCGTCACCTTGCCCTTTTTTATATCCACCACGCTGAAAGAATTGTCAAGGCTGCGATGAAGATTCCTGACTGGAATGTCGACAGACTATCCCTTCAAAGGCTGCTTTTTCTATTCAGCTGAAACCACTCAGTAACTTGCCCAACTGAACTATAATTGCCAGCATTTTCCACCAACTCTCCCCTTCTCCCTGGCTTTTCTTGCCTCTGGCCTCTGTTATTTCCACCTTAAGATTATATTTTTTCTGGATGATGATGGCCAGAGCTCCGCCCTGTTCACTGATTCAGCAGTGTTTAAGTAGGTGTGTTCCAGTGATGATGGAGAAGAGGAAAAAGATGGTAAAGAGAAACAAGTTATCCAAAGAAGAACATTTCTGTGTAAGTGATATACTTTTCCACAAATCAGCACCCTTTCAAATAAACTTTAGTTAGGGCTGTGTACCAAAATTCTTATTTCTTTCTGAGAAATGGTATTCAGCCCTTTACCATCCCATCTCTGTCTAAATATCTGAACGCAAGGTCTGATGAGACCAGTGCCTGCTACGTTGTGCAGGCAGGCTCAGCAGAGGAAAAGCCAGTAGAGGTGCTGGCGGAGGGGCGCAGTAGCCAGACTCTCGGGTGTTTAGCACTCAGCTTGCTTTTTAATAATAAGTGTCATGTGTGCTTACTAAGTCTTTAGTAGAACTACGTTAAGTGACTACAGAATTTAAAGGAGGGAGCTCATTCCTATGTTAGAATGACAAACAAAGGGATTGAGGCCTTCTGAGCACTGTCTTCCTCTGAGGCCATGTAGCCATATAACTCTCCTACCTGCTCTCCCCCCAATTTAAGAAGAAGGAAATTTGGAAAGGAGAAAGCTAAATATGTTGCTGGGTAGAGCAAGGTAATGCGCCTCTGTCAGGGCTGTGTGCACACCCTTTTGATCACTGTTCAAAAAATGTCCTTGTGCCTGGCCAGGCGGTGGCGCAGTGGATAGAGCGTCAGACTGGGACGCAGAAGACCCAGGTTCGAGACCCCGAGGTTGCCAGCTTGAGCATGGGCTCATCTGGTTTGAACAAAAAGCTCACCAGCTTGAGCCCAAGGTCACTGGCTCAAGCAAGGGGTTACTCAGTCTGCTGAAGTCTCAAGGCACATATGAGAAAGCAATCAATGAACAACTAAGGTGTTGCAACGTGCAATGAAGAATTAATGATTGATGCTTCTCATCTCTCCATTCCTGTCTGTCTGTCCCTGGCTATCCTTCTCTCTGACTCTCTGTCTCTGAAAAAAATAAAAATAAATAAATAAATAATGCCCTTGTATGTAAATTTCTCAAAAGTCTGAATGTCCCAGAAATGGCTCAAAAGCAAGACCGGTCCATGACCAACCAATGAGAGCAAAGGATGTGGCTGACACACATAAATCTGAAGAGTGGTCAGGAAAATCCCAGTCAATTTTTAAGCCTGGAGGTTGCATCTTCTCTGCTGGTTAAAAAGTTAATTCATACGTGCCCCTTTCATTTCATTTTCCATGCAACACAAATTAAACGGCTTAGCTGTTTCAATAGAGATTAATTACATTAGGCACAAAGCACATTTCCAGTTCAAGCCATGGTTTCTACTTCATTGAATTCATTATCCCATGTGCAATCCAGTGGCATCCTGAAGGTAACAGCTAATTGCCATCGTATATGTCTTTCAGCACTCCCTTCTCTTCCTTTCAGGTCTCTAAGAAAGTGGCCAGCTCAAAGAGAAGGAAAAATATATATACTTGGACAAAAGATAGTTTATTCCAAAAGGCTTCCTCTCCTCTCCTCTCCTCTCCTCTCCTCTCCTCTCCTCTCCTCTCCTCTCCTCTCCTCTCCTCTCCTCTCCTCTCCTCTCCTCTCCTCTCCTCTCCTCTCCTCTCCTCCTCTCTCATCTCCTCTTTTCTCCTCTCCCCTTTTTTTCTCTTCTCTTCTCTTCTTGTTTATGTTTGCATTTTGTTTTGATGTCCTCTGATAGAAGTGACTGAGAAAGGCATCACCTGGTCTCCGGGAGGAGATGCTACTTCTGCCCCGGGGCTGTGGGCTGTGCCAGGGAGGAACTGGCAGAGGTCAGGTGAGGGCTGCCAAGCGTGTGGATGGAGGCCACTGCCTGTGCCTCGGGATGAGCAGAGAAAGTTTAGGCCCAACGCACATCTGTTTACTTTGGCCTTCTCCTTGCTGGGTATTTTTTCCCCAATAAAAAAGTCAGATGTGTACATCTGTATATGTGTCTTCCACCGAGTCCTTTCAAAAGATAGCTCTTTGGAGATTAACTAGCAAAAATGCTGGAATTTCTTTCTTGGTGGCTGTGAGCACAGGTTCATAGAAGGAAGAAGAACCTGAGTCTAGGATTGGAATACTTACCTAGACCCAATTCTCTTGTGAAAATGGAGTTAAGATGCTAGACACGTGGAATGTTCTTTCCAAAAGCAACCTGGAAATTATTATCTAGATTCAAGTCATACCAAAAAAACAGAAAAAGGAAAAACAAAAAATCTTCTTCTGTGACTTAAGCCTTGAGAGATTTATTTGTCAAGGACAGAGGATTATAACACTCTGTAACCCCCCAAAGGGCCTGTAGCGGGAAGCCAAGATAATGGGAACTTTATTTATAGTCAGATTTGTTAAGAAAAAAACAAAAAATCAAGGAATATTTATCTTTTTGTCTCAAAAATAAATTCTGAACCTAACTAATGTTTTAATCTAAAATATCCTTTCTGAATTTATATTTCCTTTGCTGAATTCTGGTTTAGGGTATTTGAACAAGAGAATGCAAAGTTGATACTATTTGGGGAATTAGAATGAGTTTTCTGGAAAATCTTTCTCACTGTATGGGTGGCGGCTAAATTTCCTCGTTGATTCACAGCGGACCCACCTGCCCTTGCATTATCTATTCCTAAGGAAGGCTGCGAGAACAACCTCCAGGCTGCTTCGCTTGCAAATCCAAAGACTTTCGGATAATTTAGGTGTCTGATCTTGGGGCTTTGGTTGCTTTTTTAAAAACTTCTGACAAAACATCACAAGAATAAAGGAAAAGATAATAAGAAACCATCTAAAGACAATCAAACAACCATTAATCCCCTCCTCTTTCCACACACAATAAACATTAGCTGTAGCTCAATTAAATTCTACAGTTCACAGATGTTCACAATAATGACTGCCCCGCAATAGCACTCTTCTCATTAAGGTGTTTTGGAACTGTGCATACGCCAGCTCCTCCCCACCGGGGAACTGGATGGAGAAAAACGCAGGTAACCAGACATGCCCTGCATATCAAGCAGAAGACAGCTGCCTGCTCCTGCTAGAAAAGGTGCGTCAGCAGGATTTATCATCATGGGTGTTTCTTTTTTTGCCAACACATCACCCCCTGAGCCTTTGACTCATTAACAGCGAAAATACAGGAGAAATTGACAGAGTCAGAGACCAAAAATGGGTCCCAGGAGCCCAGAGCCATCTGGAAGAAACACAAGTTTTCCCTACGCCTGGGTGCTGCCTGAATAGACACCAGCTTGGCGTTCACATAGAATGTGCGTTTTAGCTTTCTTTTCTCAGATGCCCCCAGACACTTCAAACTATGTTTCCTTTGGGGAAATTAGTTACATAATGGGGATATGAAAGTTTCTGGAGGTGAAATTTAAATAGTTGATTAGATATAAAGTGTCAGTACTAAGTGGTATTCCTTCCCTTGAAAAGCAAATGGATAATAAAGTCAGTGAGGAGGATGCTTAAATCCAAGAGCCTGGGTCCACTTTACCATCAGCCAGACCTGAGCTTGCAAATACCCACCTGTGGCACCCCATCACCAGCTGCTGGGGTATGTCACTCATAGGCACAGCCACGGCACCACCTATGCTACACATACTAAGACCCTCTGCTTTCTGGGTGTGACTAGTTAAAACCTCAGAATAGTTCTTTTTTTTTCCATCTGTCTGACTTTCATGCTAATAAATGGCTCTCTCTGAATCTTTGGCAAAGATTACACAAGCATCTTTACTTTTAAAAATGCACCAAAGTCTTTGCAAGCCCAGGAACCCCAGTTCCATAAACCCCAGCATTTCCTGGCTGGACCAGATCCTTGTTTAGACAGATATATTTCTTGGAAAGTAATGTTGTGGCCACAAAGGGACACATTTGGGGCAGGAAGTTTGTACCAGGCATTCTCAGTCCACCTGAGACCTACGCTTTACGCTCTGGTGAGGTCAGTCATGACAGGGTTTCTGTGACTGACAGGCAACACTCTTTTTTGGTTATTTTGTTTTTGTTTTCTTTTTATTTGGGGGAGTTTTTTTTTTATAGAGACAGAGAGAGAGAGTCAGAGAGGGGGATAGACAGGAAGGGAGAGAGATGAGATGCATCAATCATTAGTTTTTCGTTATGACACCTTAGTTGTTCATTGATTGCTTTCTCATTTGTGCCTTGACTGTGGGGCTACAGCAGATGGAGTAACCCCTTGCTGGAGCCAGCAACCTTGGGTCCAAGCTGGTGAGCTTTTTGCTCAAACCAGATGAACCCGCACTCAAGCTGGCGACCTCGGGGTCTCGAACCTGGGTCTTCTGCATCCCAGTCCGATGCTCTATCCACTGTGCCACCGCCTGGTCAGGCCAGGCAATACTCTTTTGAAGGATAAGAATCTTCCTGATGGAGTGATCTTCCATGAATAGTTCAGGCTCCTTGACATTTAATCAGATACTTTTCAGGGAAGAGGGATTAAAAACCTTCCAGATTGTGTAAGGCCAGACTTGAAAACTCAGGACTAGAACTGCATCTAGGGAAGAGAAAATACTAATGCCGAATCAGTTCATTAATTTGGGGATTAACTGTGTGCAGTAGAGAAAATCAACCCAATTATTTATAAAAAGAAAATGTTCTGGAACATAAAAAATTTTAATGGTAGAAAAAAATCTAAATACCATTCCTGGAACAGTTTTTGCTAAACCCTTATCTAGGTAGTGTTAATGTTTTAACAATTATCTCAATTGCTTTGCAAATAACTGAGACTTGGAAAAATTATAAGCATTGCTTTAAGACTATGTGTATTATTTCCTACAAAGATGAGTATTAGGCAAAGTTTGGCTTTTAGCACTTCTTTCCTCAACCTCTCTACTCCAGTTATCTGCCCATTATTCACAGGACACACACACCCTGATACACATATTTAAAGTAGAGTACTTTCTGGGGTGGTTACTTCTTGGATCTGCCTTCCTTTGCCTTCTAGTTTTTTCTCCCTTTGTCTTCCTTATGCCAAAACATGTCCCTCCCTTGAGTCTTACACTGGAGTTCCGTGGATTCCAAGATCTTGATGACATTCATGTTCTTTATACTCTATACTTTATTTGTTAGCTGATGGTGGATGAAAAGGAACACATACCGCCTAGGATAGAAGAACACCACAGAGAGGGGACTTGCAGACACAGCGGAGTGTGTAGACCTAGGATAAGTGTTTCAAGACTGTATCTGTGTGGGCTCCAGGTTCAAAGACTCTTTCAGGTATCTGGAGTGGTTAAAAGTATTCATGGGTAAAAGAAACATTTTAGGTGCAAGATACAGCACTGGATTTTAATGTAAGAGAGAGAAAACAAGTATAATGTAGTATTATTTCAGGTTGCACATCCAGTGGCAACTTACTTTTTTAAAAATAAATTTATTGGGGTCACATTGGTTGATAACATTATACAAGAGATGGCAAAAGTTGGTTTACTGTTATTCATGTGGAAAAATAATACAATAATTAATCAGGAATACAAGAATAAACTGTTTCTTGCACTCACAACTATAAACCTACTTTATTTATCCCACCCTGAGTAAGTTTCAAGTGTACAATTTTAGAACACAACTTCTGTATATTGCATTGTGTTCCCACCACTCAAAAATTAGTTTCTTCCATTACCACATGTTTGTCCCCATTCAAACTAGTATTTGTCAACTTTTGGGTATAGTATGAAAGAATATTCACAATTATCTGAATATATTACTAATATACTCCCTTTTCTAAACTATGTGTATGTCAGTGTGAGATTGAATTTTCTTCATAATCTTTTTCTTTAGTGAGATAGAAAAAGGGATAGATAGGGACACAGGAAGGAAGAGAGATGAGAAGCATCAAGTCTTTCATTGTGGCACCTTAATTGTTCATTGATTGCTTTCTCATATGTGTCTTAATGGAAGGAGGAGAGGAGCTCCAGCTGAGCCCCTTGCTCAAGCTAGCAACCTAAGGCTTCAAACCAGCAACCTCTGGGCTCAAGCCAGCAACTATGGAGTAATGTCTTGATCCCATGCTCAAGCCATTGACCGCACTCAAGTTGGCAAGCCTGCACTCAAGCCGGTGACATGGGGTTTCTAACCTGGGTTCTTAAAATCCCAGGCTGATGCTCTATTGCATCACTGCCTGGTCAGGCAGATTTTCTTCACAATCTTCAACCAAAACAATGTAACACAACAGATTGAATGCAGAAGCAGACATGAGCATCCAGCTGTCTTTTATTAACACAGACATCAAAGAGATTGGCAAAAATAGAAAACAATGCCATTTTCTCACTTTTTAAAAATATGGTGACTTTTTGAAAAGACGTGTTGATTATATTAGTGTGTAATAAATTCAATATTGTTACATCAAATAAATTAGTAAAATACATTTTAAAATTTTCTGTTTTAATTTTAATATGGTAAATATTGATATAGTTCATATTTAAAAAAACATTTTAGGGTTCTCAATAATTTCAAAGAGCATAAAGGTGTCCTAAAACCAAAATGTTTAAGATCCACAGTTCAAGATGGTCTTTAACTATTGCATCTCATCCCCAAAGCGTTAGGCCTAAAAGGCAGTTGCTCTAATTTGCTGTTCCAAGGGTTATCTCTGGTCTTGCTTGTTATTATTTTGAGCAATGAGGAGAGCTCATTGCTGTTTGCAGGCTCTACAGCAGTTAATGCCATATGAGATCTTCAATCTAGACCAGTGGTAGTCAACCTGGTCCCTACCACCCACTAGTGGGCGTTCCAGCTTTCATGGTGGGCGGTAGCAGAGCAACCAAAGTATAAATAAAAAGAGATTTAACTATAGTAAGTTGTTTTATAAAGATTTATTCTGCCAAACTTAGCAAAAATCCAACATAAAGTACTTGTTAAGTAATTATTATTATATGTTTTAACTTGCTGTAACTCTGCTTTATAAATTTTATAAAGTAAAGTTACTTCCCTACTTTATAAATTACCATTACTATGAAACCAGTGAGCGGTTAGAAAATTTTACTACTAACAGAGATACAAAAGTGGGCGGTAGGTATAAAAAGGTTGACTACCCCCTGGTCTAGACTCTGCAACTGACTAAAATTACATTTAAAAATATACTGTTCACAAAAATTAGGGGATATTTCCAAATGAATATGAAGCTATAAGATATCCCCTACTTTTTTTTTTAATTTATTTATTAAATTTAATGTAGTGACATTGATAAATCAGGGTACATATGTTGAGAGAAAACATCTCTAGATTATTTTGACATTTGATTGTGCTGTATACCACTCCCCCAAAGTCAAATTATCTTCTGTCACCTTCTATATGGTTTTCTTTGTGCCCCCCCCCTCTCCCAACCCCTCTCTCCTTTCTCACCCTATCCCCCTCTCCCCCACCCCCCCATCCCTGTTGCCATCACATTCTTGTTCATGTCTCTGAGTCTCATTTTTATGTCCCTTCTATGTATGGATTCATGTAGTTCTTAGTTTTTTTTCTGATTTACTTATTTCACTTCATATAATGTTATCAAGGTCTATCCATGTTATTGTAAAGGATCCGATATCATCATTTCTTATGGCTGAGTAGTACTCCATAGTATATATGTACCAAAGCTTTTTAATCCACTCGTCCTCTGACGGACACTTGGGTTGTTTCCAGATCTTCGCTATTGTGAACAATGCTGCCACAAACATGGGGGTGCATTTCTCCTTTTGGAGCAGTTCTATGGTGTCCTTGGGGTATATTCCTAAAAGTGGTATAGCTGGGTCAAAAGGCAGTTCGATTTTCAGTTTTTTGAGGAATCTCCATACTGTTTTCCACAGAGATATCCCCTACTTTTGTGAGCAGAATATGTAATTGCATACTAACTAAAGAGAATTTTTCTAGCTTTCCCAAGCTCTAAAGGGCTTGGTGGCCCCCTAAGCCAGCAACCACAGCTCTAAGAAGGGAACCAAGCCCTAACTCTGCCTCTTCCATTAGCAGCTCCTTGACCATACATCCCAAATGCTACTCAGAGGCTTAGTTTTGAACTGTTAGTCATCCAACTTCCATCAAAATGCATCCAACATGTGGTTACGTGGATGAAGAGAAGGGGAGACGAAGAATAGGAAATTTTACAAATATCAAGAATGGAACTGGTGTAAGGCTATTTTCACAAGTATAGAGATTGAAATGGAAAATATATAAAAAAAAAGGAAAAATAGCTTTGACACATCTAGAAAAGTATGCTTTTCTCATCTAGAAATTTATATTAAAAAACTATATGTTACTTTTCCTACTAAAAGTGGTGATGTGAATGCTGGGCATGACATTGTGATTCTCCTTCTGGAAACTTGGAACAACATTTATTGTTGTACATTTAACGCAGGGTCTCTATTAGCTTATCTGAATCTAGTGTTCCCCTCCTCATTTATAATTTTTATTATAATCATTGCCGTTTCGACACTTTTATTGTATGTTGTGTTGGAGTCTCTTTGAAAATAAGCTTTTCAAACAAATTTGATGACTGAATCCTTCTTAATGTGCTAATTCTAATAAAGATGGCAGGAGTGATCTGCCTCTAAGAGACCAGGACTGCTCTGCACTGTCACAGCCTGCCTGGCTCAGTGCACGTCCTCAAACTAGTGTACCAGCTGGAAGAGAGACATTGGAGTACAACGGAAAGGAGGGCCCATGAACCTATTTCCTTGAACAGTTTTCCCATATGAACCATGTTCCCTTCTAAGTACTGGAATGATACCAGAGCTCAAGGTCTTTGAAAATCTTAAAAATGCCTTGGAAAAAATGCACTTGTTTCTCTCATCTGGCATGAGGACCACTTATCCAGGCCAAAGCCAGGTCTGGACTGAGTCCATATCATTCAGCTACATTTAGAAATTCTTGAACCCAGTTAGGCTCTCGAGATTTGACCTGGCACGTGCCCACCGCTGAGAATCATATATTCTCCAGCAAGAATTTGGAAAAGGGCCTCTGAGGGGATCCGGTCCCACAAGGATGGCTCATCTCAGGCTAAGTTAAAAACATTGGCAGTTCTAGTTGCTGTTTTCAACACAGTTCTTCCTCCTTGTTTTGGAAAATAAGACAATAGTTATAAATATTTGCATTTGAAACCAAAACATTTTGACAACAATTGCAGCTGCTAAATGATTTATGAAACTTGTGAAATCGAATAGAGGAAGATAGAAGACAAACATGTCTCTGCTAAGGAGGAAGGTCTCCCTGCCAAGGATTTGGGTGATGCAGGTTTTCTAGACTATAATTATATAGCACTACTTCTTTGGGGAGTTTCCTATAGAACTCTGAAACACTTAATTGACATTTGATCATTAGCATTTTGCTGTCATTAACTTTCAGCTGACAAATTACCTACTTAGGAGAGAGATGTGTCAGTTTAAACTGTTAGAAGGATCATGTGCTTTACATATTTGGTCAGAAGCCAGACCCATGGATATAACACAACTCTGGGACTCAGGAGGAAATATCTCAGGATGACTTCAGTTTTCCAAAATGCAACTATTGAAATAGTTCTTATCAAAGAACTAAATGAGCTAATTGATAATAAAGCAACTCTTTTTTGCAAATTTTATCAATATTAATCAAAGTATACAGATAGTTGGATACCTTTATTCAACATTGAGTCTCCTCATCTGGTCGACATAAACTCCTGGCCTTGTGAACTGGGAATTATTGATATTTTCTTGATGATTTCATTCCTCACTGGGGAACAAGCCTGTCAGAAGAGAAATGGCAAGCATCCTACAGAGTCTGAGGACTTGAGTTTGAATTTCTTCTTTGATTCTTATTAAATGAGTGTCCTGGGGCAAGTTAATTAATTTCTCTGAATCTGATTTCTCCCATATAGAATAGAAGAAAATAATATCTGCCCCATGGTGATACTATAAGTATTTAATGAGATAATTTAAGTAAAGATCATGGCAGCCTAATAGAAGCTGGGTAAATAGTAACTAATTACTGTAAGGATTTTGAAAGAGAGCTTTGATATGATTGACATTAACTTACAGTAACTGCGTCTCACATAGGGACTTACATAGTGCCAAGTAAGGACTCTGATTGGTGAGATAAATGTTTGTCCACACACCCTTTCCTGCTTAAAGGTGAGTATCTATCTCTGGGGCCACAGAAATATTCATGGATCTACAAATCCAGGAGGTAGAAAATCTAGCAGTGGAGTAGGGATAGGTTAGGAAAGAAACTATCCCCAAAAGGGAAGGAGAGATGGCAGTGGAAGAAACTCACACCACTCAATCTAGCACAGCAGGCAGCCGGGCATCCAAGGAGAGGCGTGGGAGTGGGCCCAGCAGTGCCTCAAGAACTGGGGCAAGGAAGGCAGAGATGCTCAAGGAATCAGACTTGCAAACCAACCTAGCAGAGGCTTCCAGGTGAGTGGTGGACCTGGTGTCCCCTGCCTTCCCAAAGGCATGGCCATGAAGCAGTGACAGAGAAGGGACTATCAGGACAGCCTGGAGCAGTGTGTGTGTGTGTGTGGGGGGGGTATTAGGGATGAACAGAAGCGGAGTAAGGTCGTTTGTGGTCCCGGGCACAGAAGAAAATGCTGGGCCCCTTAAAAGAAAGAGAGACAGGGAAAATAAAAATACATGTTAACCATATTTTTAAATAAATAAAAATTATTATGTACTATTAATGTTAAAATTGCACATATGAAACCAAACTTAGTGTCATTAGAAAAAAGTGTAAAGTTGGGGTTTTGCAGGGCCCTTCAGAAATCGGGGCCCAGGGCGTGTGTCCAATAAGCCCGCTGTTAAATCCGCCTCTGGGGGTGGAATAAGAAGACAGTGGGGAGGAAAGCCTGCTTACCCAGGCTAGTAACTGTAGGTTGGGCTTCATTATGACAGTAATTGAGAAATAACAATTAGGGTTAAACAAACAAATTTACAAAGAATGCCCAGATAGTGGGGCCTTGCTGATGAAACTCCCAGCCCAGACTGCTTGGCTTCTGTGAGAGTTAAAAGCATCCTGCTCCCATCAACAACAGGCCAGGGAGCCAAGGAGCAGAAAGCAAGCCCTTGCTATGGAGAAAGTATCTGCCCAGAATTACTGAATTGCTTCCTTTGTCCTTGGATTCCTGGCCCAGAAAATGCTTTTGATAAACAAATGAAAATGCAAGGTGATCTGTGATAAGGGTCACTTGAGCTGTCAATCAAATAAAGGTAAAGGAGAAATAATTTTGGGCTGCTGAGGTCCAAGATAAACTTTATTTCAAATTAAGTCCTGAACATGGGTGGAATTAAGATTTTTTTTAAGTTAGAAGGTCCTTGCTGGTTGGCTCAGTGATAGAGCTTTGGCTGAGTGTGTGTGTAAAGCCAGTGGCCGGGGCCACCATCACAGCAGCCCAGCCCATGCAGGTTTGCATTGGATTTGGACAGTGGTTAAAGAAACAACGGAGCCAAAAACTGATGGGCTGTCATCTTTAATTCTAGCTTGCACCCGGCAGGCAAGTAAAAACACACACTGGGCTCCAAAACCCACTCATTCAGTACTCACAAAGCTACTGACTTATCCGAGTTTTCTAGAATCAAAGGTTTCTAGCTCACCAGACTTATTCACCTCTCTTCCTCATCTCTTTCCTTCTCTCTGCACAAACTCTGCACTAACTGGCTTCTCACTCAACACTCCGCCATCTTGGCTGCTTCTCCTGGACTCTTCCACGTGGCCTTTCTCTGCTCTCTGCTCTCTAATACTAATCTCAGGAACCAAGAGCGCAAGCTCCCGTTCTGTCCCCATTTTATAGTGTAGAAGTCCAAACCTTTAATCCAATATACAAAATAGGGAAGTCTCTAATACAAAGTCACTTTCTGAGACATGATAGGATTGTACCACCCTGTTGGGCAGATAAAATGTATTATGCTCACTTTGTTAAAGATGGCGCTGCCCATGTGAGGCCGTCGCCCAAAATATTAATGTGTGTTGAGAATCCTTGTAGCCTGGGGCTTGGTTTTGGGATTAAGCCTTTCCCACCCTTTTTGCTGTGGGGTGGTACAATCCAATCATGCCTCAGAGAAGTGATTTTGTATTAGAGACTTCCCTATTTTGTATATTGGATTAAAGGTTTTGAATCTACACTATAAAATAGGGCCAGAACAGGAGCTTGCTCTTGGTTCCTGAGATTATCATTAGAGGAGAGAGCAGAGCAGAGAGCAGAGAAAGGCCACGTGGAGGAAGCCAGGAGAAACAGCCAAGATGGCGGAGTGTTGAGTGAGAAGCCAGTTTGTGCAGAGTTTGTCTAGGGAGAAGGAAGGAGATGGGGAATAGAGGTGAATAAGTCTGGTGAGCTAGAAACCTTTCATTCTAGGAAACTTGGATAAGTCAGTAGCTTTGTGAGCACTGAATGTGAGTGGGTTTTGGAGCCCAGTGTGTGTTTTTTGCTTGCCCACCAGGTGCAAGCTAGAATTAAAGACTATGGTCCACCAGTTTTTGGCTCCATTGTTTCTTTACCGACTGTCCGAATCCAATGCAAACCTGCATGGTCCAGGCTGCTGTGATAGTGGCCCTGGCTGCTGGCTTTACACACCCCACATCAAAAAAGGTAGGAAAGGCTTAATCCCAAAACCAAGCCCCAGGCTACAAGGATTCTGCCTGCCCACAGCCCACAGAGACACACATTAATATCACCTGGGCGACAGCCTCCACGTGGGCAGCGCCATCTTTAACAAAGTGAGCATAATACATTTTATCCGCCCAACAGTATGGATGTCCCAGGTTCGATTCCAGGTCAGGCATACAAGAGAGGTGACCATGTGCTTCTCCCCACCCCATGTCTCTGTCAGTCACTCTCTCTTCCCCAACCACAGCCATGGCTTGATTGATTTGAGTGCATAGGCCCCGGGCGCCAAGGATGACTCTGTAGAGCTTCCACCACAGGTGCTAAAAGTAGTTCAGTTGTGAGCATTAACCCCAGATGGGCAGAGCATTGGCCCCAGACAGGTGTTGCCAAGCGGATCCCAGTCTGGGCACATGTGGGTATCAGTCTCTATCTCCCCTCCTTTCACTTGGAAAAGAAGGAAAAAATATTAACATGCACACAAAGGAAGGGCTAAAACATGCTTGCCTTTTTCAGAAATCAGCAGCACTGCTTACTTATAGAGCCAGGCATCAAGGCTAGAAAGGCAGAGGTCCAGACATAGATAGCTATGAAATACTGTCTGTGGCCATTGTTCCAAGGCCACAGAAGTATGCAAATGCTGATTTTAAACTATCCAACAAACTCTATTATAGACAAGAAAATTTCCTAAATATATTATTTTTTTCCAAGTGTTTTCTGCTGACAGTGATATTTTCAAAATCAGCAAATGCTGATTGTAAAACAAAAAAAAAAAAAGAAAGAAAGAAAGAAAGAAAGAAAAGAAGAAAGACATAGTTATTAAAATCCATTTTTATAAAGATTACTATTACAGGTTCCTCCCAGACACCTGGCAGTGCACAAAGACAAATGCTATTAACATTTAGTATCTGCTGCGGTCACCTTGGCGTAATAAAGTGAACACAGACTTTAATGGCAGTTTAATTAGATTTACCATGGGAAAGATGCCACACAGGAGACTCGATGCTTCTATATTTAGAAACCTGTATGATGACAGGAATTAATAAAAAAAAATGCACAAAAAAATAGACATAGCGAAGACCACAGTGTTATTTCTCTTCCTTTTCTCCCTGCAGTTTAAATACATATGGTGTTGTTCTCCTGTCGTGCAAGTGTGTCAGTTTCTTTAACACTTACGGAAGTTGATTGCATATGGGAGAGGAGAGTGATATGCCATGTTTTATATTTCATGAGCAGGCAGCATATTTCCAAGCGACATTTTTAATTGATTTAACTTTCTGTTGAATGAGAAGAGGAGGCAGTTTTATCTCTGCCGTGAAAAACATGTGGAGCTTACATCAGAAACTCAAGACATAGCAGCTGGTCTCAATGACCAAGAGAACCAATACTATGTAATAGATTCCATTTTCCCCAGCACTCCAGAGGCCAAAAACTCAAAAGACCTAAGCATGCTCTTCTTTTTCTTTTTCTTTACCTGTTGCCATAAAAAGAGGTTAAAAATCTTCATTAACAGAGGCAGGGAGAAAGGAGAGCATGTGAAAATTATCTTTTCTGAGTCACCTCTCTTTCTCACATAAAAATATGGCTACATCTTTGGCAGTCACTTCTACACTGACAGTGGGAGGGAAGGTCCAACTTAGAGCATCCAGGTGGTTTCTATAGGGCTGAGTCATGCTGGTGCCCAAACCCAGCAGGTTGCAAAACTCTGATTGGAAGATCCTGCAAAGCATTTTGGAAGAAGACACATAGTTTCTGAAGTAATAGCTTAAGTATCCCACTGGGAATCTTCCAGAAAAATTAGGTAGAGCTAAGAACTGTCCACACATAAGGTAGAGATTTTCTTTCTCACTCTCTCTTTCTTTCTTAGATAGAAATTGTCTTAAAATCTCTTTAGAAAGCTTTAAAAGTACAGAGAGTTCTCAACACATCAATGTACTGTGAAAATCAAATTTAGTAGCAGTTCAATAAACTCATGACTCTATTGTCAGGTCCTAAACTAAACGTTAAAATCATGTTTACTTTAGAGTGCTGTGTGGACCACCTTTCTGAGAATGGGGAGTAGAGGAGGCTGTTAGTAATACAAGTTCCTATCTATTCAAGTCTACAAATAGGAATCTCTTGAGAATGGGAAAGAATTTGATAGTCTACATTTAACAACCCATCACCATGGTAATTCTCATATATGCAAAGCTAGAAAAACTTTCCAGGAAAAATCTGGAAATTTAATTTTAAAAAAAAGAAAGAATAAGAATGTCTCCCATTCTCAGGATTTCATAGTGACTTTTCTTGGGAGAACAAAGAAATGGCCACTTTAATTATTACTGTGGTGTGACAGAATAAGCAGGACATAGATCGATGACTCATTGTCAACATTTTAAAGAACTTGTTACAAGCCAGGCACTGCTCTAAATCCTTTCCATGAATTATCTCATTTTGAATTCTTATAGCAACCCTATGTGTTAAGTACAGAAGATCCTTCCTTACCCAGGGATTTGCCTTCCATGGTTTCAGTTACCCAGAGTCAACTACAGTCCAAGAATATTAAATAAAAATTTCCAGAAACACACCATTCATAAGTTTTAAATTGCATGTTGTTCTGTGTAGCATGATGAAATCTTGTTTTGTCCCCCTGACTCCTACCTGGAATGTGAATCATCCCTTTGTCCAGTGCATCCACACTGTATAGACTACCAGCCCTTTAGGGACTTAGCCATCGCGGATATTTGATCAATTGTCTCTCTATAGCAGTGCTTATGTTCAAGTAATCCTTATTTTACTTAATAATGTCCTGCTCACCTCACCTCATCTCATCATGTAGGCATTTTATTATCTCACATCATCACAAGAAGGGCGAGCACAGGACAATAAGATATATCGAGAGAGACCACATTCACTAACTTTTATCATAATTTATTATTATAACTGTTTTATTTTAATATTAGTTGTTGCCCATCTCTTACTGTGCCTACTTTATAAATTAAACTTTACCATAGATATGTATATATAGGAAAAACATAGTATAAGTGTACATAAGGTTCAGTATTATCCTCAATTTTATATCCACAGAAGGTCTTAAAACATACCCCCCATAGATAAGGGAGAGACTATGGTAGATGCTACTATTATATCCAATTTACAGATGAAAATTAGATGATATTTACAGCTGAGATTAGGTTAGTGATCAGTTCTCCAATGGAAGTATAGTTTAGGAAGAAGACAAATCAGAGGAAACTAAAGACCATCAGGCCTGGTCCAAACCAATGTGACTAGCTAATTTCACTCTCAGTAGAGAAATTAACAACACAAATTAAAAAAAAAAAAAAAAGATTAAAAAAAAATCAAAGTGCCCTTTAAGAACTAGAAACGAAGGTAAATCCTTCCAAATCTAATAAAGAGCTAACATTCTATGACTGTTTTTCATTAATTTTTATGTATTTAGGAATGTGAGTTACTGCAAGGTGGTCAAGCTGCCTTTAGTTACTGGTTTCTGTGCATGGAATAAAACACTGGAAAAGTTCCATAAAGCCTATGACACTATTCTCTATGGATTTATTTAAAAGACCCTCAGAGAAGAGAATTATAAAATTTGATCAAGTCAGCAGTTCCAGCTGTGTAATTGATATCCATTATTTTCTATTGACTGCTGTGCAGAACTTGAATTTCTGTAGTATAAACAGAATTCCCATTTCTTTTGCAAGGAGACTGCCATGGGGTACAGCTGAAAATAAGTTTCATCAGTAAAATTATTTTATAAATTCCCAGAGACTTTCAGAAAAGCTCCTCAGAGAATGATTTCCTATAAAAGTACTTCCTCTCTATAAATTATTTTTATATTTCAAGTCATTACATTTGTTCTACATGATTCTTTTCTATGTACAACATATAACATAGAGTATAGACTTCTTGAAGAATCAGGGAACACCTAAGAAAAAACAGGGGTTTTGGAAAATATCCAAGGCTCTGTTTTTTTCCTTCTTCTGTTCCTGAGATTTGTGGGAGTAAGAAGATACTGTAATCTGCAAAATAATAATAATTACAATAATAATACAAATGTCCCACGCTTTATAATTATTGTTGCTTCTATGACCCCCAAACATAATTTCATGTTTTACCTTAGAAGTGTAGGGGAACAGAATATGTCACTCGAAAATAGAGCTCTTTGGCATAAGGACTAATTTGAGCTGATTAATTTGAGAAACAGCAGATGCAAAAGAAGCTCTGAAAACAATGGAAGTTCCTCTTTTGTAAGAGAACTGTACAATTATATATAAAAAAAATTCTCACTTGTTAGGATGCCTCTGTATCAGGGAGAGAAGGATGACTGAATTATAAAGGAATTTCCTCAATGGAAAAGACACTGACAAATCAATGTACCATTGTTTACAATGCTTTTCCTGGTGACATCCTGTAACTGTTCCTCCTCCATACCACCTATGATCCCTCACCCCAATCATACTTTTCTTTCTTTTCCCTTTCGCTGAAGATGGTATTTAAGGTGGTCACATAGGTCATCTAAGAGAGTCATTAACTTTCCCTGGTTATCTCTCATGTATTCAAGGGGGTATATACGTTGTTTTGCCTCAGGCAGGCAAATTAAGTTCAGAGTCTGAGATCGTCTTTGCAAATAATTTATTTAACACAGTTTCACTGTGGAAATGATAACAATTTCCCAAGTCAATAGCATACAGGATAATGTCTTTTAATAATACAGTAAAGAAATTGCATACTGGAAATCAATGACAGATTAGTTATAATAACGTTCCAGACAAGGGGAGATGAAAGAACTAATGTCTATATTTAATTTAAGGTGTTCTTTTCTATCAGTTGGTTCTCAAGAGAGTCCGCTGAATCAACCAAAAGCATGAAGTTACAGTTCCTTGTTGCTAGAGCATGTTGCTAAGGAATGAAGCCACTGGTATTGGTGGTCTCAAGATAACTTTTGCCAGGGGCCACTGTGGTATTCACCACTGCTGGTAGGTAAAGTTTCTTTATCCAAGGAGAAGGTAATGCCCCAAGGTCTTTAGCAAGTTATTTAGATCAGCAGACTGAACACTCTTGGATAGTACTACAAATTCTCAGTATTGTCCCCTAACCATAGTTGCTTCTCTACATGTTCTTATCAGTAAACCCCCAGCTGTAACCTTCACAGCTGAGCCACTGAGTGCTTATCAAACCATAACTATCAGTGAAAGCATTGTGACACACATCTTCACTTATATCAAAACAACTTTACTTATAAAATCAACTTTTTGTCATAAATAAGTGAATTTGAAAGCATATATAACCAATACACAACCCATGGGCTTAAGCTTTTGTTTGTTTTTCTCTTGTTAATCTGTCTTTTATTATAGGGTGTCTGCAGCCAAGAATTCAGAAAGGTAGAAGGAAATTATTTTTTCTCTCCAACTGAGGAAAAATGATTAAATATTTCCCTGATAAGATCTGTAGTACTCAAGAAACACATTATAGTAAGACCTATCCTTTCCCATGTAAATGCATTTCAAAGGACATTCACCGTGGTACAAATAAAAGGCTTCAAACTCCATTGAGGTAGTAATAGGTTTTATGAATTCCTCTGAATCACCAAGATTGGTTAACCCCAGCTATGACCTATAACCCTTCAAGTCCTTATATTTGCATTTCTTGGGGATTTATATTGTGAGTTTCATTGGGCAGAATGGAAGATATTTGAGCCCACCATTCAGATTCTTTGTGCTCTTACTTTTCTTCTGAAGCCGTTTGCCCATTGCGACTTTAGTTTCCTTAGAGTGTTAGTGAAACTACTTCTGTAAACCTTTTCAGGAGGGAAGAAATGTGTGAAGTCAGCACAGAGTAAAATTCCAGTAAAGATAGTTTTCTAGCCTTTTGACTGATCTTGCTTATGATCACTGTTTCTCTTTGAGCAAAAGCTATTACACAACGATTAGTTTCCATAGCTTAAGTATCCTCAACAGCATTGCCCTTTGGGACTGTAGATGGGTTAGTTGCTGCCAAGTAAATGGGATGAGCTCCCAGGCATGTTAATGTTTTATTTGTTTGTTTCTCTTAAGTGTGCCGGAGGTGTTTGAAGAAAGCATTTTGGATTGCAGTCATAGAATCCATAAAGTCTTGCCCCTAGGTCAAATTAAAATAAGAAGTGGCAACATTTGTTTTTGACACTTTCTCACCTTTTACACTTTTCTCTCTCTTAAAGTCCTTGCTATTCCATCAATGTCTCTTTTCCCAGAGAACTGGGATTGTGCCCCGTCGTTCCAGAGGTGCTAGATACTTGTGTCCTCTGCTGCCCTACTTGTCCTTACTGCCCCTGCCGACCCCACATGCCCCAACCCCCTCCACCACCCACCAGACCCCTGCTTCACATCCTGCCCACCCCCCATTACCCACTCAATATACTTCCCGCACATGCCTGTCTTTCCCAATGCACCACACCCAGTATATAGCATTAAAAGATAAACTGAGGCATATCAAACTTTTAAAAATTTTATTTGAGCACAAACTGATTTGGATCAGGTAGCATCCCATCTGGCAGAAAGAACGGAGCTCCCAGGAGGTGTGCAGAATGAAAACCTTTTATAGGCAGAGGGGGCTGGAGTAAGAAAGTGGCCCTGGGCAGAAAAGTGGGTTGTTACTGCAAAGTTCCTAGTGTTGGTCAGGTGAGTCCTGGCTGACCGGTTTAAAATTCCATTTCTGGGAGAATAAAAACCGTAAGTTAAGTCTCAGTTTGGTGACAGAGGGCTTAGCATCAGCAACTCCATTTTGCCGAGTTGTCTTGTTTTTAACAATAGTTTAATAAAACTCTTAATATAGTACCTGATTCACTGTAGGCACTCCATAAATATTACTAAAGTCTTTCTTCCCTCCTTTCCTTTTCCCATTTCTCCAAGCTTTTTGGGATCATAAAAGAGTATACGCTAAGAGGACAAAATAAAGTTACCCAAAGTTTGCATTAGCCACAGGAGAACTTGGATTTTGCTGAGGGAGAGAAGAAGGGTTTCATGAAGTCTCAGTTTTGTGACTTAAAAAGTAAATCTTGCCCTCGCAGGATGGCTTTGTTGGTTAGAGCATCATCTCTAATCACAGAGGTTACCAGTTCAATCCCCAGTCAGGGCACATACAAGAATAGATTGATGTTCCTCTCTGTCTGTCTCTCCCTTCCTCTCTCTAAAAAAATTAATAAATAAAACAATTTTTTAAAGAAAATTAACAAAATAAACATTTTAAAAATAAATAAATCTTTTGCACTTTTTACTTTAGTAAAAACAATATGTGTACCTTTAAGTTTTTATTTTACTTTATTATACTGAGAATTTAGGAACCTTCAGTGTCTGACACAGTGCCACTCAAAGCACCTGTCTGCATGCCAACAGGTGGGAGGCCAACCTCTCCTGAGCTGCTCCTCACATGGCGGAAACACCAGCAAAAGGGTCTTTTTCAATAGGCTGCATATTTTCCATTTACCCCACACTTGGCATAGTCTTCCCCAGGAAATGTTTTATATGTATTTCCATGTAGTTTCCCTCCTTTCTAGGCCTCCCGCTTTACAGCAAAGGAGCGGCTCTCAGGGTCTGAGAAGAGTTATAAATGGTCCTTGTTGCTCTTTAAAAAAAAGGAAGAAGTGTAATTGCCCACTTCACTTCCTCAACTGCTGTTACTGGATTTCCAAGGCTTTGCTGAAGGGGGTGAAAAAAGGACCGGGCAGGAGGATGAACGTGTTTCTTTGACCAGACGCTGGCTGCAGCCAGAGGAAGCATGCAGGACTCAGCCACTGCAATTTGCCTGCATAATTCCCTTCTCTTCTATCAGGCTCCTGAAAGGGAGAAAAGATACTGAGTTGGTTAAAATTCAAGTAAAATTCTAGAGAAGTAGAAGCAAACAGCAAGAGCAATGAGCATTTTAAGGTCTCCAGACTTTTCCTATCTCTCCTGATTCTAGTCTCTGGGTTCCTGTTTTTGTCTTAACTATTTTCCTTAGTTAGTACTTCAGTTAGTTGAGGTGAACAGTGTATGCTACTATAGTGGCTTAAACAAATCGGGGTAAATTTTTCTCTCCAAACAAAAAGGTCCAAAGAAGGCAGTTGACAGTTTTGGTTCCCCTGTTTAGTGATACTATCAGAGCCCCAAATTCAAACTCCTGTTTCATTTTTTTTTTATTTTTTGTTTTAGCTTTGGAAAATTGCATTTTGTCATCATATTCTTCCCTCCAGAGATAATAGATGGCTGTTAACTGCTTCAAACATTGCATTCGCATTCAAAGGAGGAAGAAGAGACAGATAAGGGATGCCTAGGCACCTTTGATTAGAAAAGCAAAAAAAAAAAAAAAAATTCCAGAAAAGTTAATTGATTTAGTTAACTGAACAGAACAGTATTGCATGATCACTCCCTATTATAAAATGACCCAACTGTGTGTTGGTTTTCTTTGTCTTTATTGTAGAAACAGACAAGGGAGGGACCAACCCCACACTATACAGAACTGTGATTTTGTAAACTTGATCTTTGGTAGAGGAAAAAAAAACGCCAATATTTTTCTCTATTCTCTTAAGTTCTGTGATAGGGGACTACAAATTGAACTGAAAAAAAAAAAGACATAATAAAAGCAAGAGAAAAGAGAGGTTTATTCACAGATGTGTACATGGGAGTTCACAGAAAAATGTGAGCCAAGAAGGTGGTTAGAATGTGGGGCTTTTATGCCTCTTAATAGGGGATAGGAAGAAGTGAGGCCCCTCTGGGAGATAAAGTGAATTTTAGAAGAAGGAGAAAGGGCACTTACAGAATAACAAATGATTTTGTTGAGAAAAGAAAGAAATGAAGGAAGGAAAGGAGGAAAGAGAAAGGAAGGAAGGAAGGAAGGAAGGAAGGAAGGAAGGAAGGAAGGAAGGAAGGAAGGAAGGAAGGAAGGGGAGGAAAGGGAGGAAATGGAGGAAAGGAAAGAAGGAAGGGGAGGAAAGGGAGGAAATGGAGGAAAGGAAAGAAGGAAGGAAGGAAAGAAGGAAAAGAGAGAAAGACCCTTAGGAGAATAAATGGAATATGTATTTTGTGACAATGTTTCCATTCAGTGTGGACTGCTCATCTCTCAGAATGCAAGATTAGAGTTGCTTAGAGATATTTATGACAACTGAGTTCTTTCTGGGAAGCTCTGCTTTTTAAGCAGATACAAAATTATAGGAACTCAAACGGGTTCAGCTCAAAATATTTTTTTTTATACCACATTGGCTTATTATGAACTACTCTATCCTCAATCTTGATTTTAGTTTCTTATTTCAGAAAACCCTAGCAACTTTGCCTAGTGATTCAATATTCTTAATCTTGAATTGCTCTAAGACTTCATCAAACCTCACAACAGCATATTTTCAAGAAGGACCTGAATCCCTCTTCTGACACACCAGACCATTTGGATTAAAATAAGTGGCTATATAGTTATTAAATTAAAAACTTGTTTGGGTGAAGGCATAAAAAAAATACCCAAGGTGACCCCTGTGCTGAAGGGCAATCATACATAAAAGATAATTCATTTCACTGAGTGTTACTATTTCTTCCCCTTGCAAATATTTAATTATCCCGGACAATCTATAAGAAAAATACATGATCATTTGCCACTAAATGAATGGACCTAAATTACTACTTGGCCCTGCCCACTGCTGAATTCTGCCTCCTGTTTCTGATAACGTTTACCTTTGCTCTTCCCTTAGTATCATCATCATGACTGCAGAAGCAGGAGTGCTTCCCTCTGCCTTTGGTTAGGGATGCCCACCTAGAGAAAGAGCCGATTCCTTTAGAGAAAAAGTTCCTGAAAATTATTTGCATGTAATTGTTTAATTCTGTGACATTTATTCTTCTCTAATAAGCACACAGAATGCTTTATTACCCAGTCTTTCCAGTGTTGAGTTATTTAGAAAACATTTTATAGCAAAGCTGTTATTACAAAAATTAGAACATAAGTAAAATTTATACTTCTGTTTCAAGGTGGAGCAAAGGTGATTTCCTTAAATGTATTATCCACCGCTTATCTAAAATTAGTCATAACTCAGGGTCAGAAATGAAACAGCCTGTGTCCACATTCTGGAATCTTCTAGTACTTTAATTTTATAATTCTTATAAGTGCACTGTGGCTTCCCTTCTATGGATCAGCCCCCAAACAATTTGTGAATCAGCTCCCAAAACAGTTTGTGGCAGGGGAAAGCCAGATGGTGATGGTATGCTATTACAGCCTTTTTCAACCAAGGTTTGTCAAGAGAATTAAGTCCTCTTGTCCAAGATTTACATGACTGTTATGAATTAACTTCTCCATTATGACTCTGGAATGGTACCAGCTATGTACCATCCCTGTAAGAATTGAGTAAATAGTCACACATCTTATTTTACTCTTCCTGTGGTCCAGATGTGTCTCAGTTAAGAAAGGCTCTCTGGGAGTCAGTTGCAGCTAAGCCTGTGAGGAGCCTCATGCGTGACTGGAGACAAGTTATTTAATTTTCTTGCCTTAGTGTCCTAATCTAAAATAAATAAATTAAAAAAATTGATTGCTTCAGATTAATTACAAGATGCCTTCTAGCTATGATGAAAAAAATCTGTTCTATGTAAGGCTGTTCCAGGAAAGGTTGGGATCTTAGGAAACCAAATTAAATACTGTGTTTAGTCTCATGAAGTTCTTTTTGCATTCCACTAAAGAAAAAAAAAGAATAGAAATTAAAGAAAAATATTTTCTGTGTAATTTTTCTCTTTCCACTCTGTCCTCATCATACTCTCTACCTTGTCTTTCACTTCTGCTTTGAAATCACAGATGCTGAGGGAACCAAACCTTCATATAGTTAAATAGTCTTTGGTCTTTAGAAATTGCAAAGGATTAAGTTCTCTGATGCTGCTAGGTTGAGAACAAGTTTAGAACTTGCCCCACTACATCCATGGCTCACCTGTTTTTCTCACCAGCTCTGTCTGTTTTTCTCCCCAGTTCTGTCTGTCTTTCTCTAAAACTGCCTAAATTTGAAAATATAAACACTGTCAGTTCCCCATTGATCCTCCTAATGTGCAGAGATGTTTGGAGACATGAGTAGTGTCAGAAGTTATAGCAACTGCCATGTGTGTGTGTGTGTGTGTGCCATATACTGTATACATATATATAATATATATTATATATATATATCTACTGCTCACAAAAATTAGGGGATATTTTATAACTTTATATTTATTTTGAAATATCCCCTAATTTTTGTGAGCAATATATATATATATATATGAATATCTGATATAAAAATCGTAACATTTGTCTGATTATCTGCATATTATCTCTATTTTCTTTCCCCTTTACACATTCAGGGTAAGGAGAGATCAGTTAATAAAAAGAATAAATAGTGAGAAATTTGATTCTAAGCAACTTTTCCATTAACTTCTGTGCTGTTCTAATTAGTCCCTGTTTCTTGGTGAATGAGGATAAACAATTAGGAAGAGGGCTTCAAAATAATCAGGTACATTCAGAAATTGACATCACAACCAATTTGTATAACCAGTACAGATAAATGCATATGAGGCTGACAGTAGTAGAGAGCTTTAAGATATTTACAAAAATCTTTCATTCTCCTTTATAGAGATAAACTATTAGAAATAATATAGGAGAGTGGGAAATATGTTTTAAGCAGCACACTAAAGCTGAATATGAACTGTGTGGGAAAATGCCATGGTTATTTATTGATGTCTGCCATTACTCAGGTTAAGAGAGAAAGAGCATGACTCTTTTCTGGCCTTGTAGATTCCTTAACTGACTGCCTTCAAGTAAATTAGATGTAGCCTACAAAACAGAACTAATAAAATCCCGATGATACACAATGTTGCTTGTATGCAACTGATTTAGATTCTGTATTCTGAATCCTAAAAATTACTATTATATTACTAGAATTTTTGAATAAAATATTAACATACTATTAGCCAAAATGGTTGGACAAATGACCTTCAGTGTTGCCTTTAGCCCAGAAATTTTATGATCCAATGAAACATTGATTTTCTCTAAGTAGCTTTATTTGCCTCCTTATTTTTATCTTAACACATTTTTAATAGGAAAGGCTATCTGAAGTGTGTCAGTAAAATATATTACTCAGTAAGATTATTAGCTGATATCTTACCATAAAGGCCAGAGATGATATGTTTAAAGTTCTAAAAAAAATAAAATAAAAACCTCAATTAAGAATTTTATACCCAGCAGAACTATCTTTCCAAAAATGAAGGTGGGATTAAGACATGCCCTGATAAACAAAAGCTAAGGGACTTTATACCTAGTATACTTGTCCTATAGGAAATGCTAAAGAGAGTTCTTCAGGCTGAAGTGACAGAATACCAGTAAAAGTAACCACATATTTTACCATAATTTAAAAAATGTGAAAAGTTATCCAAAAGTAGTTTTCCCTTGAAATATACATTGTTAACCTGTTGATTCAATTCTGGCTAAATTTTAATGCAGAATTCTATAATTTTATAGGAAAAGAAACAAATGTGCTAACATTTAAGAGAATTATAGGGAAGTACTGTATCACATATAAAATGTTTTTATTTTTATCACATTATTTATTGCTAAATTTGTTTATAATTTATAAATAAATGGATTCTGAATTTGTGTTTCTTTGAAAGCAATAACTTTCTTTTGCTGTGCCCTGTCAGTCTGTTTGGTACAAAACACAAAATTAAGTGACCCTCCAGAGGGCTGCAGAGTGCCAACCATCAACAAAGAGCTTAGGCCCAGCAATGAGGAAAAGAGCCTAGGATGAAGACTGTTAGTCTTTCACTGAGCCCTTAGGAATAAACAGTCGGAAAATTTTGTTTGATAACAATGACTTCTGTCATGTTCTATAAACATCAAATATATGTAAAAAATGTCATTACATCAATCTGTTCATCTGTAAATTTTTCTTATGAATCAATTATATACAAAGTGTGAGGCTCTATATTGTGCTAAATATAAGATCTTTGTATCAGGCAAAGATCCAGCTTGTAAGAAACATATATTATACTTTGACTGGTGAGAACACATAACTAGCAAAACAAAGTATATATGAAAATTCTAAGTAAATATTTTATTATAAATACTAAAATTCTCTTATTATATATAAATTACGAATAATTTTCCTTAAGATCAATATAGCCTAGGTTTAGAGTCAGAATCTCTTGGGTTCCAAGCCTATTCCCACCATTTGTTACTTATGTCACTTTGGCATTTAATCTCTGTAATATTTTTCTTATTTGAAATGGAACTAGTGTAGTATCTTCTTTGTCAAATTATTGTGAAACTAAATCATATTGTGTATGTGTATTTGTCAGGTTCTGGTGAAATAACACCTCACAACAAGCAACTCTCAAATCCCAGTCATTCCTTTAGTGCTTATATGGTACAGGCAGATTCTGGCTCAATCAGGATGAGTTGAATTGGGTTCAAATCTGCTCCACACATTTCATTGTGGATTCAGACTTAAGAAACTGAAATTACTCACAGTCCATCTCTATAAAAAATTTATATATACTATAAAAGGGTAAGCAGAAACAGGTAATGCCTTTTGAAACCTGTAAGGTATATTTCCCCACTGAGAAAGAAGGAAGGGGCTGGAGCCACAAAGTGTGGAATAGTAAAGGCTTTATTGAGTACCGCGCTGCCCGGATGATGTTCTCTGGTCCCGGGGGTCAGAGGTCAGAGAAGTCACAAGGAATGACCCACCTGAGAGGTCATTTAAAGGATCCTTAGGGTGGTCAAGCTAATATGATGTGGTGAAATCTCACTGGCTGATGGAGAGGTCGCTCTTTTCCAAAGGGCTCCTGGGAAGTTTCTTTTGGCGTGCTTGGTTGTGGGCGGTCCTAGCCAAAGTTCCTGGGACTGAGTTCCTCATGTGACCTTCCCCCATTATCCACCAACCTTATAAAACCTTCACTCAGAACTGGAAAATATTACATGGGTCAAAGCAAGTCACATGGGCAAGCGCAAAGTCAATAGGGTAAGGAAGTATACACTAATCTCTGGGACACCATGGCAAGACTAGAGAGATAAATGTAGTTTTATGAACAAATAAGACACTTTGTCACAGTGTATAAAGTGTGTTACATGGAGTTGACCGCACTCTTCCCTCAAATATTTTCTGTTATTGCTGTTATCAGTATTTTCTGTCCATTATCATTTAATTTTTTACTAATCTGTTTGCACAGGTCCAAATACAAATTATAAAACTAATAACTGGCATACCTTGGAGATATGGGTTCAGGTCCAGACCATTGCAATCAAGCAAATATACCAATAATTACACAATTTTTTCAGTTTTCCAGTGCATATAAGAGTTATGTCTATACTCTACTGTAGTCTATTATGTGTGTAATACTATTAGGTCTAAAAAATTGTACATATCTTAATTACAAAATACTTTATTGTTTAAAAACACTAATCATTATCTGAGCCTTCAACAAGTCATAATCTTTTTCTTAGTGGAGGGTCTTACTTTAGTAAGGTCAAGGATCACTGATCACAGATCACCATAACTAACAAAAAAATAATAAAAATGTTTGAAATATTGTGAGAATTCACCAAAATGTGATGCGGAGACACAAAGTGAGCAATCACTGTTGGAAAAATGGCGGTGATAGCCTTGTTTGAGGCAAGGTTGCCATAAACTCTCAATGTGTAAATAATGCAATATCTGTGAAGTGCAATAAACCAAAACACAATAACACAAGGTATGCCTCTATTATAAAAGAGGGTAGACCGGTATAAAGACCACGTGTCTGAGTGTGCCTCCAAAGTGTGTAGGGTTCTCAGAAGTACTTTCCCTTCCATCGGATGCAGCATCCTTCTTCAGCTTTCTTCTGTTATGCCATCTTTGATCACAGAGGCTGAAAAATATTTCCTCTACGTGAGCATTCTCCAATAAAAATATAATGTTTGTCACACAAGTGATGTAGTATTTTCTAATAGTCATATTAAAAAAGTATTCCAAAATGTTGAATAAAACTGTTCAAAATATCATTTCAACAGGTAACAGATATATAAAAAATTACTGAGAAATTTATTGCGTGATTTTACATTTTTTCTTCACACTAAGTCTTCAATGTCCAGTGTGTAGTTTATAGTATAGCACACCTTAATTTAATTTCTCCATATTTCAAGTACTCAATAGCCACATAGAGCTTTGGTTACCCTATTGAAGAGTACAGCTCTACACTGTTCCTTTTCTTTGTCATTTGTAACTGTGTGTATGCTTTCTTAATTCCACTGGGATGAATGCTTTTCCTTTTGTCTCTTCCACAATTCTTCTGATGATTGTTTGGATTTTCATCTTAATCCAGGTTTGACCAGGCATTAAATAAATACACCAGTTAGAGGAAGAGTTAAAGAAATAAACACACTGAGGTACAGATGAAAAAATTTATAGACTAAACCTCAAGTTTTGTCTGAGGATGTATAATTGTACCCTGGGCTTCCTCAGACTACCTTAAATAACATTTGGAGGATAGAGTTTCTTAGAGTGTAATAACACATTCAAATGGTTTTCTTAAGTCATTAATTTGACCAACCTACAAAGCCAAAAGTTCTCTGTGTCATAAGGTAGGTGAATTTTACTGAAGCAACTCAGCACAACTTATTTTTATAGATACTACTTAACTGAAATGCCTGTAAGGATGTTATGTGCCTATAAATAAATCCATAAGAAGCAACAGTGCATGGAACGCAGTAAATGGTGGGAAGAAGCAGAGCAGTATCTAGTGAGACTAGATATGAAATAGGAAGGGCAGCTCATGATCTGTAGGTTAGAATATATTAGGTTCCAATGACAAATGGTTGTCTATAGCCATTCGGGTTACTGACAGTCAGGATCTTGAAGTCTTCTTTTTATACTAAACTACCTAAAAATGGTTTGTGAAAGTCTGGGTAGTTATGCTCTAAGTGCTAAGGGATACAGAGAAGTATAATAAAAATAAAATTAGTATATTTCCTATGACTGTTTCCTAAGTTGAAATTTTGTTATAAACTTATATTATGAGTGAGACACAACAATTTAATACTAGGTATATTAAGATGATTTTAAGACTCCTTTTAAAAACACACATAAATCTGCTCATAAACCTAGAGAGTATCCCAATCTTAGGATCTGTGTGAACATACCACTTAGACACATGGTTTCCTGCTAATGCATGTTAAGTTGTTCTTTCCGGAGAAGGCTCAGTAGAGCACTCTGGCTTTGATCAGACACTCTGAACTTCAAAACTGGTTCTTCCATTTACTGTTGTAAATCCCTGGACAGGCAAGTTCAGCTCCTAAGTTTTAGGCTTTTTAAAAAATTATTTTTAATGGATATAATAATACTAAGTCCCTCATAGGCATGGTTAGTCTTGCATATACTAAGTATGTTAACTACTGTTGTTAATAATTTTAATTTTTTTTTATTTTACTTATTCACTTTTTTAGAGACAGAGAGAGTAGGGAAATGAGCAGGAAGCATCAACTCTCATATGTGCCTTGACAGGCAAACCCAGGATTTTGAAACAGTAACTTCAGCATTCTAGTTTGACATTTTATCACTGTGCCACCACAGGTGAGGCCAAATGTTGTTAATGATTTTAAAGGAAAAATCTCTGCCTATTTTTGAAAAATCTGCAAAATCTCATTTGTACCTGCAAAAGGGAATATAATGCCTACTGCAGTGAAACACTGGATAAGCTGCCTGAACGTACAGCTTTCTTCATGCCTTATCTTGCCTTGCTTTCTAAAACCTCATCTTAAACTGACACACCCATGAAGAAATAAGGACCTACTTGGCACATTGCAGTGAACATGCCAAATGTTTTGAAACTGGGCATTATTCATTATCTATCTTTTGGTTTAAAAGTTAGAAGAAGCAGAAAAAACAGCCTTGGAAATTTACAGTCATCCCTCATTTGTGTTGTTAGGTCTCATTGATGCCAGCAACTTCTGACTGCCATATCTTAGAATTGTTTCTCAATTAAGCCGAAGTCATTGTTTTGTTGGAATCTATCAATTGTGTGAAAGATGCAGATGATGATTATACCAGTTTTCACATCTCAGATAACATCTCAGATCATAAGGGAGCGAGAAAGGTGGTCTTATAAGGCAATTAACTGCTTTATCCTTCATGAACTGAATTAACAATATAGTTTTCAACATAGCCAGTCTAGTTGATTGTTTCCATTTGCAACCTGATACTTTGTTCTCAACTGCTATCTAGTAAAGGATAATTAAAGACACATTTATCGCGCCAGCAAGAAAGTTTGCCCGGGTGCTGAGGATGGCTCTGTGGCTCCTGCCTCAGGAGCTAGAATGGCTCTGATTGTGGTAGAGCAACGCCCCAGATGGGCAGAGCATCGCCCCCTTGTGGGCATGCTGGGTGGATCCTGGTGGGGCGCATGTGGGAGTCTGTCTGACTGCCTCTCCGTTTCTAGCTTCAGAAAAATACAAAAAAAAATGTTGCTTTTACAGTTAAGGAAAAATTGCAATCCAATGTGATTTATATTTGCATAATATCCTGTAGCAATATCAGAGAACACTTTGCAGGGACTTAGGGGGAGGGGGGCAAAGAGGGTGCAATGGGGGACATGTGGGTGTGGAGGTGAGGGTGTTATATTGAATAGGACACTTCAATCCACGTTAACACAATAAATTAAAATAAATAAAACATTATAAAAATATTAAATATGATAATGTGTTCACAAAGACTTATTTAAAAAATTAATCATGAGGTAAATGTATGTTCTCATTTGTGTAGAAATAGAAATATGTAAAATAGAAATATGTAAAAAAAAGACACAGAGGAAAATTATTGCAATTGGGCTTTATAGGAGGAAAAGGTCATGAATAATCACTGTCAAATAAAGCGGTTAGCTTATTTTATCAACTTGTTTGAACACAATTAGCCTATCTTTCCTTGGAAGTGGTTAACATATGATGGAGGCAAATCTGCCAAGTACATGTTGTATGGCATTATTCAGACACTAACTGACTTCTTAACCAAGGGATCCACTTTCCACCTTGTTGGATATAACAACAAGGAGAAATAGCATTTTAAAATTCAAATTTGCTTTTTCTACTAACTGTGGATCAAGTCAATCAAAATAAGTGATAAAATTTTATATAAAGGAAAGACAAGTTTCCACAGGAAAGCAAAATAAAATCTATAATCATCATTCATTCAACTTATGGTTTATGAATACCAATATGCCCAGTTTAAAATCATATTAATGAACTTTGTGGTTCAATGATTATTTTTCGGATAATTCTGACATCAGCCTTAAGACTTAAAAAGTATTCATTTCAGCCACCCAAGACAACCCTTGTGAGTAAGTTCTCCTGTTTACTAAACTTGTTACCTACCCCAAAAAAAGCATTTCAAGTCACTCAATTTTATTTCAATTTTAAACAGTCAGATGCAACCTGAGAAGCTATAAGGTGACTGACCAGTTTGCCTGAGACTGAGGGTTAGGATGGTTTGTACCACATAATATAAAACTCAAAGACATAGCAGAGGAAGGATGAGTATTTAAAATAAACACCTTCTGTAAAGTGAAAAAGGCTGAGTCATTCATTATGACATGAAAAAATGCTGAAAATCATTAGTCATTGGGGAGATGCGAATTATAACCACCATGAGTTACTACTAAACACCTGTTGGAATAGGTCCAAAGAAAGAAGTGACAACAAAAGTGCTAATAAGTATATACGTAAGCCAACTGGAACTCTCATATATTGCTAATTAAGATGCAGAATTGGTGTAACCACTTAGGAAAACAGTTTGGCAATTTCTTATAAAGTTAAATGTTTGTTTACATTATCTAGCAATCTCACTTCCAGGTATTTACCCAAGAAAAATAGAAACACATGTTCACAGAAAAGCCATACACAAATTGTTTTAGTGGCATTATTACCAAAACTGGGAATAAACCAAATTTTCATGAAGAATAGATAAATAAATTGTTGTACACCTGTAAACTGAAAGACTAATTTCAAAAAGCATACCTAATAAAGAAGCTACTGAAGTTATTCAATATTGATGAATCTCAAATGCACAATGCCATGTAAAAAAATTCAAGATCAAATAGAGAGGTGCTATATAATTCCAGTTATATGACAGTCTAAAAATATCAACACAACAGGGACAGAAACAGGTCAGTGCTCGCTTTAGGTGAGGGTAGGGGATTGGCTATAAATGAACATGGAAAATTTTGGGTGTGAAGAAAATACTTCATATTTAGATCACGGTGGTAGTTATATAACTATGTACTGATCAATATTCATAAAATTGTATACAGGAAAAGGCAATTTTTACTGTTTGTAAATTATAATTCAGTAAACTTGATTTTAAAGAGAGAAAAAAAAATGATAGAAATAACAGCATTTCCCTTGTGGTGATCCAAGACGGCCTTCTGTTACATAACACAGTTTCCTTCAAAATGGTAAAATTAAATTACATTCTTTTTTTTTCTTTTCTTTTTTTTCTGAAGCTGGAAATGGGGAGAGACAGTCAGACAGACTCCCACATGTGCCCGACCGGGATCCACCCGGCACATCCACCAGGGGCGACGCTCTGCCTACCAGGGGGCAATGCTCTGCCACTCCGGGGCGTCGCTCTTTTGCGACCAGAGCCACTCTAGCGCCTGGGGCACAGGCCAAGGAGCCATCTCCAGCGCCCGGGCCATCTTTGCTCCAATGGAGCCTCGCTGCAGGAGGGGAAGAGAGAGACAGAGAGGAAGGAGAGGGGGAGGGGTGGAGAAGCAAATGGGCGCTTCTCCTGTGTGCCCTGGCTGGGAATCGAACCCGGGACTTCTGCATGCCAGGCCGACGCTTTACCACTGAGCCAACCGGCCAGGGTAAATTACATTCTTAAATCTCACAAAAATGTAGTCTTGGTTGACATTGTAAAGAAAATGCTCATTATCATCTCTTTAATATCTACCACAGCACTGGGCACAGAGTGCTTAGAAAACCATAAAGGTATCCATATGCCAAGTTTCTGACAGTTTGATTGTGTGTGTCTAAGGTAGATTGATTTCATTACTGACTGATCTTGAAGGCATTCTGTTATTTTCAAGTAAGGAAAAAAACAACAACTAGTAACTGGCAGAATTTCTTTTGTTTCCACGATATTATTTCTAACATGAAGAAAAGTGTTGATTAAATTATGTTTGATGAATCTACATTGAGTGTATTTTTTATCTGTTTCTACCTTTAAGCTTTTAACTTGAATCTTGGGATTAAGCCCATTTGATAAGTGATTGGGGAAAATGAAATATTTGTAAAAGAGATGATAAAAAGAGACAGAAATAAAAACTGAAGGCATGTTCAGTTTAGATGATTAGACTGAGGTAACCAGTGAACTAAAATAGCAGTAAAAATATATGAGACATAGGAGATTATTTTTCTGTAGAAGAGTAAGACACCAAAGCCATTAAAACACAGGAGTGTAAATTCAAAGACTTAGAAAGTTGATATTAAGAGTTAGGAAGTGTTTTGTAATGGGAGATGTAACTGAAGGTCATGTTCTTGAGATTAAATGTGTGGAAGATAGTTGCTAACATGAGGTCAATCAATATGTAACAATAAATTCATATATAAGATCACTGTGTAAATATATGATAAGATAGAAATGCAGAAAAATTGTATTTTAGCACAGGAAAGACAACTATTGAGAAAGAGAGGGCAAATCAGCAAATACCAGATGGTCTACTTAGGGAGTATTTAGATTTTGGGGACCTCAAAGCTTATACAATTTAGGAGACACTCTTTAAGAAACAACACTATGGAAATAAGCAAATCAGAAAAAAACAGGAACTGCATTATTCCATACGTAGGTGGGACATAAAAGTGAGACTAAGAGACATTGATAAGAGTGTGGTGGTTATAGGGGGGAGGGGGGAGAGGGAGAGGGGGAGGGGGAGGGGGAGGGGCACAAAGAAAACTAGGTAGAAGGTGACAGAGGACAATCTGACTTTGGGTGATGGGTATGCAACATAATTGAACAAGAAGATAACCTGGACATGTTATCTTTGAATATATGTATCCTGATTTATTGATGTTGCCCCATTAAAAAAATAAAATATTTTTAAAAAAAGAAATAACACTATGAATAAAAAATTTGATATAAAAGTGAATATTTATTTGGAATGAGAAAATTTTTTTTATAAAATTAACAAATTTGTGTAATATTACACATATTACAGAATCCAGAAAAAAGAACTTTATTTTGTTTCATATTATTTGATTGCCCTTTAATATAACAAATATTATTTTATTATATCATTCTCTATAAAGAGAATAGAAAAATAATTTTTTTTCTAGCATCACTGGTCAAAACATTTTTGTCATCTGTAGTTTAGAAAAGTCTTTTTGCTTTATAACTCATTGTTGGCAATGTCATATAAATGATTAGGATTGGTGTCAAAGTAGGGACTATTCTCCCAAGTTCATTTCATATATGAGCTGCTAGCAAACATAATTGCTGTTTGTAGTACTCCTATACAGATTTAAGCCCTTTAAAGAAGAATTTGGATTTGGATATATCCTGTTTTGTCCATCAAAAAGAAAAAAAACGGCCCTGGCCGGTTGGCTCAGCGGTAGAGCGTCGGCCTGGCGTGCGGGGGACCCGGGTTCGATTCCCAGCCAGGGCACATAGGAAAAGCGCCCATTTGCTTCTCCACCCCCCCCCCCCCACCTTCCTCTCTGTTTCTCTCTTCCCCTCCCGCAGCCAAGGCTCCATTGGAGCAAAGATGGCCTGGGCGCTGGGGATGGCTCCTTGGTCTCTGCCCCAGGCGCTAGAGTGGCTCTGGTTGCGGCAGAGCGACGCCCCGGAGGGGCAGAGCATCGCCCCCTGGTGGGCAGAGCGTCGCCCCTGGTGGGCGTGCCGGGTGGATCCCGGTCGGGCGCATGCGGGAGTCTGTCTGACTGTCTCTCCCCGTTTCCAGCTTCAGAAAAATACAAAAAAAAACCCCACAATACTTTTGTATTACTACTTATGAATATATTCTTGACATGAAACAACTTTTTTCACAATATGTGGTAAGACAGAATCTTCTGCTATAATTTTATATAGGAAATGATTAGAAAAAAATAGCCACAGGCTATTTTATATATTATATAAATAATATTATATATTATATATATAATATTTTATATATTTCATACTTCTTTCTCTTCCTCTACCCACATACCTCCACAGTAAACACCTCCATATTATGATACCAACATTCATATCATAATACAAACTATGACTACAGATGTCAAATAGCCCCAAAAGTAGACCCCACAATACTAAGCCTAAACTAAATGTATCCTTGATTCAACTATGACTAACCAAATCTTCAAAATACCACGGCCACTATGAGGCAAACCAACACAAACAAGGAAAAGCGTGAAGTAGGACAATCTTAATGCTTTACAGATATGTCAGGCTTTCAAATTTTACTAAAACATCTGACCATGTAAACAAATTGCTAGAACATGCCCCAGGGTCAACAATGGTTCCTGACGCTTAACAGTTCAATATTCATCTACTCAGAAAAATGCTATTTAGAAAAGGACACAGTGTAGCATTCCCTTTTTGTGAAATGCATGTAAAATATGTAGAAAAAACTCCGTTTCTAAAGTTGTAAAATTTAACATATGTTGAGGAAGTGCATGTATTAGTCTCCAAAAGCTGCCAAAACAAAATACCACAGACTAGGAGGCTTACACAGCAGAAATTGATTTTCTCACAGTTCTGGAATCTAGAAGTCCAAGATCAAGGTGCTGGCAAGGTTGATTCCTCTCAATATTTCTCTTCTTTGCTTGCAGGTGGCCTCCAGCCTGCTCTGTCTCCCATGGCCTTTCCTCTTTGAGCATGCATCCATGGTGTCTTTTCCTCATGAGGAAGGATACCAGTCCTACTGGAGTAAGGCTCCACTCTATGACCCCTTTAATAATTACATCTTTAAAGGCCCTATCTCCAAATAGTCACAATAGGTGCTAGAGCTTGAACACATGAATGCAAGGGCTGAGTTCGTAATCATGTAGGAAACATAGATGTACAGTTAAATAAATAATCAAAAAGCAACATACCTACAAACACCATCCAAGTCAAGAAATAAAACATCACTACCATTAAAAAAACTTTTCTCTCATCCCTAGTCCAGGAGTCCTTCTCTGATTTTAATATCCTTCCTCACACTAGAAGTAAGCATTCTTCTGACTTTGGTGATAGTTATTTTCTTTATAGCTTTACCACATATTATGTAGCTTTATACACTATATGCATAGTTTGCCTACTTTTGAATCTGTGTAATGGATTTGGACTCATATGTATTGTTTTGGGTCTTGCATTGTTTTGTACATCTTTTTTGTGACATTCATCAAAATATACTTAATTTGCTCATTTTTCTTAAAGAAAAAAATATTAAATACTTAGGCTTGAGAGCCATGTGGTTTCTGTCAAAGTTCTCTTAATCACTTCTACCATTATATTGTAAAAACAGCATATATATCTATATCTGTATTTATATCTATATCATCTATATCTATATTATCTATATCTATCTATATCACCTATATCTTTACATATCTATATCTATCTATCATCTATCTATCTATCTATCTATCTACCTATCTATCTATCTGGACATGGTTGTATCATAAGAAATATTTACAAAAATAGCCAGCAAGCTTGAAGGTCATAGTTTGCTAACTTCTGGTCTACAACATCTTCTAGGCCTAAAGCTTGTTATTTATATCTTCATCCCATTTTCCATGATTGATCTAAAAAAATATTAGTACTAATAGTATTTGAAAGAAAGTTATTTTTGAATGAGTTGATTTCCTGGGCATAGCTTTTTCCGATTGTCATGTTTTCTCTCAGTGCATTACACTGTCTCCTGATTTTCACTGTTGCTCTTGAGAAGTCAGTGATAAATCTAACTTTGCTTCTTTGAAAATAATCTCTTATTTTGGAGGATGAGCTTAATATTTTCTCTTTGTTTTGATGTTTTTCACTTTTATTGAAATGTGTTTGAGAGAAAATTTTTAAGAAACAATTATTTTTTTAAAAAGAAAGAAACATTTATTTGTGGGGATTTATTGAAATTCTTGAATGTCTTTTATTGTGTTTAGAAATTTCTCATTCATTGTTTTTACACATTGCTTCTTCTCCCTTTTCCATCCTTTCCTTCAAGAGCTACAGTTATATTTTCTCACTTTATCTTTTATATCTCTTAACTTTTCTATGAACCCATCTTTTTATTTATCTACTCTACTATCTGTACAATTTCCTCTGACTGATTTTCCAGGTCACTTATTTGCTCTTCATTATGGCCTATTTGCTTTTATATCTATCTACCAAGTTATTCTATTTTAACATTGTAAGTAATCTTCATTTACAAAATTTTTATTTGCAACATTTTCTAATGTGCCATATTACTTTTTATAGTTTTCTCTTCTTGACAGACACTGCAAGTTTTTCTTCATAAGCTATGACAGATGATTCTATTATAAGAAGTGTTTGTAGATCTGCTTGTATATTTGTTTTTAATGCTTCTTCCTTGTGTTTTTTTTTTTCTTTTGTACTTAGTTATATTGTTTTTGGAAAATCATTTAGGCTTAAGACAAAGGATAAAAATCCATTTCTACATAGGTTGCCTACAGGAACTATTCACACTTGCTTTCAATTAAATTCATGATCTAAAAGTTTTCTGTGTTATTTTTGGTCACTTGGCTGATGTGAATTTGGTTCAAATCTAAAGAGTTCAGCTTTTGTTTACAGGTCCTCAGGGACAGTATTTCTCTGTTCTTTTTTTTTTTTTTTTTTTTCTGAAGCTGGAAATAGGGAGAGACAGTCAGACAGACTCCCACATGCGCCCGACCGGGATCCACCCGGCACGCCCACCAGGGGCGACGCTCTGCCCACCAGGGGGCGATGCTCTGCCCACCCTGGGCGTCGCCATGTTGCGACCAGAGCCACTCTGGCGCCTGGGGCAGAAGCCACAGAGCCATCCCCAGCGCCCGGGCCATCTCTGCTCCAACGGAGCCTTGGCTGCGGGAGGGGAAGAGAGAGACAGAGAGGAAGGCGCGGCGGAGGGGTGGAGAAGCAAATGTGCGCTTCTCCTGTGTGCCCTGGCCGGGAATCGAACCCGGGTCCTCCGCATGCTAGGCCGACGCTCTACCGCTGAGCCAACCGGCCAGGGCCTTTCTCTGTTCTTTATTTGGGATAAAAAAACATCTTTCCTAGAACCCCATTTGAAATTTGAGGGATGAGGTGGATTTATTTTTAGCTTATCCTTAATTTGAAAGCATGGTTCTCTAGAGCTCCAGCTTAATATGTGAAGGTCACCTCTTAGATTTCTCAAGTAGGGTATTCTTGGGCTTTGGTATTCTTCCCCGTGGAATATGAGACCATCTAGCAGAAAGCTCAAATGTTCTTTGGTAAACAAGTGCTTCCACAACAAAAATGGCTTCTGTCCTCTCTTACTTCTCCAGATCCTTTTTCCCTTTGATTTTGTTCTGACAATTCCTTCAATATTTTTAAGAATTTAAAAAAAAAAAAATCAATCTATCATTTAGTAGTTCTCAGTGGGAAAATTAGTCCAAATAACCTAGATCACATTACTAGAAAGGAGACTTTGAAAAATCTTTGGTAGATCTTTTGGTATTCTCCCGATTACTTTGTATTTAGAAGCTTTAGTAGAAATGAGCCTTGAATTATTTTCCCTTGTGCTTAATTAGTAACCTATTGTGAATTAGGACTGCAAATGCTTAAATCGGAAACTTATCTGTTAGGGATTTTGTTCTACTTTTAAAGCTCAGTACCTAAAGGTAAAACATGGGGAGATTTTATGTTATTTGTGTTGCTCTTTTTTGACCTGTAGCACTGAACCAGAGCTAATGAGGATAACAGTGAATGTTCTGAAAAATGTATGTAGCCTGCATTGGTAAACTCCCATGGTTCCGTTTGTCATCACGTGACCCTGCCTCTTGTTTCGTGTTCAACACCAGTCCATTGGTGAAGCAGTTATCTGTGTTCCCCTGTCAATGGGACACCCGCTGCAGCCCAAGTCCAGACTCTGAGAGGTAAGCAGCCCTGTCACGCTCTTCTAAACTTCAAGAGCAACAGATGGCAGCACCATATTCTTGGCACGAGAGAAAAAGAACCATGGAGCTCAGGGTTTTTTTGTGGTTTTTTTTTTTGCCAGTTTATAAGCGTAATTACAGTCGCATTAGATTTTCTCGTATAAATTGCACTGATTCAAGTGTCCCCCCCTTTTAGTACAGAAACCCACTAACCAATTATATCCCCGGGTTCCCTCTGTGCTGAGGAACAGGATACTATGTGTTCTTTCTGGCTTCTTCTCAAGCCACCACGACACTGCCTCATGGTTAATAGTTAGATGCTGCTACACCAGGTACCTCCGGATTTTGTTGGTATCCACTACTGTTACATAGACTTCTTAGCCTTGGGACGAGGTGCTGTTTTACGTTTTCCTGCAGTGGTGGGATTCAGCTGGTTCTCACTTGGTACGACAGAACCAATACCTGATTTTTTTGTTGAGTTCGGTGAAATAGTTATTAAAATGGCACTTGTAATCAGAGTTCTCTCTAAGGGTGGGCGCCTGAGCAGCCGCCCAATGTGGAAATCACAAATTTACATTTCTTACTCTTTTTTTTTAACATTCATGTGTGCAACAGCATGTTCTAAGTGCCCGTAGTAATGTTCTTTCCGTACATAGGTGAAAAAAACTTGATGGAACTATGCTTTTAATATTTATTTATTCATTCTGAGGAAGGAGGGGTAGCCCCCCCCCTTCCTTGAGAAAGACGAAAAGAAAAGAATGCAAGGAAAAGGAACCTGGAGGGGCAACTGAGTCAGCCAGTTATAGATTAACTCCAGTTCTCTGAAGGGTTGCCTGGAACTGGTTGTAAAACAGAACAAGAAGAACAAGACTTGTACATAGCGAAGACCAGTGGTCTGGAAACCCCTTCCCCCATCTAAACTTACCCTCCCCTCCTGAAGTCATAAGAGGGACGTATACCTCCAAAGGGATCACGAGCCTCTTGCATGGACACATGTATTCTATAAAAGGTATAGAAGATGTAAGGAATTTAACTTAGGGGAGCTCGTCGTTTAATGCCCCTATTGGTGTCACACTGCTCCACCAGCTATTAAAATCCTACTTCCTTCATCCACTTGTCTGGGTATCTCTGTCCCCCTTGATTCCTACTATTGATAAAATTCCATAAAACTCATTATACCTTTGATGAAATACTACATTTTAATTCCCTTGCATTTGTTACTTCAGTAAACAAACATATAACATGTAAGGTATTTTTCCCCGCCGAGAAGGAAGGAAGAAGGCTGGAGCTGCAAAGTGTGGAATAATAAACAGCTTTATTGAGTATAGAGAGCACACCCTGCCCGGCAAGGTTCCCTGGCCCCGAGGAAAGAAAGAGAGATGGAGGTGAAAGATGGAGGCTAGGGAAGTTGCACGGATTAAACCGCGTGGGAGATATTTAAAGGGTCCCTCTAGGGAAGTGGAGCTACTATGACGTGGTGAAATTTCACTGGCTGGCAGACGATCGCTTCTTTCCAAATGGTTCCTGGGAAGCTTCCTTTGGCGGGCTTGATTGTGGGCGGTCCTAGCCAAAGTGGGCGGGTCTGAGTTCTCCACATGACTATCCCTCTATCCACTGACCTTACATAACATAGAGAGAAAAAATGCCAAAGAACCAGAGGGTGACAACTTGTCCTGTTTTTTATCAGATATTTTTAAATATTTTTTCATTAATATTTTAAAACTCTTTCTTATAACATAATCTAGTTTTGTGTACCTCTTTTATTGTTCTTTTTAAAATATTAAAGGCATGAAATAATAAACTACCTTTCAGTATATCTTTTTTTTTCTATTTAAAACAGTCACTAGGTCAGAGAATCAGTTGTTAAATTATTTGAATCCCACCACTGTTCTCCTACCCCATTCCAGGCATGCAAATGACCCCTCCAATAATTTTCCATTGCATAGGTAGGATCAAGTTGCCAATTCTAATAAGACTTTATGGAAATTTTAGGTATATAAAAAGGAAAGTTTAAAAAATAAAACCTAAAAACATTTCTGCGAATAGCTACTCTCTGAGACCTCAGATTCAGAATTATTCTCCAGAAACGTTATTAACTCTGTCTTCCTGTGCATGTGGTCATTCTACTCTACTTCTCTATAAAGCCCTCATGACTTTTCTACATTCTTTTGCATCAATGACTCCTTCCTAGTCATTGCTTCTGCTCTGAGATCTATGACTTCCACAGTGATTCCCACATTAGCAGAATTTCCTACACATCCCAGAGGGACAACTTAATCAGAAGGAGCCACTCAACCATTTTATACGTTTTGGAGTCTTTCTAATAAAACCAGAAGCCCATTCCAAGTTGAGTGTTAGGCATGCAGGTAATACTTATTGTACCGGTACTTTGTGATGTGTCAGCCAGTGCGAGGTGGATACTTTGTCTGCATGCCTTCTCTGTAGTCTCTGAGTCATTTCTAGACCTCCCACAAGAAACTGCTTGAAGAACAATATTCACATCTCCACAAGGATGAGAAATAATTTGCACTCTAAATCCTTACTTGGAAATGAAACACTTTTCCTAAGGCAATTATTTTAATTCTAGATTGCAACTTGTAGAACAAAAAGTTTTCTTTTTTCCACCCTCTTAGGTGTAGTGAGTGGCTGGGGCCTGTGAATTCAGCTGACAAAGGCAGAGACTGCCAGGAGAAAAGGTTTATTCCTTAGGCACACAGGAGTCCTCACGGAAATGAAGTGAAAGTCCTAAAGAGGAGGCGAAAACTTGAGACTTTATATACCATTTTGATAGTGAAGAATGTGGAGAAGAGACTAGAACAAGGAAAAGAGGGGTTTGAGCTACAGTGCTGTAAGTGACTTGTGGGAAAGTGCCTAGGAAATGAAAGGTAAATAAAAGCTGCTTCAGTAAGGTTTGCGTCTCAGGTGATGAGTTAGCTGTAGAGACGCCGGAGAGAGGCAGACACTTTTACAAATGGAAAGTTCCTTTACAAATGTAAATTTCCTTTACAAAAAGGAAATTTCTGTCCTGCTTTGAGGCCGAAAGGGGAAAGAAAGACAGAGAACTCTCTTGTGTTTGATGTTTCTTAATTGCCTTCGGCTCAAAGTAATCTTTATGCAAATAATTCTTTACCCAAATAATACTTCAGCAAGAGCCAAGTTTTGGGGTAGTTGTTCTGATGTGCTTCGTAACCCAGTGGCATTCTTAGGTTAATACAATGGCTCACCATAGACATTTAAAAAAAATTATACAAAACAGTTATAGAAATGATCAACGACCTCTGTGCGATAAGTAAAAATTGTTTGGTGAAACAAGGATATATTTGTATACTGGGTTACATGTAAAATATAAACTATATTTTTCAGAAAGGGTCTGTTAAAATGTTGGAAAAACGTTGTTTTCATAAAACAGCTCATTTGCATATGCAACTGGAGCTCCAGCAAAGGCAACCCTTTCTGTTGTTTTCCGTCAGGCAGTCCCGCCTCTGAGCCGAGGCCTGAGCACCCTTGCCGGAGTCCGCATCACGCTTGCACTACTGTTGGGTTCCAACTGATTTTCCTTAAAACAAGGAACTCCCAAAGGAGTAGGAGTCTCCAGTTTTGGTAGAAAAAGCATAGTATCCCAATTTTAAGTACTGTTTTCCCCTCCAGCTTTTTCTTATCGATGTTTCCAAAAATTAGGTGAACTAAATTTCAATTTGGAGGCTCAAAATATAATACATTACTTTAGCCTGTTTTGTTCACCTAAATTTGTATGGGTTTATACTTTAATCTCCAATTAACATAAACTCCTTGAGAATAGATACCTTTATCATGATAATAGGAATTTCCCATTAAGAAGGTACTTACCAAATGTAGTCTAAAATATATATTATATAATATTAACATATAGTAATTATTTATTGTATAAAAATGTATAATCTATCATTATATAATGTATGACATATTACTATATAGTATAATATATAATATAGCACATTAATATATAATATATACACATTAATAAATGTAATGTATATTAATTATAATTAATACATATAATAACTAGATATAATTTATTAAGTCCATAACATAATGTGTGGAGTCCAGAAGTTAAAATGCGACTCAGCATCATTGAGAGGTTAAGAAATATGTGACCAGTTTGGTTAAACACCTGCAGTACCAAGGGTGCATCTCTATTATCCTATCTGTCCTTGTCCAGGTAGTGTCTGGTGCCATCCGGTGGCTGTCTTCTGCTCCATTTTAAATATTACTGGGGACAATTCTGGCTCCTGTGACTGACTGAAGATCATATTGACTAACCGACTGGGGGTCAGTTTTTATGGTCATAACAGGGAATTGAGGGATCTCTAGGTCAGCTGGTTCATGGGGAGCTTCCCAATGAAGCTCTCACTGGGTAAACGGAATGGGAAAAGCTGGGAATGTTCAGACCCCACTTCTACCCCTTGGCATCTGAGCTGGGTTTTTCTCTTCTTCCCTGCCTGGTCTTACATCTCCATTTCACTTCCTTTCTCACAATCCTTCCCACCGCTGTTTTGGAGACTAGAGCCCAGATAAACAAAGTGGGTTCCGATACATCTTAGTTCTTCTTGTAGAGGAGTTTTATAGTACATGTTGTGGAAAAAAAAATTTTTTTTAATCTGTAATGTTAGGCAAATGAGTTTATAAAATTAGTGTTTTTTGAGTTTGCTCACTTTTATTGTTAAAAATTGTGCTGGGCAGTGCCAAGTATATGTCTGTGAAATTGCTAATTACCTTCCTGCTTGGGAAGGGCCATTGTTATGCTAATGTTTACCAGAGGAGGGGTTTTCGTGCCAAAAAGTTTTGAAAAGAGCAGAGAAGGAGAAGGGGAAAGAGAGGGAAGCCATGTCTGCAGAGTGAGAGACAAAGAATGCAGAGTGCTGAAAGGAGAAGGTGTGCAGATGGGAAACAGAGATAAGGGGCTTTTGCGAGCTTCACTGAGACTGGTGGGGCCTTTGATTCTAGGAAAAACCAGAGAAGATTCTCCTGGTTGCGGAAGCCGAGAATGTGTCAGTAGCTTTGTGAGCTCTGAATGAAGAGGGAAGTGGTTTTTTTCCCTGTGTGTTTGCTCATCTGCCGGTGTGAGACTTTAATAAAGGAATGGCCCACCATTTTGGGGCTCCACTATTTCTTTAGCATCTGTCTGAATTCAGTGGGAACCTTCATGTGAATGGCTGCAACGACGACGACTACTGGCCATACATGGATCGAGTAAGGAGAGACTATTCAGAAAGAATATTGTAAGAGAGAGGAGGAGGGAAGAGAGATTATTGCGATAGAAAAACACTGTGACATGAGATATACTGGCATCTCAAGGAGAGAGGAATAGACAAGGCTAGAAATGACTGGGTGATGGGCAGCATGATGGGGGTAGATCAGAGAATGTTTTACACTGAGATCAGCTTATTTTTAGGGAGAAGTTTTCGGAGGGGCTGTGTGTCGATTCTGGAGCATGGGAGGATAGAATCTTAATCAAAATTTGTTTTGCAAACATTTTGTTGTAATTTATCAACAGGAAAAAGCAGTTTAATCATTTTTGAGGTCAGGAAAAGGAATTTAGAGAATCTGTGATGACCTTGCCATAGATAAGCAAGGGGGCATCTATGTGTTTTAAATAAGTCATATAGAGAATGATGGTTCTTTACAATAAGCTGTTCTTAGGAACATAACGAAGGGTGAGAAAGTTTGTGAACCTTGGCTGTTTTCCTAGAAATGGGGTCAAGTGGAGTTGTCACATCACTGTCACCTGGTGTGATACTGCTGCTTCCATTTTCTGATGATTACAGATTTTCCATTTTGATTTTCATCATTGAGAGTCTCTTAGGGGGAAAAAATGATCTTTAGAGTATTTCTCGCTATAGACTGCAGAAAGAGCTTGCTTTGATCATTACTAATGACAACCAGGTAACCCATTAGTAACAATAACCCTGTCCTGGGACAGATATGCTTTCAAAGGGAGTCTCAAGCAAGAGAATTTATATAAGCAACTTATTTATGCTAATTCACTTAATCATTATAATATTTTAAGATTATCTTACAAATCATTTATTTTTATAAATAAGACCAGGCACTAAAAATAATTCTTAAAACACATTCTGAAGAATTACATGAATTGTTTGGAAGAAATGTGGACCATGAAGTAAGAAAGATAAGAAAAGCATTGGCTATGAACATAATTATTTTAAAAGTGCAGAATGGAATCATTTATAAATATGTATTTGTTTTTAATTCACAGGATTGGTAGAAAAAAATCTTTGAGAAAAATTTCTTGGCCTTTTTCTACATATGCTACCTAAATTACCAAGCTATGGAACCAATTTGTCAAAGTTTGAGAGAGCATTTGCATTTAGGTTTGCAGATATACTGACTATTGCTCTTCCTCATTTATTTGTATCCTGCTTGTTTTGTTTTTGTTTTTTGGTTTTTTTTGCTTCCTTTCTAGCTTTCTTAGGTTGATATACAAGCAAGACTCTTGGAATTTATTTTAAAATATGTTTTTTTTTCTGTAAAAGGAGAGTGCTTCCTGCTTAGTAGAAATGAGATTCTAACTAATGACAGAAATAAGGTCAGGAAGGAATCAAAAGAGAATAATTTTGAAAGCACATGTCTGCTTATGAGTCAGTCAATGGCTTAAGCAAATTGAACAAATTAATAGAAATTTTCAATAATTCAGGCTTTCAATTCTCATGATCGAAGGTAATGGAGAAGTTCCTTTCCATGTCTTAAATTTTAAGTATATGTGTGGAGAGTATGAAAAGCTTTTTCCATAAATAAAGAACACTGTTATGATATAAATAAATGGAATCATATGAGGTTGCAACAAGGGAGAATAAATACGACACAGACTATTCTAAAATGACATGTTGTTAGAAAAAGAGTTCATGGTTTTGATTGCTTACTGGTTAGGCTATAATAGTCCGTAGGGTAGACTATTGGGAGCAGAGTGCATTTTAGGATTGACTGATTTCTTAAAGTCAGAGAGAAGGCAAGTGAGGCATAATTCCAAGCAAAGAAGAAAGCATCGCGTAAATCACAAGGTATTTGCTGGTTATAATTATCAAGTGACAAAAGTTGTTTTTTTAGATTTTCAAGGGTTATAATAAATCTATATTACGTTGAAATATAAGGATTAACATGAGGATCTAGAGTCTATTTTTTTTTTTAAATAATTTTATTTTTTTAATGGGGTGACATCAATAAATCAGGATACATATATTCAAAGACAACAAGACCAGGGTATCTTGTCGTTCAATTATGATGCATACCCGTCACCCAAAGTCAGATTGTCCTCTGTCACCTTCTATCTTGTTTTCTTTGTGCCCCTCCCCCTCCCCCTTTCCCTCTCCCATTCCCCCCTCCCCCCCGTAACCACCACACTCTTATCAATGTCTCTTAGTTTCACCCTTATGTCCCACCTACGTATGGAATAATGCAGTTCCTGGTTTTTTCTGATTTACTTATTTCGCTTCGTATCATGTTGTCTAGATCCCACCATTTTGCTGTAAATGTTCCCATGTCATCATTTCTTATGGCTGAGTAGTATTCCATAGTGTATATGTGCCACATCTTCTTTATCCAGTCATCTATTGACGGGCTTTTTGGTTGTTTCCATGTCCTGGCCACTGTGAACAATGCTGCAATAAACATGGGGCTGCATGTGTCTTTACGTATCAATGTTTCTGAGTTTTTGGGGTATATACCCAGTAGAGGGATTGCTGGGTCATAAGGTAGTTCTATTTTCAGTTTTTTGAGGAACCACCATACTTTCCTCCATAATGGTTGTACTACTTTACATTCCCACCAAAAGTGGATGAGGGTTCCTTTTTCTCCACAGCCTCTCCAACATTTGCTATTACCTGTCTTGCTAATAATAGCTAATCGAACAGGTGTGAGGTGGTATCTCATTGCTGTTTTGATTTGCATTTCTCTAATAGCTAAAGAAGATGAGCATCTTTTCATATATCTGTTGGCCATTTGTATTTCTTCCTGGGAGAAGTGTCTGTTCATATCCTCTTCCCATTTTTTTATTGGATTGTTTGTTTGTTTGTTGTTGAGTTTTATGAGTTCTTTGTATATTTTGGATATTAGGCCCTTATCTGAGCTGTTGTTTGAAAATATCATTTCCCATTTAGTTGGCTTTCTGTTTATTTTGTTATCAGTTTCTCTTGCTGAGCAAAAACTTCTTAGTCTGATGTAGTCCCATTCATTAATTTTTGCCTTCACTTCTCTTGCCATTGGAGTCAAATTCATAAAATGCTCTTTAAAACCCAGGTCCATGAGTTGAGTACCTATGTCTTCTTCTATGTACTTAATTGTTTCAGGTCTTATGTTTAGATCTTTGATCCATTTTGAGTTAATTTTAGTACAGGGGGACAAACTGTAGTCCAGTTTCATTCTTTTGCATGTGGCTTTCCAGTTTTCCCAGCACCATTTATTGAAGAGGCTTTCTTTTCTCCATTGTGTGTTGTTGGCCCCTTTATCAAAAATTATTTGACTATATATATGTGGTTTTATTTCTGGACTTTCTATTCTGTTCCATTGGTCTGAGTGTCTATTTTTCTGCCAATACCATGCTGTTTTGATTGTCGTGGCCCTAAAATATAGTTTGAAGTCAGGTATTGTAATGCCCCCAGCTTCATTCTTTTTCTTTAGGATTGCTTTGGCTATTCAGGGTTTTTTATAGTTCCATATAAATCTAATGATTTTTTGCTCTATTTCTTTAAAAAACGTCATTGGAAGTTTGATGGGAATTGCATTGAATTTGTATATTGCTTTGGGTAATATAGCCATCTTGATTATATTTATTCTTCCTAGCCAAGAACAAGGTATATTCTTCCATCTCATTATATCTTTTTCAATTTCCCTTAACAATGGTTTATAGTTTTCATTATATAAGTCCTTTACATTCTTTGTTATGTTTATTCCTAAGTATTTTATTTTTTTTGTTGCAATCGTGAAGGGGATTATTCTTTTGAGTTCCTTCTCAGTTGTTTCATTGTTGGCATATGGAAAGGCTATTGACTTCTGAATGTTAATTTTGTATCCTGCGACCTTACTGTATTGGCTTATTGTTTCTAGTAGTCTTTTTGTGGATTCTTTGGGGTTTTCGATGTATAGGATCATATCATCTGCAAAAAGTGATACCTTTACTTCTTCTTTTCTGATATGGATGCCTTTTATTTCTTTGTCTTGTCTGATTGCTGTGGCGAGAACCTCTAGTACCACATTAAATAAGAGTGGAGAGAGTGGACAACCCTGTCTTGTTCCTGATTTAAGGGGGAAAGCCTTCAGTTTAGTGCCATTTAATATGATGTTAGCTGATGGTTTATCATATATGGCCTTTATCATGTTGAGATATTTTCCTTCTATACCCATTTTGTTGAGAGTCTTAAACATAAAATTGTGTTGTATTTTATCGAAAGCCTTTTCTGCATCTATTGATAAGATCATGTGGTTTTTGTTCTTTGTTTTGTTGATATGGTGTATTACGTTAACCGTTTTACGTATGTTGAACCATCCTTGAGATTCTGGGATGAATCCCACTTGATCATGATGTATTATTTTTTAATATGTTGTTGTATTCGATTTGCTAGTATTTTGTTTAGTATTTTAGCATCTGTATTCATTAGAGATATTGGTCTGTAGTTTTCTTTTTTTGTGCCATCCTTGCCTGGTTTTGGTATGAGGGTTATGTTGGCCTCATAAAATGTGTTTGGAAATATTGCTTCTTCTTCAATTTTTTGGAAGACTTTGAGTAGAATAGGAACCAAGTCTTCTTTGAATGTTTGATAAAATTCGCTGGTATAGCCGTCAGGGCCTGGAGTTTTATTTTTGGGGAGGTTTTTAATGGTTTTTTCTATTTCTTCTCTACTGATAGGTCTGTTTAGGCTTTCTGCTTCTTCTTGACTCAGTCTAGGAAGGTTGTATTGTTCTAGGAATTTATCCATTTCTTCTAGGTTGTTGAATTTAGTGGCATAAAGTTTTTCATAGTATTCTACAATAATTCTTTGTATATCTACGGTGTCCATGGTGATTTCTCCTCTTTCATTTTGGATTTTGTTTATATGAGTTCTTTCTCTTTTTTCCTTGGTAAGTCTTGCCAACGGTTTGTCAATTTTATTGATCTTTTCAAAGAACCAGCTCCTTGTTCTATTAATTTTTTCTATAGTTTTTCTGTTCTCTAATTCATTTATTTCTGCTGATTTTTATTATCTCCTTTCTTCGGCTGCTTTTGGGTTGTCTTTGTTCTTCTTTTTCTAGTTCCTTAAGGTGGGAAGTTAAGTGGTTCACTTGGGCTCTCTCTTGTTTGTTCATATATGCCTGAAGTGATATGAACTTCCCTCTTATCACTGCTTTTGCTGCATCCCATAGATTCTGATATGTCGTATTGTCATTTTCATTAGTCTGTATAAATCTTTTGATCTCTGCACTTATTTCTTCTTTGACCCATTCATTTTTTAAAAGTATGTTGTTTAGTTTCCACATTTTTGTGGGATTTTTTTCCTCTTTTTTGCAGTTGAATTCTAGTTTCAAGGCTTTATGATCAGAAAATATGCTTGGTACAACTTTAATTTTTCTGAATTTGCTGATGTTGTTTTTGTGGCCCAACATATGGTCAATTCTTGAGAATGATCCATGTACACTGGAGAAAAATGTATACTCAGTCACTTTGGGATGAAATGTCCTGTAGATGTCTATCATATCCAGGTGCTCTAGTGTTTTGTTTAAGGCCACTATGTCTTTGTTGATTCTCTGTTTGGATGACCGATCTAGAGCCGTCAGCGGTGTATTGAGGTCTCCAAGTATGATTGTATTTTTGTCAGTTTTTGTTTTAAGGTCAATAAGTAGCTGTCTTATATATTTTGGTGCTCCTTGGTTTGGTGCATATATATTAAGAATTGTTATGTCTTCTTGATTCAGTGTCCCCTTAGCCATTATGAAATGGCCATTTTTATCTCTGAGTACTTTTCCTGTCTTGTAGTCAGCATTATCCGATATGAGTATTGCTACACCTGCTTTTTTTTGGATGTTATTTGCTTGGAGTATTGTTTTCCAGCCTTTCACTTTGAATTTGTTTTTATCCTTGTTACTTAGATGAGTTTCCTGTAGGCAGCATACAGTTGGATTTTCTTTTTTAATCCATTCTGCTACTCTGTGCCTTTTTATTGGTGAGTTTAATCCGTTTACATTTAGTGTAATTATTGATACTTGTGAGTTCCCTATTGCCATTTTATATCTTGCTTTCTGTTAGTTTTGTGTCTTGTTTGATCCTTCTCTTTCGTTTTTCTATCTTTTGTTTTTATTTGGTTGTATTCCATACATCTTTCCTCTGTTGCTATCTTTTTTATCTCATGTGCTTCTGTGGTGGTTTTTTCAATGGTGGTTACCTTTGAGTAATGAAAAGCGTCCCTACCCTGTTCATTGTAGCAAACTATTTTGTGAGTACTTTTGCACTCCATCGTCCTTTGCTACTGTTAATCTCCATCTTCTCCCCCTCTTTCTTTTTGTTGTTGTTACAGTTTAAATTTGGTTTTATTGTGTTCTTCTTGGAGCTTTTACTTGTGGCTCTGTTTTTTTTTTGTTCTTTGTATCTGATTGGAGAACCCCCTTTAGTAATTCCTGGAGTGGGGGTTTTCTGATGATAAATTCCCTCATCTTTTCTGTATCTGTGAATGTTTTTATTTCTCCTTCATATTTGAAGGATAGCTTTGATGGGTATAGTATTCGTGGCTGAAAGTTCCTCTCTTTCAGGACTTTAAATATTGGGGTCCACTCTCTTCTAGCTTGTAGAGTTTCTGCTGAGAAATCTGATGATAATCTAATGGGCCTTCCTTTATATGTTGTATTCTTCTTTTCCCTGGCTGCCTTGAGAATTTTTTCTTTGCTGTTGGTTTGTGTCAATTTCATTATGATATGCCTTGGAGTAGGTTTGTTGGGGTTAAGAAAACTTGGTGTTCTGTTTGCTTCTTGAATTTCAGGCTTTAGTTCTTTCCACAGGCTTGGGAAGTTCTCATCTATTATTTGTTTGAGTATGTTCTCCATTCCATTTTCTCTCTCTTCTCCCTCTGATATACCTATTATTCTTATGTTATTCTTTTTGATGGAGTCAGATAATTCTTGTAGGGCTATCTCATTTTTTTTAATTTTTGAGTCTCTTTCTTCTTCTCTCTGTTGTGCCTCAAGTTGCTTGTCTTCTATTTCACTAATCCTCTCTTCTATCTGACCTGTTCTATTAGCTAAGCTTGTTACTTCGTTTTTCAGCTCGTGAATTGAGTTTTTCATCTCTGTTTGATTTGTTTTTATAGTTTCAATTTCTTTGGACATATATTCTTTGTGTTCATTGAGTTGTTTTCTGAGCTCCCTATATTGCCTTTCTGTGTTTTCTTGTATATCTCGGAGGATTTTTAGGATTTCTATCTTGAATTCTCTGTCATTTAGCTCCAAGGTTTCCAATATATTAAATTTTTTCTCCATAGATTTTTCCTCATCTAACTGTGTTACCTCTCTTTCTTTTGTATCCATGATATTCGATTTTCTCTTCCTTAATGGCATCTGAGGGTGGTTTTGTTGATAGTATTAATGAGATTTAATAAAGAATAAAAAGTTAAAAAAAATAAAAAATCGAAAAGAGTTGTTTTTTTTAAAAAAAATTAATAATGAAATAAAGAAAAATAAAATAATAATTTTTTAAAAAAGGAAATTATTCCCCCCCTCCTTTTTTCCTCTCCTCTCCCCTTTTTCTTGAGAAAATCTTGTGGTGAACTGTGAATTATAACAAACAATGCCTGTGATGGAGGTCCTGAATTGGGGAAAAGTAATAAAGGGGCAAAAAAAAAAAATGAAAAAAAAAAAGTGGGGCGGTATGGACCCACAAAAAGCAAATAAGGAAAAAATTTGGGTCAAGAATAAAATGATTTGCTTTTAGGTGTTGGTGTTGTCTAAGAGTTATGATGAGAGGAATAAGAGAACAGAAAAATGGGGGGACAAATTAAAAAAATACTATTGTATTTAGTGGAACAAGAACTAGATAAAATGGAGAGCCAGGGATGGGAGCACTGCTAGTGAGTTAAAAAGGTGAAGTAAAAAAACCCCAAAATGCCACAAACATAAGTTTGAGTCCCAGATAAGATAATTTGTTTGTTATTGAGGTTTGAATGAGAGGAGATGTAAAGGAGAAAGGAAGAAACTAATATAGAGGGAGAAAAGAAAGAGAGAGAGAGAAAAAAAGAGGGAACCAGTAAAAGAAGAAAAAAGGAAGGAGAGAGAGAGAGTTAAGGGTTTTGGAGTGCAACCCTCATAGAGAGAAAGGAAGAGGAGAAAAAAGATAATGGGAGATGTAACACTTATGGGTAGTGTAGTTCAAGGAGAGGAGAGAGTAAGACCGGCAGAGAGTTAATCGGCCAAATTGGAGGAGGAAAAAAAGTATCAAGAATGAAGATAAGAGAAACATACGAACAAATATAATAAAATGGGATAGGTTATAAAGTCTGCAGATTATTCTTGATTTTGAGAGGTTATCTTCTTGTTTTTTCTTTTCTCTCCCTCTTCCTGGTCAGTGACTCTGTACCCCAGGTTCTGCCCCTTTGGCACGCTCAGGTAGAGGTTTGCAGTTGATAAGTCTCTATGGCAATGTCATGTATTGTGCTTTAGTCTCGTTGGGAGTCAAGGCTCATTAGCTTTCATAGGCTCTGACAGTGAGAGAGTCCGTGTTCCTGGAGCCTTTCTCCTAGTCTTTCCTTCCTCAATTAGTAGCCTGATAGTCCAGCTATGGGGTTGTTGCTGCCTCTGCCTGGATAGTAAGAGGTTCAAAGAGCTGGCAACTCCCCACTCTATTTCCACTCAGCACAGGGCTCTGGGTAAGGCTCAGTCAGTCAGAGCTGCTAGCATAATCAGGCGGGCTTTCCGCCCACTCAAAGACCTCTGGCTCTGCCACTCTGTCCGGTAACACAGGCGGGCACCCACTTCCGGGGTGCTTGGAGGAAACTCTCATTCACTATCTGCGCGCGCAGACCAGGATATCCGGCCAGTAGTCTCACGCTCTGAGTGAAACCCCCAACCGCATGGAAATTTGCAGCGCTGGAATTCGCTCTCGCTCCGTCCCCCTGCGTGGCTTTTGCAAGGCGCTGGGGCGGCCCGAGATTCCGCTTTTGCCCACACAAAGGCCCCTGACTCTGCCCCTCTGTGCGATAACACGGGCACGCCCTGCCGAGGCACTCGGAGGAATCGCTCACTACCTATCTGCGCGCGCACAACAGGATATGAGGCCGGCCGCCTTTCCCTGAGTGAAACCCTCACCAGCACGGAAAATTTCCACCGTTGGAATTAGTTCTCGCTCCCTCCCGTGCGCGGCTTTCCCAGGGCGCTGGGGCTGCCCAGAGATTCTGCTTTCGGCCCACAGAAAGGCCTGTGACCCTGCCTCTCTGTGGGGCAACATGGACACCCACTTCTGGGGCTTAGGAAGAGATCTCTCGCCCACTAACTGCGCACCAACCAGGAGAACGGGTAAAATGGCTGCCCTGCTTGTCTTTCTTTGTTTGGGTTTGGCACGAGTGTTAGCTTGTATTGCCCGGCTTGCCACAGGATCAGTTTTTCCTCCGCTAGGATCTCCGTGCCACAGCCTGGTTCGGCCTTTTGTGCGCGGCCTGGATGTATTCACCCCCTTTGCCCGCCTCAGTTTCTATATTCACAGTTACCAGAGAAAGCCGCACTGTTTAGGTTAGTGAGGAAGGCGGAGCATTTCTTACTCCCTATTTCCTTCAGGATTTGGTTATATATTTAGCCAATTTTTCACTCGACCATACCTTCGGGTGTATTGTGAAGCATCTGGAGGCTCCAAGTATAGGTTTTTCTGTTTCTGGTTGAAGATCTTGTTGAGTTTTGGGGGAGATTTATCGGTATCGCTTCCTACTCCGCCATTACTCTGACGTCATCTGTAGAGTCTATTTTAATATGGATATCATCCTTTTGAATTTTTCTTTTTCATCAACAAATACATCAGCCTGGTATTAATGCAGCTGGAATATACCTTTATTTTACACATTACACTATGTAGCACACCTAAATGATTAAGTAATAAAATCTGATAATACAGTAAGATGAACAACTCTTTTTTCTAGATCACCAATAAAACAGTCAATGGAATAAAAAGCATAGAGAAAGAGGGAAAAAGAAAAACAAAGCTGACATCAGTATTGGTAACCAGTGAAGGATTCTGCTAAGATGTCAGAATCTTTGAGAAATTTCTGGATAGAGTGCTGATGGAAAGAAATTGAGGCAGTTCAGTAAAGGTTGACTTCCAGCAACCTCTCTGAATAAAAATAAATGTCAGTAGGAAGCATGTAGAGTAGCTCTTGAAAAAAAATCCCCCTTAAGATTTTTGATTTAAAGAGACTGGGACCAGGGGTGAGGACTAGCTATCAGACCATTGGGGAAAGCGCTTATTAGATATTTATTTCCTAGCATTGAGAAACAGCACATGAAGACCGTGGTTCACTGAGAGGCTAAAGCAAACAGAAAAAGCACTCAATGTTGGAAGCTTAACCCCATCAGTACAGGGAGCAGTCTAGGAAGCTGGAGTTTTTAAACATCAGAAACCAACTCTGAACTAAAATTAAGCAAAGCATCAAGTGAGTTCGATATTAAGTTGCTCATAAAATCACTGGGAGTGCTGGAGAAACAAGACTGTGAAACAGGCAGGACACAGGTTGAAGGCCCAACACTGGACGCAAGTTTGTACCATGGCTATCAACAGCCACGGGCCCTAAAGGCCACTCACTGTGAGTCCTGCTGCTTTGGTGGCTTCTTGAAACTGCATCTGTTTCAACTCTTAGACAGTATTTCTCACAGTCCTTGTTTCTGTGTATCTTTAGCTAATGATTCAAGAACTTAGGTAAGTATATCTCATTGTCTAAGTCTATGGTAGGAAGGGGAAAAAAAGAACTAACCAAGTGAACATTATGTTGTTTTGCTGAACCAGCTATGCTTTTAGAAAAACAAAAATTTCAGACACACTCTTACTGAGCAAGTGATCAATCAAACTTAAAAACTTATGAATGGGAAATCTGTGACATAAAGGAACTAGTGGTGAAATCAAAACTGGTTAGACATTGCATTAATCATAAACATTTTTTAGAATTATGCAGCAATATGGAAGGCAAGTATAAAAATAATTTTTCACCTATAACATACATAATATAAATAGTCAGTAATAACAGTAATTAATGTCCCTATTTATAGAAAAAATTGGAAAATTGGTGAGGTAAAAAAAATAAAAGTATGCTAATTTTCTTATATAGCATAGATTCTTTATATAACATTTATATAATGAAGTGTTGGGTACTATTTTATTACTGCTATTAATAATTAGAAACATATACATTAATATTTTTGAAAGAAACTAGTAAAGATAGTAAAAAGATATATAGCTTTCAAATTTACAGAGAAAATACTGAGATAATATAATTCAAAAAGTAAAGGATAGAACACAGTATAAGAAACCTAAAAACAAAACAGTAAAATGAAAACAAAATATATTAACTTTGACAAATGAGAATCAATGTGAATTAATATACTTTCTCATATAAAGTCAAAGTCTTTTAAATTGAGAAAATATAGTGGACATTCGGTTGTATTTTTAATATTTATTCACCTTCTCCTTTCTAATGGAACCCAGCTTGTTTAAGATACCCACATTCTTCTCCCACCCCGAGGACAGTCTGGACTAATAGTGTAAGCTAATCAGGGCACAGAGTTGCCCTTCATGCTCTTGTTAGTCCATGAGTGGACACATGGTCTGAGTTGGCCCAATTCCATTGAAAGAAAGAAATTAGACTCTTTGCTGTAGGTTATCTTAAAACTATAAGGAGAACAAGGTTTAAGGTGAAGTCACTGCAAAGATGGAATACCGGGGACATGAAAAGGTCATGGGCCCTTGATGTAATTGAGCCATTAATTATATCACCTAAGTTCCTATATATGTAAGATAACATATTTTTATATCTTTCATGCCAGAAATTTCTATTACCTCGAGCCAAAAACAAAACTCAAACTGGAAGCCTAGTTTGCTCCATAGAGTCAAAAATCAAACTCCATATTTATGCTAGCCTACAAAGCATACCTATTCATAACAGGGGTTTAGTACATTTATAGGACGTATATAGTAGAAGAGAATATAGTTATTTAAAACAACGCAAAAACTACCTATGGAAGGAAGATCAAAATAAGTGATAGGTGAGGTAAATAAAAGTAGGTGTATTTTGATAATATTTGTCAAAATTACATGTATGATGAATTTTCTTATATATTTATAGACTATTTTTGAAAGGATTCATGGGAAGCTGCTCAAGGCTGATGTGTGGCTGGACTGAGGTGGAAGGAGGTTTACTTTTTTACCGTGTATGGTTTTGCTTTCTTTGAATTTTGTACCTTGTGCTTGCAAGAGCTAATTAACACATAAATAAATGTAAAAAGGAGATGAAGATTAAAAGCAAAAAGATGGGAAAAATACATGGAATAAGTGCAGTCACAAAGTTAATATATAAATAGTAAATTTTATAATATGAAGCATTAATAAGAAACATTAAATAAAGAACGTAAATTATCATCAATAGTAGAAATGTCAAAAACATTTTTACATGCCAACTAATATAATTTAAATGTACAAAAATCAGGTAAATTTTAAAAAATGTATGAATATATTTTAAGAAATGTAATATTCAGGGTTGACCTTAAGATTTCTTTCTGTTCATTTGACTGATTAGGTAAAAGTAAATAATAACATAACTGATAAAATTATACTGTTTTTAATGTTGATTTAATAGCTGTGTAAATACTATGTTAATATTCTGAATATTACAGACAATGACTTTAAAAAGTGGCTGTGAAACATTCATAGAATCATCATATGTTAGGTCCCCACTAGTATCGAATTATTCCAGGTAAGTGAAAATGTGACTATAGAGAGGCTCAATAACATTTTTTTGGTTTCTTTTTTATTTTAGGTTATTTTTTTTCCTCACATAGCAAAAAGTCCAGGTGAAAAAAGTAATAGATGATGGTTCAAAAGCTTGAGATTTTACAGTAGATTTCTTCTGTGATTTTCTTAGCCTTTCCTTCAGGGTTTTAATGTCTGCTATTGCTGTTGGCAGCATAGCACTTCAGTTCAAGGCAGAAATAAAAAAGAGATGGATGGGTTTTTTCATGAAAGTAAAATTCTTACCAGAAAACACAACAGATTGCCACTTTGGAAACATGTCATACAGTCCCCTACAGCTCAAACGTGGCAAGGAAAGGACTAGAAATTGAGTCGGCTAAGCAATGTTCTTCACCGAGTATTAAATCAAGAAAAGACCTCATTAAATATTGAAAAGTAGTTATTATGGAAACCATATTTTTGAAATAGAATATCATCAAAGTGTAATTTAATATGAAATGCTAAAAGAAAGAAAGAAAATTTACCAGATGTTGAAAATTGAAAACACTATCCTAATTAACTCTTTGGCCAAAGAGTTTCCAATTTTAGAGGAATATTACAATAAGAAGGCTATATATAAGAATTATGATGAATTACTAGAACTACTCAGTTTAATTTTCAAGATCTTAAATATGTCACTAATCTACAAGGAAAGTGGTAAAAATAACAAATCTATTTTAAACTTATGGTTATTTTTTTTTATATTTCCAAGGAAAACAAGAGGATGAAATTTAGAAATTAATATAAATTACAAATCATAGAAGATAAAAAATCAATATAATAGGCAAACTTCTGACCTCATTACTGTCATAATCTAAAATTATATTTATTATTTTTTATAATTTTTTTAAAATTTCAATAGGCATACAATATTATATTAGTTTTAGAAGTGCAACATTAAAATTTTAAAATAGACCCTTGCCAGATAGATCAGTTGACTAGAGCATCATCCTACAGCACAGAGGTTGCCAGTTTGATCCCCATTCAGGGCACATACAGAAACAGAGTGATGTTCCTGTCTCTCTCTCTCTCTCCCTTTCTCAATCTCTAAAATCAATAAAATAAACATTAAAAAATAATAAAAAAATTTCAAATAGAGAAAAAACACAATTTATTGTAAAAAGCAATCGGGTTTTGGTTATGCCTGTCAAATTAAAAATCTATTGTATCTAATTTGTTTGAACTTCTACTAAAGTTTTAGTAAGGTAATAAAATGATCATAAATTTACGAAGAGAACAGGGATGGAGACAACAGAATATTAGTGAGGCCAACCATTATGTGGAAACTAGGAAGCACTATATCGCCAGTAGTCAAGGCCGCTGCCACCATGCACATGCATGTTTTCATTGAATTCAGACAGACGGTAAAGAAACTGTGGAGTCAAAAAAAGGTGGGCCATTCCTTTATTCTAGCCTCGCACCGGCCAACACTGGCCTATGCAAAAACACACAAGACTCCAAAACCCTGACACATCCTCTAGTTCCACAACCAGGAGAATCTTCTCTGGGTTTTTCTAGAATCAAAAGTCCGCACCAATCTCAGTCATCTCTGGTTCCCCATTTGCACACCTTCTCCCTTCTCTCTCTGCACAAACTGGCTCCTCCTCTCCTTTTCTGCCATCATGGCTTCCTTCTTCTTTTCCCTTCTCCTTCTCTGCTCTTTTCAAAATTTTTGGCACAAAAACCCCTTCTCCAGAAAACATTAGCGTAACAATGGTCCTTCCCAAGCAGGAAGGTAATTTGCAATTTCACAAGCAACATACTTGTTGTTGACCAGCGCCATTTTATTTTTTATTTTTTGGTATTTTTCCAAAGTGAGAAGAGGTGGCGGGGAGGCAGACAGACAGACTCTCTCAGGCGCCCAACTTGGATCAACCCAGCATGCCCACCAGGGGGCGTTGCTCTGCCCATCTGGGGCATTGCTTCACTGCAATCAGAGCCATTCTAACGTCTGAGGCAGAGGCCATGGAGCCATGCTCAGTGCCCGGGCCAACTTTGTTCCAATGAAACCTTAGCTGCGAGAGGGGAAGAGAGAGATAGAGAGAAAGGAGAGGAGGAAGGGTGGAGAAGCAGATGGGCACTTCTCCTGTGTGCCCTGGCTGGGAATCAAACTCAGGACTTCCACACGCCCAGCTGATGCTCTACCACTGAGCCAACAGGCCAGGGCCACCCAGCGCTATTTTTAACAATAAGAGTGAGCAAACTTGCTCTGGCCTTGCTTCTCCACAAGAAAAAGAAAAAAAAAGAGAGAGAGAGAGAGAGAGTGAGCAAACTCAAAAAATACAAATTTTACAAACTGATTTTCCCAACAAGTCCCTATAAAAAGATGACTCTGAAAAAAAAAAAGCCAAGAAATGAAAAATAGGAGAGAAAAGGGTAAGAATCAGAGATAATTGATCAAAATGCATATTGGATAAGTGAATCTCTCAGAACCAATGAATAGAGAAAATAGAGAAGAGGAAATTATAAAGGATTAATTTAAGAATATTTCTAAGAACTGGAGGATCAGTCTTAAAGGTCAACTAATTGCCCAGATTGATGATCGAAAAGGCTTGTCATTATGAAGAAATAAGACAGAGGGCATTATAATTTTCAAAGGCAACACTGGAACTGGTAGGACAATAGAACATTGACAAGATTCTGGAAGCTGCAGTTTTAGTCTAGAATTATTTACCCAGCCAATCTTACAGTCAAACACAAAAATGGCATAAAAAGATTTTTAGGCTTTTAAACTTTCAAAAAGATTAAGGAAGAAAGGGAGGGAGAGAGGGAGGGAGAGATTGAGGGAGGAAATACTGAAACCATGTATGTCTACCTAATTTAATTATCAGGACTAAGAACTGAGACACCTCCTTCCCATCAAAAAATAAATAATTTTTTTCCCCAGAAAGATAAGGTAAAAAACTAATAATGTTACTATTGACTTCTGAAAGTTGCTGAAAACCAATTTGTCTATGCAAATATATATATTTTCTCATCTGGATAACTGTTTGATCAATTTAAAAAAGAGGGAACCACTAATTAACCAAACAAAAATAATATACTTACCTAAACTCACTTCAATAAGCATTGTATCTTGTTCTAATCAAGTTTTTACTAACATTCCCCAACCCCAGTAAATTCTCAACCTTAAACCATTAGAGCCCAAATTCAAAAGTCCTATAAATA